>NC_057807.1:711353507-711696044 GCF_018294505.1 Triticum aestivum
CATTTCACCTACATAGCATGTGCGAAAAAGTAGAGAGGGTTACATCAAAAACTGGATGCACTTTGTGTACAAAACGGACAATCTCTTTCGAAGTATCAGGGTTTCATACGGAAACTCGTCTATTACAAAGGGATTTCGTTTTTTTGAACTTATTTGAACACCATTGTTTTTCTGTGTTCAAAATGCACAATTCAAAGCCACATCATCAATTTACAACCCTTTCTGACTACATTTGTTATTTTTCATGCATTTACTGATTATTTTGAGCTATAAGACCATGAAATTGAAAAGCATTTGAAATGAACTCTGAAAAGGTTCCAAGTTGGCATGGTATCATCATTTTCACCCACATAGCATGTGCGAGAAAGTAGAGAGGGTTACAGCAAAAACTGGATGCACTTCGTGTACAAAACGGACAATCTCTTTGGAAGTATCAGGGTTTCATACGGAAACTCGTCTGTTACAAAGGGATTTCATTTTTTTGAACTTATTTGAACACCATTGTTTTTCTGTGTTCAAAATGCACAATTCAAAGCCACATCATCAATTTACAACCCTTTCTGACTACATTTGTTATTTTTCATGCATTTACTGATTATTTTGAGCTATAAGACCATGAAGTTGAAAAGCATTTGAAATGAACTCTGAAACCAAAGTACATACATAGTTCTCCAGAGCATTAAAACCAAAGTACATACATAGTTCTCATTGAACAACATATATAGCTCTCCAGAGCATCTAATTAAACCATACATTGAAATTATGTAAAACATTTCAATGCAACAAAAATATGCGATCATAATCGCAACCAAGGTAACAACTGATCCAACAGCATAATGATACCAAGCCTCGGTATGAATGGCATATTTTCTAATCTTTTTAATCTTCAACCGCATTGCATCCATCTTGATCTTGTTATCATCGATGATATCCGCAACATGCAACTCCAATATCATCTCCTCCTCCTCAATTTTTCTTATTTTTTCCTTGAAGTAATTGTTTTCTTCTTCAACTAAATTTAACCTCTCGACAATAGGACCGGTTAGAATTTCTGGTTCAATAACCTCCTAGATAAATAAAATCTATGTCACATTGGTCGACATAATTGTCATAAACAATAAATGAACCAAATAGTTATGAAAAGATAATATATACCACATGTGAATCATAGACAGGACGAGGGCCGACGGGTGCGGATACCAAAACCATCGCACTATATAATAACAAGGAATAATAAAAGTAAGAAAATTAGACAAGTATCTATCTGAAGTCAGAATTTTTTTCTTTCAGAAAGAAGATAAGAACAAGAGGCTCACCACGGTGGTGCCGGCGACGAGATCGGCGCGGGCGATCAACGACGGTGAAGACGGGGCGGGGACGGGGCGTGACGGACCGCTAAATCTAGACAAATCTTGTTGAAAATGGAGCTCGGAGGACGAGTTTCGAGAGGAGAAAGCTTAACTAGTGTGGCTCGGGCATTTCATCGAACACCTCATGTGCATAGGAGGTGAACTAGAGCACCCAAATGCCCTCCCCTCGCCGGCTTGACAAAACAGAGCACTCTGGAGTGCTCTACCGCGGCGGTGGGTATATATAGGCAAGTTATTTGTCCCGGTACGTGGCATGAACCGGGACAAAAGCCCGCCCTTCTGTCCCGGTTCAAGCCACGAACCGAGACCAATGGTTGTGGGCCAGGAGCGAGGACCATTGGTCCCATTTCGTGGCTTGAACCGGGACAAATGGTTCCACACGAACCAGGACCAATGCCCACGAGGCCTCGGCCAGCCCCCTGGGCTCACGAACCGAGTCTAATAGCCCCCATGGGTCCCGGTTCTTGAAGAACCGAGACTAATGGGCTTGCCAGGCCCGAACGGTAGCCCTGTTTTCTACTAGTGCTAGTCCTTCTAAAAAGAAGAAGAAGAAAAATGATAGGACTTTGCATGCTTCTAGTGAACCTGTTGTTGACACACCTGAGAATCCCAATGATATTTCTATTTCTGGTGCTGAAACAAAATCTAGTAAGGAACATGAACCCAGTGATGATGTTAATGATGATGTTCATGTTGATGCTCAACCTAGCAATAATAATGATGTAGAGGTTGAACCTGCTGTTGATCTTGATAACCCACAATCAAAGAATCAACATTATGATAAGAGAGACTTCGTTGCTAGGAAGCACGGTAAAGAAAGAGAACCATGGGTTCAGTAACCCATGCCTTTTCGTCCTAAACCATCCAAGAAAAAGGATGATGAGGATTTTGAGCGCTTTGCTGAAATGATTAGACCTATCTTTTTGTGTATGCGTTTGACTGATATGCTTAAAATGAATCCTTATGCTAAGTACATGAAAGATATTTTTACAAATAAAAGAAAGATACCGGAAGCTAAAATTTCCACCATGCTTGCTAATTATACTTTTAAGGGTGGAATACCAAAGAAACTAGGAGATCCAGGAGTACCAACTATACCATGCTCCATTAAAAGAAACTATGTTAAAACTGTTTATGTGATCTTGGAGCCGGTGTTAGTGTTATGCCTCTCTCTTTATATCGTAGACTTGATTTGAATAAGTTGACACCTATTGAAATATCTTTGCAAATGACCGATAAATCAACTGCTATACCTGTCAGTAGTTTTGAGGATGTGCTTGTTGTGGTTGCAAATCTTACTCTTTTAACGGACTTTGTTATTCTTGATATTATCAAGGACGATAGTATGTTAATTATCCTTGGTAGACCCTTTTTGAATACTGCAGGGGCTGTTATTGATTGCAACAAAGGCAATGTCACTTTTCATGTTAATGGTAATGAGCATACGTTACACTTTCCAAGGAAACAACCTCAAGTCCACAGTATCAATTTTATTGGAAAAATTTCAACGATTACTATTGGAGGTTTTGAAATTCCTCTTCCTACTGTCAAGAAGAAATATGATATTCTTATTGTTGGGGACATGCATATCCCCGTTGAGGTAACTTAGTGCTATTCGAAGATTCTCCAGTTTCATGCGATTCAGAATGAGTTCAAACTTGATCAACCTTGTTAGTGGATTCCTATTGATGAGCATGAGATGGATGAAGTTAGAAAGCACAAATCTCTATACCCTCCTTTTACTTTCTGTTATTTAGATTAAATGAAGCAAAAATAGTATTTTTCTGTCTGTTTTCTGATTTATCCTTGCAATAAAAAAATACCCCGAAAATACAAGTTCTCCAAATGTCCCAAAAATGAAATATGATTTTTTTGTAGAATATTTAAGAATATTTGGCACTAAGAACACATCAGGGGGCCACACCACCTGGCCACGAGGGTCCAGGACGCGCCCCCTGCCTCATGGGCCCCACGTGCCCCCCTCCACTTATTCCTGCACCCACACACTTCGTCTTCCTCCAGAAAAAATCACCGCACAGCTCAAACTCGTGTTCTAGCTCGTTTTGCTGCGATTTTCGATCTCCTTGCTCAAAGCTTCATTCACGAAACTGTTTCGGGGGATTGTTCTTCGGTATGTGACTCCAATTGTCCAATTAGTTTTTGTTCTAGTGCTTTATTTATTGCAAATTTTTGCTGCTAAGGTGACCCTGTTCTTGAGCTTGCATGTCAAATTTATGTGGTCAAAAGTAGTTTTAATGCATGATTTAGCTTCTAGGCATTTGTGGGAGTAGTTGCTATCAATCTCGTTGAGTTTGGTTCACTTTTATTTTGAGTCACTAAAAATTTCAGAAATTTTTCAGAGAAAGGAAAATGCACAGGAAAATATACCAAGGTGGTTCCTCAAGGAAGCAAGGACCAAGGCTCGCGATACGTGAGCCAGACGATGAACCACCGAGGGAAGCTTAAGTGCGGCCTTGTGAATGGCCATCAGAAGATTTTATGGTTCAAGCAGGCATTATGGAGGAATTTGACGCGTATGTGCGTAATGTTGAACTTGAGGGCTTTGTGTCAGATAAGTGCCCCCAATACTACTACCTAACTGATTCCTTTGTGGGAAGGTTCAAATTCACATCCTCACGCAATTCTCACACTATTTTATTTGATCTTTATGATAAATCATATACCATGGTCCTAGAAGATTTTAATACTGCTTGTAAACTCCCGTGGTGGGGCAATTTTAGTGAACCTCGCAAATCTGAATATAAAGACTTTCTTGCTAGTATCACTGTGGTGGAATCTAGAGAAAACACACAAGCTACCATAGGGAGCATTCATTTTCCTCCCATACATTATTTTGCTCTCTTTATAGGTAGATGCATTAATGGTAAAGATGAAGCTTGTTACATGTGCATTCCAGATCTTTGTGTTCTCAAAAGTGTGGTATTAGGAGATAAACAATATAACTTGGGGGCAATTTTTGCACGAAGGTTGCATCATAACAGTATAAGTGGAGATTTGTTTGGTGGGATTTATGCAACTCGTTTAGCTAACTATCTTGATGTACCCATACATGCAAATGATATAGAGTTGCCTCCTATTTATTTAGATTATAATGCTATGGTTCACCATCAGTTTATTGAGAGGAATGAACAACCCCTTCAGTACCGACTAAAAATAGTGCGCTGTCCATATTGCTCTCCCTGCTCCTACTTTCTTTGACTTTCAGGCAAAAAGGAGATATGTTATAACCAGGGAGGAGGCGAACGAGTATGAAAGGAGGATGGAGGCACCTCACCTCCAAGCTGCAGCTCGCCAGGCAGTAGCGGCTGCATCTCAGTACGACCCCAGTTACAACTTTGGATAGCTGCCAGGCCAGCCGTGGCCATAGACCAACTTAGGCCAAAAGCCTAAGCTTGGGGGAGTACGTATTTCTCACCGACATTACATTCATGTTCACACACTCATTCTAGTTGTCGGTGTTCATACTTTTTCATTGTACGCTAGTTTATTTTCTTTTCTAAGCCTTCTTCTTGTGTGTTTGAAAAACCTTAAGAAAAAACAAAAAAATTAGCTAGTCTACTTCCCATGCTTGTAGTAGTAACTAAAAGAAAACCCAAAAAGATTTTTCGTTCTTCTTTTTCTTGCTGGGAGCTTTCCCGTGTAAATAGTTTTATTTCTTTTCTTTTCTTTGGGGGTCGAGAGGAGAAGACCATGATGAAAATGTTGTTGAGTGGCTCTCATATGCATTATTGTTGATTTAACCAAGAGCCCATATTACCTTGTCTTCTCCCTTGTATTAAATGCTTGCACATTCCAGCTTAGTCCAATGAACGTGCACTACTATTATTATCCACACCGTTCGGTCGTGCGAGTGAAAGGTAATAATGACAATATATGATGGACTGATTGAGATGAGAGAAGGTGGTATGAACTCGTCCTATCTTGTTTTTGTAAATATGTTTAGTTCATCATTCCTGATTCAGCCTATTATGAATGAAACATGTTCACAATGACAATTAGAGATTATAGTTGCTCATGCCATGCTTAATTAGCTAGGAGTTTATAATGGTTTACCTTGCGTGCCAACATGCTATTAAAATGGTTGCGATGTGGTATGATAGGGTGGTATCCTCCTTTGAACGATTCGAGTGGCTTGACTTGGCACATGTTCACGCATGCAGTTGAAACAAAATCAACATAGCCTCCACGATATTTATGTTCATGGTGATTTATATGCTACTCATGCATGCACCCATTGTTGATTAATCTTAATGCATGTTCATGACTGTTGTCGCTCTCTAGTTGGTCGCTTCCCAGTCTCTTTCTAGCCTTCACTTGTACTAAGCGGGAATACTGCTTGTGCATCCACTTCCATAATCCCCAAAGTTATTCCATATGAGTCCATCATACCTTCCTATATGCGGTATTTACCTGCCGTTCCAAGTAAATTTGTATGTGCCAAACTCTAAACCTTCAAATGAAATTCTGTTTTGTATGCTCGAACAACTCATGTATCAACTAGGGCTGTATATATATTCCATGCTAGGTGGGTTATTCTCACGAGGAGTGGACTCCGCTCCTCACTCACGAGAAAATGGACGGTAACTGGGATGCCCAGTCCCATGCTCAAATCAAAATAAATGCAAACAAAACTCCCCCAGGATTGTTGCTAGTTGGAGGCGCCCGTTGTTTCGGGCAAGCCATGGATTGATGCTTGTTGGTGGTGGGGGAGTTTAAACTTTACCATTCTGTTTGGGAACCGCCTATAATGTGTGTGGCATGGAAGATATCGAGATCTCTTGGTTGTTATGTTGACAATGAAAGTATACCACCCAAAATATTATTTATCTCTATTTCAAAACTCGAGCTCTGGCACCTCTGCAAATCCCTGCTTCCCTCTATGAAGGGCCTATCTATTTACTTTTATGTTGGGTCATCATCCTCTTATTAAATAGCACCAGATGGAGAGCACCGCTGTCATTTGCATGCATTACTATTAATTTATATTGAGTATGACTGTGACTGTATCTCTTTGACCATGAATTACAATGTCTAAACAGTCCTTGATCTTCAGAGGTGCTCTGCATTTATGTTTTGCGGTCTCAGAAAGGGCTAGCGAGATACCATCTTGTTATATCATTGCTCGCTAGTTGTCATCCGAGATTTATTATTATTGCTCGCTAGTTGATTATGCCATTGATATGAGTAAACATGAGACCTAAATGTTATTGTGAATGTGGTTAGTTCATAATCTTTGCTAAAAACTTGAATGCTGGCTTTACATATTTGCAACAACAAGAGCAAACAGAGTTTGTAAAAATTTTTCTTTATCACTTTCAGTTTGTCAACTGAATTGCTTGAAGACAAGCAAAGGTTTAAGCTTGGGGGAGTTGATGTCTCCATCGTATCTACTTTTCCAAACACTTTTGCCCTTGTTTTGGACTCTAACTTGCATGATTTGAATGGAACTAACCCGGACTGATGCTGTTTTCAGCAGAATTGCCATGGTGTTATTTTTGTGCAGAAATAAAAGTTCTCAGAATGACCTGAAACTTCACGGAGAATATTTTTGGAATATATAAAAAATACTAGTGAAAGAATCAAGACCAGGGGGCCCACACCCTGTCCACGAGGGTGGGGGGTGCGTCCCCCTTTCTCGTGGGCCCCCTGAGGCTCCACTGACCTCAACTCCAACTCCATATATTCATGTTTGGGGAGAAAAAAAATCAGAGAGAAGGACTCATCGCGTTTTACGATACGGAGCCGCCACCAAGCCCTAATCTCTCTCGGGAGGGCTGATCTGGAGTCCGTTCGGGGCTCCGAAGAGGGGAATCCGTCGCCGTCGTCATCATCAACCATCCTCCATCACCAATTTCATGATGCTCACTGCCGTGCGTGAGTAATTCCATCGTAGGCTTGCTGGACGGTGATGGGATGGATGAGATTTACCATGTAATCGAGTTAGTTTTGTTAGGGGTTTGATCCCCAGTATCCATTATGTTCTAAGATTGATGTTGGTATGACTTTGCTATGCTTAATGCTTGTCACTAGGGCCAGAGTGCCATGATTTCAGATCTGAACCTATTATTTTTTCATGAATATATGTGAGTTCTTGATCCTATCTTGCAAGTCAATAGTCACCTACTATGTGTTATGATCCGGCAACCCCGAAGTGACAATAATCGGGACCACTCACGGTGATGACCGTAGTTTGAGGAGTTCATGTATTCACCAAGTGTTAATGCTTTGATCCGGTACTCTATTAAAAGGAGGCCTTAATATCCCTTGGTTTCCAATAGGACCCCGCTGCCACGGGAGGGTAGGACAAAAGATGTCATGCAAGTTCTTTTTCATAAGCACGCATGACTATATTCGAAATACATGCCTACATTACATTGATGAACTGGAGCTAGTTCTGTGTCACCCTATGTTATAACTGTTGCATGAGGAATTGCATCAGACATAATTATCCATTACTGATCCATTGCCTACGAGCTTTTCACATATTGATCTTTGCTTAGTTACTTTACCGTTGCCACAGTTACAATTACTACAAAACTGCTACTGTTACTTTTGCCACTATTACCATTACTTTCGTATTACTTTGCTACTAAATACTTTGCTGCAGATATTAAGTTTTCCAGGTGTGGTTGAATTGACAACTCAACTGCTAATACTTGAGAATATTCATTGGCTCCCCTTGTGTCGAATCAATAAATCTGGGTTGAATACTCTACCCTCAAAAACTGTTGCGATCCCCTATACTTGTGGGTTATCACCATCTTCTTAAGAGAAAACGACTTGACCTTTGGCTCTATAAGTGGCTTATCCGGATCCTCCTCTGGCGGTAGGGTGAAATTTGCCTTCAGCGTGGTCCAAAGATCAGCTTTCTGTCTATCATTGACATAAGAAACTTCAGGGTCGTCAACCTTAGCCGGCTTATTCCATTGTTGGATGCTGATCGGGATGGTGTCCCTAACAATAGCTCTGCACTGAGCAACAAATGTGTCCTTGGTCCTCTTGGGTTCAATCGGCTGGCCATCGCCCACAATTTCTGTGATCGTGTACCTTTCATCCTGGCGCAACCTTTTCTTCGGGCCTCGTCTCTTTACGGAAGTTTGGCTCGATCAGGAGGGCTATGAAAGAAGAAAGAAGCGTTAATATATGTACATACCAAAACAATTAATGCATCAATTAGTCAGCACAGGCTTAATTAATATATATACCTCGCCGGACTTTGCAACAGCTACCTCCTCTGTTCGGTCACCAGAGCCGTCACCATGGTCTCCTTCTTCCTCCGCTATTCGGTCACCGGAGCCGTCATGATCATGTCCTTCCTCCTCCATTGTTCGATCGCCGGAGCCATCATCCTCTCCTTCCTGACCATCGGTGTCATTGAGATATGACAAGACATCACGTCCATCACGGATTATGTCCCCCAACAACACTTCTTGTTCCAAGTCTCTTTGATCCATAGTTTCTGGAAATATTACAACGTGGCAATTAATATACAAACATGAGAGATGGATAAATTAGTGCCAAACATAACCTAGCTAATATCACAACAAGGAATCATATGCACAAACATATACATAGCTAATGACAACAATGAACATAACAATTACGAGTAGGGGGCGGGAGGGGGTAGATCGACAACGCTCTTTCTTTGTCTAGGGTTTGGGGTGGCCTCGACAGCGCTCTTTCTAAGTGATTGCTAAACTATTTGCTAAAATTTTATGCTTCACTTATATGAAGATCAATTGTCCAATATAACTATGTTTGCAATATGAGGCATTGGACATTATCTAGATCATATGCCTCAAAATCAAAGGAAACACTCCTGTCACAACTACCCGCGGTGATCAAACACATACAAGTTACAAAAAATTTCTATGCTCACAAAAATATAAGCCCGAGGGGAATTGAAGTTATCGGGTTTATGTTTATACGATGAATGGACATCTCATACATCTCATCTCATATCATTTCATCTCATTTGAAAAAACAGAGAACATCTAAAATACATACATACATACATACATACATACATGGAAGAAAATGCTATGAACAAAAAAAATCTATGAACAAAAAATCATATATGAACATTTTCTATATCCATCCATCCATACATACATACATGGACAAAAAATGCTATGAACAAAATCATCATTAGTAATTATTTTTATAATGATTTGGCCTCAACAATTCTTTTGTTAGTATTTTCAAACTCCAGAATGACCCTGTTGCACTAGAACTATTTCAAATAATTCTTTTCAAATGCCACAATTTTTTTGAGAAGTCCTTTGATGCCTATAGATCATTTTTAGGCAAAAACCCACTTTGGTCATTTGAAACTTTTTACCACAACTTCCATTTTTCAATTTTGGTCCAATCTTGGCATTGAACTACAACCCTATTTTTCCTTGCTAAAAAAATCTGAAAAAATTACTCCAACTTCATGACAGTACCCACACTCCATTTCACTAAAATCCTTCTGATCCATAGTTCAAAATTTTCAAATTTCATTCAATGAAATTTGAACTAGATTCAATTCCTTGTAGAAAACCTATTCTAAACCACTTTAAAAATTCTGAAATTTTGCCATCACCTTTGTCTTGCATCAGTACCTCACCAAGAAAAAATTCAGAAATTTCAAAAATGCCCAAAGCCATCTACAATTTCATCAAACACCTTCTATGCACTGTTCATCACTGTAAAAAAATTCAGAAGGGGGTGGGGCTGCTGCTGCTGCTCTTCATTGTCCTCTCCTTCACGACGTTGCTGCTGCTCTTCAATGCATCGGGGCCGGCGACGACCATGGAGCAGTGGGAAAGCAAGAATGGCCGGGCTCGGGAGCACGCAGATACAAGGACTAGGGGACAATGGGAAAGGGGGATGGCTGGAGGCCGACGACGAGGACGTCTGGCTCGAGGAGGCGACCGGGACGAGGGTGGGGATGGTGAGATCGGGGATGCCGGTGACGAGGATGGTGGGCTCGAGGAGGCGAAGATATGGTCCGACAGCCTAGCGGTGGCGTCGAGGTGTTCGTCGGCGATGGGGAGAAAGTGCAAGATCGAATAACTGAATGGAATTTTTCACAAGTGCTTCTTATATACACGAAGCATTGGTCCCGGTTCGTGTTACCAACCGGGACCAGCGCTACCTTTGGTCCCAGTTCGTGCCACCTGACCTTTGGTCTCAGTTGGTGGCACGAACCGGGACCAAAGGGGGCATTGGTCCCGGTTGGTAACACGAACCGGGACCAAAGGTTGGTGCCCCCGAGGGCCAAATGTTTAGTCCCACCTCGCTAGCTGAGAGAGCTCGAGAGTGGTTTATAAACGCTGCTACGCCAACCCTCTCAAGCTCCTCTCAACTTCAGGCTTGCGGGCCTTATCTGACACTTCTGCCTGTGGCCCTACTAGGCTTCTGTGGGCCTGAATCCTGGCCCAACAAGCTGGTTGGGTTTCTAGTCGTATTCAGGCCGTGGCGGCCCAGTAGGTGGCATTTTTTATTTTTTTTCTAGTTTTTTTGTTTTGTTTTTTTGCTTTATTTATTTTATTTTGTTTTATTTACTGTTTTTCAGTGATTCTTTTTTGCTTTTAGGTCAAAAAAATTGTAAACTTTCTGTTAGTGCCATTAGTTTTCAAATTTGAATAGTTTAAATTTGAATTCTTTGAAATTTTTGTGAATTACTAGTTTCTGAATAACTTTACTATAAAAATATATTTTTTAGTGATTCTTTTTCCTGCTATTTAATATTACTGTGTTTTATCATTATATTCATTTTGGTAATTTTTAGGTTATTTTCGATGTGTGTTTGAATCAAAAACATATTTTAGTTTATTTTAATTTGCTATTAAAGTTTCTAACAAAAAATTCTTTATGAAAATTCTTTTTGCTATTAATGTTTTGAACAAAAAATTCTTTGATAATTTTAGTTGCATAAATTTTATATATTTTTTGTTTCAAAAAACTAGAGGTTTATAAAATATTTTTAGATTATTCCTTTTGCTATTAGAGTTTCTGAACAATATAGTTTTGTTTTAGTTGATCATAACAGAATATTTTAATTGATTATTTTTAGTTCATTCTTTTTGCTATTAGAGTTTCATAAAAGTTTTCTAGTTCATTCTTTTTGCTATTAGTTCATTATTTGAGCGAAATGACCCTGAAATTGAAAAACACTATAAATGAATCCTGAAAAGGTTGAAAGTTGACATGGTATCACCATTTCACCCACATAGCATGTTCTAAAAACTTGAGAGGGTTACAACAAAAACTGGATACACTTCGTGTGCAAAATAGACAATCTCTTTCGAAGTATCAGGGTTTTGGACGAAAACTCATCTGTTACAAAGGGATTTCATTTATTTGAACTTATTTGAATTCGAGACTTTTTGTGTGTTCAAAATGCAGCATTCAAAGGCACATCATCAATTATCAACCCTTTCTGACTTCATTTGCTATTTTCATGCATTTTCTGATTTTTTGAGCTAAATGACCCTGAAATTGAAAAGCAAATGAACTCTGAATAGGTTGAAAGTTGGCATGGTATCATCATTTCACCCACATCTCATGTTCTAAAAAGCTGAGATGGTTATGACAAAAACTGGATACACTTCGTGTGCAAAACGGACAATCTCTTTCGAAGTATCAGGGTTTCGGACGAAAACTCATCTGTTACAAAGGGATTTCATTTATTTGAACTTATTTGAACTCCAGACTTTTTGTGTGTTCAAAATGCACCGTTGAAATCCACATCATCAATTTTCAACCCTTTCTGACTTCATTTGCTATTTTTCATGCATTTACTGATTTTTTGAGCTAAATGACCCTGAAATTAAAAAGCACTTTAAATGAACTCTGAAAAGGTTGAAAGTTGGCATGGTATCATCATTTCACCCACATAGCATGTTCTAAAAAGCTGAGAGGGTTACGACAAAAACTGGATACACTTCGTGTGCAAAACGGACAATCTATTTCGAAGTATCAGGGTTTCGGACGAAAACTCATCTCTTACATAGGGATTTCATTTTTTTGAACTCCAGACTTTTTGTGTGTTCAAAATGCACCATTCAAAGCCACATCATCAATTTTCAACCCTTTCTGACTTCATTTGCTATTTTTCATGCATTTACTTATTTTTTTGAGCTAAATGATCCTGAAATTGAAAAAACACTTCAAATGAACTCTGAAAAGGTTGAAAGTTGCCATGATATCATCATTTCACCCACATAGCATGTTTAAAAAGCTGAGAGGGTTACCAAAAAAATTGGATGCATTTCGTGTGCAAAACGGACAATCTCTTTTGAAGTATCAAAGTTTCAGACGAAAACTATCTGTTACAAAGGGATTTCATCATCACATTAAAACCAAAGTACAGTAGTGATCAAATGTTATTACTGGAAAAATAAATAATAAAGTTCATACATAGTTCTCATTGAATAACATATAGCTCTCTAGAGCATCTAATTAAACCATACATTGAAACAACATATGCGATCATAATCGCAACTAAGGTAATAATTGATCGAACGACATAATGATACCAAGCCTCAGTATGAATGGCATATTTTTTAATCTTTCTAATCTTCAAGCGCATTTTATCCATCTTGACTTGTGATCATCGACAATATCCGCAACATGCAACTCCAATGCCATCTTCTCCTCCTCAATTATTTTAAATTTTTTCTTCAAGTAATTGTTTTCTTTTTCAACTAAATTAAACCTCTCGACAAGAGGGTCAGTTGGAATTTCAGGTTGACATACCTCCTACATAAAACATCTATGTCACGTTGGTCGGCATAATTGTCATAAACACTAAATGAAAGAAATAGTTATAAAAGATATTATATACCACATCCGAATCATAGACAGGACGAGGGCCGACGGGGGTGCTATGGTTTTGGTATCCGCCCCCGTCGGCCCTCGTCCAATCTAAACCACATCCGAATCATAGATAGTATACCACTCCAATGCCATTTTTTTGATCGTGAATAGTAGGAAAGGCTCCTACTGTGAAATTATATTAAGATATAGAACACTGTACAAAAGTGAGTAATTACATGGTGGGGGGGGGGGGAGTGCTTGATCACTTCCAGGTCAAGCAGGGAGGCAGCTATACTAGAGTTGAGGCCTAGGGTAAGGAGTTTACAACGTTCAGTACAAAAGGCTTATGGACCTCTTTGACCCTGTGTTGAAGGAGCTGAAAGTCTTTCTTGAATCTGCCCAGCCAAGAGGTGAAGGAAGGGTCTATAGCTCTGAAGTGCTTGTTGTTTCTTTCCTTCCAAATACTCCATGCTGCCACAATCAATTTCTCAAGTAACATAGGTGTAGAGATTTTCTGATCCTCAATGGCTTGCAGTCGCCCAGAAAAAGGTTCCCAATTTATGTCCAGGGCGTGCCATCATTGTTTACTGAAGTTGCAAGTGAAGATCATGTGCTCAACTGTTTCTTCCATGTTAAGTCCATAGAGTAGACAATTATGGTCATCGCCAATGTTATAGTGTCGTCTCTTGAGCATATTTCAGGTGTTGAGTCTGTCGTTGAGTAAAAACCAAGCAAAAAATTTCAGCTTCATTGTGCATTTAGATTGCCAGAGCCATCGGAAGACTTGGTGAGATTGAATCTCCTGAAGAAAAAATTGTAGTAATTTGTGGATTTGAAAGTAGTTTTGCCCAAAATATAGTGCCAGACATCCGACGTGGCAGCCATAGGTTGTGGAGAGGACGCGATCAGCTGTAAGTTTCTGACCTCATCATGCACCTGGGGGGAAACTGGTAGATTGATGTCTACTACACAACCTTCTTCTTGTAAACGTTGTTGGGCCTGCAAGTGCACAGGTTTGTAGGACAGTAGCAAATTTCCCTCAAGTGGATGACCTAAGGTTTATCAATCCGTAGGAGGCGTAGGATGAAGATGGTCTCTCTCAAGCAACCCTGCAACCAAATAACAAAGAGTCTCTTGTGTCCCCAACACACCCAATACAATGGAAAATTGTATAGGTGCACTAGTTCGGCGAAGAGATGAAGATACAAGTGCAAAATAGATAGTAGATATAGGTTTTTGTAATCTGAAATAATAAAAACAGCAAGGTAACGAGCGATAAAAGTGAGCATAAACGGTATTGCAATGATAGGAAACAAGGCCTAGGGTTCATACTTTCACTAGTGTAAGTTCTCTCAACAATAATAACATAGATAGAACATATGACAAGCCCTCAACATGCAACAAAGAGTCACTCCAAAGACACTAATAGCGGAGGACAAACGTAGAGATTATGGTCGGGTACGAAACCACCACAAAGCTATTCTTTCGGATCAATCTATAAAAGAGTTCGTACTAGAATAACACCTTAAGACACAAATCAACCAAAACCCTAATGTAACTTAGATACTCCATTGTCACCTCAAGTATCCGTGGGCATGATTATATGATATGCATCACACAATCTCAGATTCATCCAACCAACATAAAAGTACTTCAAAGAGTGCCCCAAAGCTACTACCGGAGAGTCAAGAACATGTGCCAACCCCTATGCATAGGTTCCCAAGTGTCACGAAACCCGCAAGTTGATCACCAAAACATACATCAAGTGGATCAATAGAATAACCCATTGTCACCACGGTTATCCCACGCAAGACATACATCAAGTGTTCATAAAAGACTCAATCCGATAAGATAACTTCAAAGGGGAAACTCAATTCATCACAAGAGAGTAGAGGGGGAGAAACATCATAAGATCCAACTACAATAGCAAAGCTCGGGATACATCAAGATCGTGCCATAGATGGAACACGAGAGAGAACACGACAGAGAGAGAGAGAGAGAGAGAGAGATCAAACTCATAGCTACTGGTACATACCCTCAGCCCCGAGGGTGAACTACTCCCTCCTCGTCATGGATAGCGCCGGGATGATGAAGATGGCCTTCGGTGATGGGACCCCCTCCGGCAGGGTGCCGGAACAGGGCCCCGATTGGTTTTTGGTGTCTACAGAGGCTTGCGGCGGCGGAACTCCCGGTCTATCTTCTGTTCTGGAAGTTTTAGGGTACGTAGGTATATATGGGTGCAGGGAGAACGTCGGTGGAGCTACGGGGGCCCCACGAGGCAGGGGGCGCCCCCTCACCCTCGTGAGCACCTCCTGTGTCTTCTGACGTGGGGTCCAAGTCCATCAGGTGGGTTTCCTTCCAAAAATAACTTCTCCAGTTGATTTCGCTCCATTTTGACTCCGTCTGATATTCCTATTCCTCGAAACACTGAAATAGGCATAAAACAGCAAACCTGGGCTGGGCCTCCGGTTAATAGGTTAGTCCCAAAAATAATATAATAGTGGAAAATAAAGCCCAATATTGCCTAAAATAGTAGGTAAAGTAGCATGGAGCAATCAAAAATTATAGATACATTGGATGAAAAGCCATTCCCAGTGACTTGATCCCCAAGAAATCTCTCGCGGAGACATCCTCATTTGATGCATACGAGAAAGCCCATGGGTGTGACTCCGAGAGTAATTGGTCGGACCAGAGATCTTTCCAAAATAGAGTTGTGGTTCCACAAACAACATTGACACGAGAGATCCCGCGGAAGTCGGGAGTTAACTTGAGAACGTCTCTCCACCAAAAAGACCCAATGGGATCCATGGCGTGCGGAATTTTGTGATCATAATAAGCATCCTAGGTGAGTTGTACCCAGGGAATGTCCAACTTATTGTAAAACTTATGCAAAAACTTCATGAGGAGGGCCTTATTCTGGATTCTGAGGTTTAGCACACCGAGGCCACCTTTGTTCTTAGGTTTACAAACCATGTCCCACGCAGCCAAAGAGTTGCATTTGTCCCCTTGGTCGTTTTTTTGATCCATAGGCATCTTCTTCTAATTTTGTCCAGCATTTCAATGAGCTTGGGCGGGAACTTGAGCGTGCACATGGCGTAAATGAGCAGTGAGGTGACTGTTGTGTTAACTAAAGTCAGCTTCCCTGCATATGACATGAGTGAGAGCGTAGAGGACAAGTTCCTTTCGATGGAGCTGACAAGTGGCATAAAATCTTGAATCGTGGGGCGGGAAGTGCCCAAAGGGAGCCCAAGATATGTGAAGGGCATAGAGCCGATCGAACATCCAAAAATCGAGGCAATGTTGGTGGCCATTTCCAAGTCCAAGTTAATGGGAATGAGCGTTGACTTGTGAAAGTTAATTTTCAGCCCAATGGAAGACGCATAATCAGACAATATGATCTTAATGATTGCAGCTTATCTAGGGCAGGCATGCATGAGAAGTAGCATGTCATCGGCATATTGGACGATTGGGTAGTCCATGTTCCCATTGGATAGAAAGGGCATCTCAATTAAACCTCTCCTGTAGGCGTCATTGATGGCAGATTGAAGGAGATCCGCCGCCAAAACAAAAATTAGAGGTGAGAGTGGGTCCCCCTGGCAGACACCTCTACGACAATGAAATTGACGGCCAGGGACACCATTAAGCAAGATGGAAGACCGCCCAGAGGAAAAAATCGACTCAATCCATGATAACCATTTGTCATTAAACCCCATATGCTTCATAATTTTGATCATGGGATCATGCTCAATCGTGTCAAAGGCTTTTGCGAAGTCCAATTTTAAGAGAACAATTTTCCTCTTGGATGTCTGGCATTGATGAATGTATTGAAAAGTCCAAGCCAAGCAATCTTGGATCGTCCTCCCATGAATGAAGCCATATTGGTTGCGATGAATAATTCTCATAATTACATTTTGCAACCGATTAGCGAGAAGCTTTGTAATGAGTTTGAGGCAACAATTAAGTAAGGTAATTGGGCAATAATCATTGACCGATGACGGTGATCCCACCTTTGGGATGAGAGTGATTAGCCCATCATTTATACTTTGTAGATTAAGGTCCCCAGTGTGGAATTGCGAGCAAAGGGTATAGAAATCTTCCTTGATTATTGGCTAGCAAGCCTTGAGGAATAGGGCACTGAAACCGTCCGGGCCAGGGGCTCTGTTCGTCGACATTTCTTTGATAACCGAGTCGATTTCCTCATGTGTGAAAGGTAGTGTGAGGTGCTCAAGTTTTTCTGTCGGTCGGATCAGAGAAGGGAGATCAAACCTCATTTGTGTTGGGTTTGAGGTGCCAAGCCTTTCAGTATAAGCTTGAAAAAGAAGGGCTTCTTTCCCCGTGTGATCCTCCACAACCAGGCCATCAGGGGTTTGAATGGTAGCGATGTTGTTTCTCCTGTATCTTTCTGTTGCAATTGCTTGGAAATTTTTTGTATTTTCATCGCCAAATTTAACCCAACATATCGTGCAACGCTTTCCCCAATATTTCTTCTGATAGTCCAACAGTCTGACTAGATGGTTTTTGATTATTTTGCAAATGTTGGATTCAGGGATAGTCAAAGGTCGTTTGTTCTCAAGCTCGTCCAGCTCATTCAAAGTCTTGTTTGTGTTCTCAATGGCCACCGATAAGCGAGAAATATTCTTACTCCACATTTTTAGCTCTTGACGTAACAACTTCAATTTACGACAAAGGACCGTGGCAGCATTAGTTGAATTAATGGTCCGATCCCAAACTTTTTTAACCACATCCATGAAGCCTGGGTGGAGAAGCCAGTAGGACTCAAACCTGAATAGCTTGGCACGTGGAATTTTTGTTTCAATTGTCACTACACATGGAGTGTGATCTGAGACTGGTTTACAAAGTGGTTTGACTAAAGTGTTGGGGTAAACATGTGTCCAATGGAGTGAGGTAAAGAACCAGTCAAGCTGTTCAAGTAAGGGGTCAAGTTGCATGTTGCTCCAGGTGTAGAGACGGCCCTTAATAGGAAGCTCAATGAGATTTTTCTTGCGTATGATGTCACTAAAAGTGGCCATATCATTAGGGTCACCACCCGGCTTATTGCGGTTCTCAGGGCCACGGGTGTAGTTGAAGTTTCCTAAGAACAAACAATCATCATCCATGTGGATGCCCAAATCATACAACCAAGAAGTAAAATCATCTCGAGCAGGACCTGTGCATGGGCCATAAATATTATATAAGGTCCAGGATTGTGCAGAAAGTGCGCTCGTAAATCTGATGCCCAAAACGAAATCTTCAGAAACAGTCACATCACCAGAGAAAACCGAGCTATTCTAGATGGTAAGCAAACCACCTGAGGCACCTATGGACGGAACAAAAGCAAATTTGTCGAACCGCTTAGGGCAACAAGTTTTAATAAAAGCAAGGTCAACATCAGGTTTCTTAGTTTCTGCAGACATACAATGGCACTGCCACTAACAGAGATAGCATTAGATAAAGCAAGGAGTTTTTTGTCCGAATTCATCCCCCGAATGTTCCAGTAGAGAACATTCCAATTACGCAAAAGTGGCATAGTGCAGATACCCAATTTACTCAGTGGAGGAAGCTTCATCCCCAGAACCAGCAACTTGAGCTTCAGTGGCTTCAGAGGCCAGCAGTGCGGCTTCAGTCAGTTCCTGAGGGGGGACAGCACAACGATTGACACTGATATCCTGCATGAAGCAAAGAGGGGTGGGCGGAGGAGGCTGATATGCTGCAGCGGATGAAGAGCTTGAGGCCGCCGAGGGAATGTGGCGAGGTTTAACCTTGGAGACTGGAGGACGAACATCAGTAATCCGAGGCACTCTGAAGCCATCATATCTAGTGGAGCGTGTGCTGCTTCTAACTTCAGTGGTGACTATAGGAACTTGATATTTGGAGCGGCGAGGGCGAGCAGGAGATGGGCCGGGGGCCATTGGAAGCATCTGGGCCAGGCCCAGCTCTGAGGAGTCGTCCAGAAACTGATCCATGGGTTGAGGCCCAACATTTGAATTGCCAGTAGGCACCAGAACCTGCATAACATCCTGCAGGGTGGAGTTACCAACCTCTGCCATGGAAACATAGGTAGGTGAGATATCATTTGTGTCATCAGGCACAGAGGAAATAGCTTGAGAGTTCTCTTCCACATTGCTAAGAGTGAGAGCAGCATCTTCAGGCAGTATTTCAGAAATCTGGACAGTAGATGGACGAGTAGTATCATTCAAAATGCAAGGTGTAAAGTGCACTCTAACAGCAGCCTCCTAATTCTCAACTTGGAAGCTAATCTGTGGGACTGTCATTTGCAGATCAAGAGGAGGTAGACCATAACCAGCTCTCCAAGGGCCAAAAGCAGCAGTCAAACTCAGAATGGACCTTGAGAGATAAGCAGTGAAGATACTGCGAGGAATCACCTCATTAACCAGGACAGTAGCTAGATCATTACCTTGAATAGAAATGCTCACATTCAGGGTGATAGCAGAAACCACCACATCCACAGAAATAACCTCTGGCTGAGCAGGGGCCACATATAAAGTGACTGGGAGAGCAGGAGCAATAGCAAATCCATGTGAGCTAGCAGAAGAAATGGATTCCCAAGCAGAGTTGAGACTATCAGTCACATTATCCTCAGGTAAGATGCCATCCTGAACTCTCAAACCTTGAGCTGCCAGCCAAGACTGGAAATTGACCAGGGCCGCTGGCATCTGTGGTGCATGTTATGGGGGAGCAGGACAAGCATCCCACTGGGCATGGTGTGGATCATCTTGCTGGGCTGCATGGTGCGGTTCATTGTCATTCCCAATCCCATTCTGAATAAGCCAATTCTACAGCTGCTGTTGATATAGTTGTTCTGCAGTCAGGCCATCCCCAAATATGGGATGGGGGATGCCATTTGCCGGGGGCGGCTCCTCATCCGCCGTGGGCACCTTAGGGTCATGAGCATTCCAGTCAGCACCCCTCAAGATGAACACAGGAACAGTCCAACAAGCTCTGTCACCCCCAAGTTGACGAACCACAATGCTTTTAGGAATAAGCCGCATATGAATCACCCTGACCTTAATAAGAACCACCCGCCAGTCAATGTTTGGGTTATTGCAGGTGACCAGCGCCTACCATAATCATCTAAAGATCGCTGAAGGTAAAAGTCTGTCTGATAATCATTTGGAAAACTAATATACATTAACCAAACTTCTGGCCCATAAGTGGTGTTGCGCATATTCAGAGCAGCATTGTGTCTAACAAAGGAGGCTACTAGATCTTCATCATCTAACTGAAACATGGTGTTGACCACAGTATCTTTGACGAAGGAATTGGCGAATGCAAACATACCGATACTGAGGGGATGATATGAAGATTCAGTGGTGTGCAACCCAACTTCATGGAGGAGGCCGTCAATGGTGTCGCGGAGACCCTCCCGGAGGTGCAGCGGAACGAATCTGCTCACTTCAGCAATGGCCAGAAAACTGTTGTTGAGGGGGGAAATGGGGTTGACACCCATGTCCGCCCGCACCGTTCGGTCAGCAGGACCCGGCTCAACAGACCATCCCGCCGACAGGAAAGGGATGGGGTTCACCGGGTAGTTGGCCATGGCTACGGTGGTGGCAGCGGCGGGGTAAGCGGTGAGCGAGGCGAGCGTGGAGGTTAGAGCAGAGTGCTCGGCACCATTGGGAAGCAGGGCGGGCTGGGAGGTGGAATGTGAGGCGTCTGGGGTGGACGGGAGAATTTTTGGTCGCCATTGCCACCGCTGGGCTCAGCGGCGCCGCCAACAGGAGCGAGGCAGATGGTAGTATATACCACAACCAAAACAATAATAAAAGTAAGAAAATTATACAAGTATCAATCTAAATCATACAAGTAGGAATTTGTTTCTTTTAGAAAGAATATAAGAACAAGAGGCTCACCACGGTGGTGCTGGCGACGAGACCGGCGCGGGCGATCGACGGCGGTGAGGACGGGGACAGGACAGGACAGACCGCCAAACCTATACAAATCTTGAGGGAAATGGAGTTTGGACAAGGAGCTTCGAGAGGAGAAAGCTTATAAAGTGTGGCTTGGGCATTTCATCGAACACCTCATGTGCATAGAAGGTGAGCTAGAGCACCACAAAGCTCTCCCACGGCTGGCCAAAAAAACAGAGCAGTGCACTGCTCTGCTCGTGGGCAATGTATATATAGGCCTCTATTTGGTCCCGGTTCCAGACACAAACCGGGACTAAAGGTTGTGGGCCAGGAGCGAGGCCCATTGGTCCCGGTTCGTGTCTGGAACCGGGACCAAATGTGTCAAACAAACCGGGACCATTAGCCCCCGAGGCCCGGCCGGCCCCCTGGCCTCACGAATCAGGACTAATGCTCCCATTAGTCCCGGTTTGTATGAGAACCGGGATTAATGCCCTCTTTAGGCCTGGACCAAGGCCCTGTTTTCTACTAGTGCGATCATTGAATCTTGTCCAATATCTCTCTAACATTCAGAAATGAGTTTGTCCTCATCCTTTGTGTATGCCTTTGTCCAAATGCTTGGCGCTTCTTGTTCGCATTGGCTTGGGAGGTGAGCTCATCAGCAAACAAAGGCTCCTCCTCGATGTCCACTTCATCTTCTTCTTCTAGGACGTAGTCATCCGTGAACTCGCGACCTTGCGGGAACATGCTGTCCATGCCACCTTGGGCTTGCGTGAAGGAGTCAGCCATGCCACCATGGCCTTGCGCGAAGGTGCCAGCCATGCCACCATGGCCTTGCGCGAAGGGGTCGGCCGTGCCCTCGTGGCCTGCCATGAAGGTGCCGCGGCCATCTAGGCTTTGGGTCTCATCGGTATCATAGGCCGCGCCATCCATGCCGCCCTTGAAAATGGTGTTCTCCATGATGAAACGATTGGCCGTGTCATTGTCCGTGGTCGATGGCATTGTGTCAAACAAGTTGGGGGCGTCGGGACTTATGTTGATACGTCTCCAATGTATCTATAATTTTTGATTGTTTTATGGTATTATATTATCAATATTGTATGCTTTATATGTCATTTTATATTATTTTTAGGAACTAACCTATTAACTCAGTGCGCAGTGCCAATTCCTATTTTCTGCATGTTATTGGTTTTTTCAGAAAATATATACCAAACAAAGCCCAAACATGATGAATTTTTTTGATGATTTTTTAGACAAAAGGAGACCCTGGAAGCTCCGGGAGGAGACCAGACGCTGCACAAGGGAGCGATAGGACAGGTGGGCGCGCCCGGGGAGTAGGGCTCGCCATGGTGCCTTATTGCCCCCCTTGGTTCCATTTGACCTAATCCCAACGCTATAAATTCCCATATATCCATGAACCCTCAGGAGAGGTCCCGAAACAATTCTTTCGCTGCCAAAAGCCTCTGTTCTTTCACGATCCCATCCGGAGCCTTTTTTGGTACTCTGCCGGATGGGGAATCCATCACGGAGGCCATCTTCATCAACCTTGCCGCCTTCACGATGATGTGTGAGTAGTTTGTACAGGATCTACTGGTCCATAGCAGTAGCTAGATGACTCGTCGTTGATCATCACCATCGTTGGAAAGCACTCGGCGGTGTTAGACGTATAATTATGTTTAAGTTAGAGATTAGGAGTTAGAGATAGGATTGGTTTAAACCATGTACGACTTGTCCCCTACTCCAAGTCTCTTCACATATTGTACTCTATATATATCCCACACCTGGGTCAGATAAATACGACAATACAATATTCAGTCATCATACAATTTCCACATGGTATTAGAGCGGTTAGTCTCACGACGCCGATCCTAAGACCTTTCATATCTTCTGCAGCGCGCCGCCCCCGGGGAGATTAGTCTCCTCTCCCCGGGGGCGCGGCACCCGATGGATCAATCATCTGACCGGTTCTTCCCTAGATTAGATTAGATCCAGTTTTCGAATTCTCAATTTCCATCCAGTAGATAGATACTACTATTTTCTTTAGTTATAAACCCTAGAAATCGGTGCTTCAGCGGTGGGCAAGTCGCATCATCCAGCCGGTCGCTACGGACTTCGTTCGAGAGGAGCAATCGGAAATCCACGCGCGGGCTGATTCTGCATATCCGTGCAGCCCATGGACATCCAAGGCGCATGCAAGACATGGGGCAACACCGCACGGGGGGAAATTTACTCCGTGATCTGTACATCCATGCAGCCATGGACATGCAAGGCGCATCCAGGAGCTCGAGCCTCGCGTGGCTACCAGCCTCCATCGACTCATGCGACACGCGACCTCGACGCTACACCCGCGCGCACGTTGTACCCGACGGCTCCAG
Organism: Triticum aestivum; assembly: GCF_018294505.1. NCBI lineage: Eukaryota > Viridiplantae > Streptophyta > Magnoliopsida > Poales > Poaceae > Triticum > Triticum aestivum. The sequence goes on from NC_057807.1 coordinate 711,376,947, forward strand.
CGCAGGCTTCTCGGAGGCTGCATATCGTCTACTCGCCATCGACCAGATCGACACCGTCTCCATCATCCTGCCCCAAAAGCTGCTGTCCGATCCAATCGGCCACCCGCGCATGAGCAGAACAACGGCCGGGCGACTTCGACTGGCGAGAGGCCCAGCGCATGGCACGGATCACGGGAGGGCTGTTTCCCCAACTCCATCGACTCCAGCGCGCGCCCTACGACCACGACCCACGACACCAAGATGAACACCAAGCCGGCCTGCACCTGCCTACCACGCCTGTGCACCAGTCATTCTTCATCAAGCTATCGATCTGCAACTACACCGACACCTCCCGTGCCGAACGACATCGAGCTGTACGGCTACACCAGGCTACGAGCCAACACACCGCTGCAGTGTCAACGCCAACACTTCATTGCCAAGGTCTTCATCAACGTGATCTTCACCAACATCATCGTCAGACACACCACCCGCCGCCTCGTCCACAAGATGGACAATTAGCGTCCTCTGACAGATTTTTCTGCAAGACGCGACCTCGACGACGGCAATGACCGTGTCACGACGACGGCATCGACCGCGTCATCCACGACGGCACGACCGCGTCATCGACACGACGTCACTACAGTGACGATCCTACACGGCTACACGGTTCTGGCAAAACCAATGTGTGCTCGATGGGCTTCCTTCGGTCTTGGCAAAACCGATGGACTCATCGCCGACGGCACCCTCTGACATCGCAAGGTGCACTGTCCATGTCTGCAGCTCCGTCATAGCGCATTTTTTTGCGCCTCCGGCTTTGTGCGGTTTCATCATCCACGATGACTACACCATCGACCACGACTACCTCGACCACGGCTACATCACCATGATCGGCTACCTCGGCGTTGACATTAATGGCTACGTCTATAGCAACTCATCGGCAACAACTCCAGTCAACAGCGTCCGCGTCGTCACTAGCGTCCACGCCACTCCCGCTGTGACTGCGGGAGGGAATAGAGAAGGCAGGAAGGCACCAGAAGGGGACGCAGTAACCGCCCTAGGTGGCGACCCATCAGAGACGCAGTTGATGATGGCGTGGCGGAGAAGACGACGGGAGCACAAGAGTTTAAATTCAGTCGCCATCGTCCACTTCACTCCCGCTACGACTGAGGGGAAATGTTAGAAGTATAATTATGTTTAAGTTAGAGATTAGGAGTTAGAGATAGGATTGGTTTAAACCATGTACGACTTGTCCCCTACTCCAAATCTCTTCACATATTGTACTCTATATATATCCCACACCTGGGTCAGATCAATATAACAATACAATATTCAGTCATCATACAATTTCCACAGGCGGCTCGGCGGCGCGGACTAGGCCAACATGGACATCGTGCATCACGGAGACCTAGCCGCCGCATACCAGCTAGAACAGAGGGAGAAGAGATCTGGAAAAGAAAAACCACTAGAGATCGTGTTCATCTCGTTTTTCACATTTGATTCGTCACATCGTCACCACATGGAGATCCTGATTCAAGGCTAGCTGCCTCTGAGTGTTGATGGAGAAAAGAATCCCACTGAAAAATGGTCACTTCCACATCCCTCTCATTGGGTCCACCGGTAAAGAGAAAAGAAAAAGAATGATCGTGCCAATGACGAAAGCAAGTACAGATCAAGAATAACGGCATGCAATTATATCTTGCACAGTTGGATGGATCGAGGAGGGAATCAAACCTAGCTGTGGGTTGCCGCGCGAGCACGCGATGCCACCAAAAATATTCTCATCCATGGCTATTTATACGCATATACATGGGCTGCATGCATCTAATGGCTATAGCATGATGCTACTAGACTACATCTAAGATAGACCTAACACGATGATCACCTTCCCGGGTAAAAATACCCGCCCTACCTATCTCATCAGGCACTTCTGCAACGCTGAGGAGGGCATCCAAAATTACGTCCGCAACCTCACCTCCTCCTACATCGACACCAGGAATGAGTCGTCCATGGTGTCCGCCTCCGTCATCATGTTCCTCCTCGTCGGCCTCTCCTTCAACCTCAACCTCTTCAGTCGCTTCTCCGACGTCAGCGCCACCCTCGACCCCAAGGTCCGCATCTTCCTCTCCTCCGCATTCTCCCTCTTCCTGCCTGTCATGTCCTACCTCTTCTCCGAAGCCAAGAACGCCAGCTCCGATGCTGCGGACAACGGCGGCGACCTCTCGCTACAGGCCGGTATGATCCTCCTGTGGATGCTGCTGGTTGAGCTCCTCCGCAAGAAGGTGGACGAGGTCCGCATGCACGGCTACTCTAGCAGCATCCAGCGTGCCGGCCGTGTGGTCTGGCTGGGCAGCCTCGTCTTCTTCAACATCCGGAGAGCCGGCCGGAAGGCCCTCTTCGGCGTCCTTTGGGTGCTCTGCGCAACAAAGGTGGTGCAGAGGATCGCCTTCACTGAGATTGGCAAGCGATCCTATGCCTACGGCAAAAACACGCGCCTCATCACCTCCTACATGTCACAAATGCTGCAGAAAAATGGATCAAAGGTACTGATCTGCATACGCCAACTATTAAGGGTTCATCCAAAATCCTGAACTCCTGTAGAAATATGCACAATGTATACATTAAGGGTTTCTTAAGTCTCAGTCGAGTCAGTTTCTTAAGTCTCTTTTGAGTGAGAGAAATACAACTTCAATATAGTGAAAAGTGCAGTTTACATTTTTCCCTACCATTTGCACTTTTCTAGAAATCGATTGAGATAAAAAAAAAATAATCCCAGTCAATTGAGACTTAGCAATAGAGTGCAATTTTTGGCTACCGGGCTTCATGGAAAACCGTATTTCCAAAGGGCATACTCAATGCTGAAAGCAATCACACAAAGTAGTATCTGGGGAAGTGAATTTCATGACAGATTTACCCTTGCATAATAATTCTGCAAGGAGGCTCGTTCAAACCAGGATTTGAAGGTCCCAATTGGAGGGACTACCAATCTGACAGGCCCGCCATCTGAAAATTGTATTTCAAAGTTATTTTTTTAAAACAGTTATGTGAAAACTTATACGTCTTCACTACAAATCAATAAATTTCCATTTTAAAAATATAACCATTTGAAGCTGCAAAATAAAAAAGGGCCCAAAAGCAAAAAACGATAAGCCCATTTTTATATACAAATTTGTATTTTCTGTGTACACCACGTATGAAAGTATTTTTTTTTGCGTGTGCACTTATGAAAGTATATTGTTACGAAAATTTGCATATGCATTGTATACATGTATTGAACACATTTTGTAAAAAAATTGGGATGTAGAAATACAGTATATGGCCTCGCTAGTTCCCTTCACTCCTGTCCTCTACGCACATTTGAATGCTCATTCGTGACTCGACTTTTCAACCTCAGGACCAGCAAGAGCAACACCAATATTGTTCCCCATCGACCCACATCGATGTGGATTCCTCGGTGGTGACTGATGTAAACCATGGTGGTGGAGGTGAGGCCATGTTGAAGAGGTGCAAGTTCGTCGTCATGGGTGAAGAGGACTTGGTTATACAACCTAGTCCAGACGGCTACAAGTTGAAGGATGTCTCCCCAGACGATAATGTCGCCACCGTTGGAAAAATTTGGTGTAATGCATGCAGCAACCTCGATCAAGGCCCGCGGCTTAAGAGGTTGTGCTTGTCCTTCGGGCTCTTCAAGCTTCTGCGGCGTAGGTTCGAGCACCTCCCGCCAGTGATTGATGTGGATGCCGAGACTCGTGAGTGTCGTGGCTTACTCTTCAATGGTGTTTACAACGAAAGGACAGAGGATGCGGCGGAGGCACTCTTCCAGATGATGAATGATGAGGTGAACTTCCTCTGCGAGTACTACCACTCTGTCATCCCCGTCGTCCTTGCAAGCCCTTTCTTCTTCCTTGCCAACTACATCCTACTACCTGTGGTGGTGTCCGGCCTCTGCATCATGACCATCATCCTCTCTAGCTTTGGCAATGTGCTCTTTGCCTTATCTAGCATCAGGGCGGATAACTTTGCCATCTCGGCTGGGGTCATTAACACCACCATGTGTCTTCTCATCGAGGCCTTCTATTGGCCCCCCGCTTTCTTCACAGCAGTCAACTTTTTCATCACCTTCTTCCTCTTGGTGATCTTCTTCTTCGAGGAGATATGGGAGTTCATCATCTTCCTGTTCTCAGACTGGTTCATGGTATCATTGCTATGCCACTACGTGACAAAGCCCCAATGGCAGAGTAGCCCAATGTACAGTGGCGCTGTTCGTCGCATCCTATGGGTACAGAGCAAGCTGAGTCGCCCTATTCTTAACTTCAAGCAGTTCTCAATGCTAAACATCCGGTGGCCACTCGTCCTCAGCATGCCATCCATGTTCTCTCTACTAGTGCAAACGGTGCCTGTGCCAAAAAAAGCAAAGCATTCCATCGTTGAATCCCTCGTGGCACACATCCGTGATGGTCGTGAAACCCCTCTCAACAATGGCAAGTCTGCACTTGTGGGCTGGCCAGATGATCTCATGCCAGCCTGCAGGAGCAACAGCGTCGCGGAGGTCATTCTCACTTGGCACGTCGCCACCTCCATCATGGAGGCCAAGTGCCCTCCGCAGGATGGTAGACAGAGCAAGGACTCGCACACTGTGGCGACGAGCCTATCCAGGTACTGTGCCTACCTAGTGGCCTTTCACCCGACGCTCCTCCCTGAAAACCCCGACAATACGGAGCGTGTCTTCGAGGCAGCCAAGGCGGAACTCAAGGGCGTGCTCGGCTGTGCCAGCTACTACCTCTCGTGGTGGCACACTAGGGTCGATAAGATCATGCAGGCGGTGGTAGAGGTGGCCACAATGACAGAATGGAAGGACGGCGAGGTGGTATTCAATGCTGCCAAGCTGGGGATACTGTTGAAGGAAGAAGCTATGAGGGACAATGGCGTCGGGTGGGAGCAGACATGGAAGCTGCTTGCCGACGTCTGGACTGAGCTCGTCGTTTACCTCGCACCGTCAAACCAAGAGGAGCGTGTGATGGGGCATGAGAGCGTGCTGGTGCAAGGTGGAGAGTTCATCACCATGCTTTGGGCTTTGACCACACACACTGGCATAACGCGCCCGGAGAAGTAGTATGGCTGACTTTGTTTTTCTTTCTTTTTTCTTGTGGAAAGTATGTCTGACCTTGTTGCACATGTGTTTTGGATTATGTGACTTCGTGTTTGTTATTGATGTCTTCTACATACTGAAGTTTTTTTAAATTGATTATTTTACTATAGCACTAAGGCCATCTATCCCCCTCAAACATCCGAGGATGTCAGTGACCGAATAGGAGAGGTAAGAAAAAAAAAGGTTACCCGACCGGATCCCTTATATCATCCCTATACGTCTGGGTTGTCCGCGAACCCTCATATTGAGATCAAATGTAGTGAGGATACGAGGGCTCGCGGATGCGACCGAACGCGTCTGATCAGTCCGCCATGTAGGATGCGGCCCACCCGGACCATCTTTTCTCTTTCTTTATTCTTTCTTCTCTTCTTTTCACCTCCACCAATCACATGCAAGTGAGCATATATATAAGGAAGTAAACGAGGGGTATAACTGCATGGAAGGATAAATAGGGGCCCTTTGTGGGACAATATTTGTTCAGTGTGGTTGTAGAGGCTCTAACTAGCATAGTAGCCCGCGCAATGCACGTCGGGTAACATTTTTAATGTCTTCAAATTCTTTGCAGTACAAGTATTATATCATTATCTAATGGCATGCCAAGAATAACAATTCACAGTACAATTGGAGTGTAACATATTAAGTATTCCATTCCATGCCACACGCATTATTATGTACTATACATATTCAAGTACTGTTAAAGTAGGTACATACTCCCTCCCTCAAAATAAATGTCTTGACCTTAATACAATTTTACACTAGAGTTAGTATAAAGTTGAGACACTTATTTTGGGACGGAGGAAGTATACGCGAGTGAATGATACGGATCATGAACACTTGATCGATCAGGTAAACAGCTAAACAACCTCAGCAATCAGTGTGCAGTGCACCATAAGATAAGAATTAAGCTAAGCACACACCATATCTATATCTATATCTATACCTATTATTAAAGGGAGGTAATATTCTTGGTTTCGTCCTGCTTTTTTGGTCCTGCTTCAATTAACTACACGTACGCTATTTGGTTTCATTGCTTGCCACCTGTTTTGGCGCAGCAGAGGAAGCCCACTTGGCGGCGCAGTGTGGCTTAGGTCTGGAGAGCTGGCAAAAAATAAAATTGGCGATGGGAGGGTTTGCTCTTATAACCTGCCAACAGGCCGCATACAGTTTGCCCAACTAACCCAGCTACAGATATGAGAGGATTTTTTTCCTCCGTTACAACGCACGGGCCTTTTTTGCTAATTACTCCAATAAAAAGTACTGGAGTACCAGCCTTGAGGGAGAGACTCCCCTCAGGTGTTCCCTGCGCGCCGGTTGTTTCACAGGGGCCTCATGCGGCAAGCTACTTGTTGGTCTCGAGGCCATCCGATCTTCATGGACGTGTCGCAATCGGATAGTTTGTCAGGTGATCCATGACGTAGGGGCAGCGGGCACGGATGGGGCCACCTCTCTGTGGAGGCTTCCGCCGTGCTAATGTGCGTCCTCACGCGCACTGCCCCACGCGTGAAGGGTGAGGCCAGGTCACCTTGTCAGCGTCCTTCACCCTGTGCGGGCTGCATCGCTCAAGCGAGCATGCGAAGTGCAAGGCCGGGTTACCTTGTCAGCATCCTTCACCTTGCGGGGGTGCTTCGCTCGGGCGAGCATGCGAAGGGCGAGGCCAGGTCGCCTTGCCAACGTCTTTCACCCTACAGGGGCTGCTTCGCTCAGTCGGCATCGCTCATTTGCCGCTCCGCATTTCAGACCGCGCAAGCTGGGTAGACCAAGGGGTTGCTCGACACGTGTTGAGTCTTTCACCCAGGTCCAGAACACTGTGTGTGTCTCAGCGATTAACAGACCATGGCCGTTCACGCATGGCCGTGCGGCCGGGCACCCTATGCGTGCCTGTTCTGCGCAATCGTGTGCTCGGGTGTTATCGGCTGGTTGTCGGTGTGGGTAGGCTCACGGCTCGTTAGGAACAGTTGGTTCTCTGTTTGGTCCTCTCTGTCATTGGGCTTGCCATTTTGCATTTCTGGTTAGTTTGTCTTTGTGCGTTTGCTGACGGGAGGCGGTTCGATGCGGTGGGTCTTATGGCAGATCAACAATGCCTTTGCCTCACACGCTGCTCTCTCTTTGTTGCTGCGGGCTTCTTCCAGCTTTGTTGCCGTTCATGATCTCCTTTGCATCAATGGCTGTCGGCTCCCCATCAACGGCTGCCTTTTTCATTTTTCCAACACTTTACAAGAAATTTATTATCATAGTATTTTTTTTTCATTTCGGGACTAGGCATCCCTATTACCAACCACACCCTCATGCAATGACAAGTGAATAAACACTCATCATGAGAACAAAATACTTAGTTTGAGAAATATTGGCCACCTCCTGGCTCCTGCCCCTTCATTAGCAGTACACGCATACAAAACTAAAATTCATTTTAAAAATTAGAGTTGGCACATACAAATTTATTTGAAACGACATGGAAATATCGCATATAGATATGTATGATGGACTCATATGACACAACTTTGGGTTTTAAGAGTTGGATGCACAAGTAGCATTCCCGCTTAGTACAAGTGAAGGCTAGAAAATAGATTTAGAAGCGACTAACCAAAAAACGAAAATGTTCACAAACGTGCATTAAACATAATGAACACTAAATAATGCACCACAAGTAGGATATAACTTTATTGCATAACTATTGAATTTACGTACATGCATAGAGAATCACAAACCTTAACACCAATATTCTTACTTAAGCATAATTACTCACCAACAAGACCCACATATCACTATCTCCATATTGGAAAACTATTGCAAAGAACCAAATTTATAATATCCAATTATCTTCATGGAATTTTTTGTTATACCCCCCTGGATATCTATCACTTTGGGACTAAATTTACATCTCGTGCAAATTACCATTATTATTCTTAACTCTCAAAAAGATCTAAGTGAAGCACAAGAGCATAAGTATTTCTTCAAAAGTTTCCAACTCTCAAAATAATGTAATTGAAGCATGAGAGTTTATTTCTTTAAAATTTTCCAACTCTCAAAATAATATAAGTGAAGCATGAGAGTTTATTTCTTTAAAATTTTCCAACTCTCAAAATATTATAAGTGAAGCATGAGAGCATATTTCTTTAAAATATAACCACATCAGTGCTAAAAAAGATATAAGTGAAGCACTAGACCAACTGCCTAGCTCAAAAGATTTAACTGAAGCACATAGAATATTCTAGCAAATCATGATATGCGTGTGGCTCTCACAAACAAGTGTGTACAACAAGGATGATTGTGACAAACTAAAAAGCAAAACAAAGCAAAGACTCATATAATACAAGATGCTCCAAGCAAAACTCATGATATGTGACGAATAAAAATATAGCTCCAAGTAAAATTACCGATGATCGTTAGAAGACAGAGGGGATGCCCCAGAGACATCCCCAAGCTTATTTGCTTCAGAGTCCTTGAATATTACCTTGGGGTACCTCAGGCATCCCCAAGCATAGGCTCTTGCCACTCCTTATTCCTTCAACCATCGTGATCTCATCCAAAACATGAATACTTCAATCACACAAAACTTAACAAAAACTGTCATGAGATTCGTTAGTATAATAAAGAAAATCACCACTTTAAGTATTGTTGCAAACCCATTCATATTTTATTATTGCACTAAACCTACTGTATTCTAACTTTACCATGACTTATACCCCCGATAAAATTCATAGATTCATTAAAATAAGCACATAATGCAACGAAAACATAATATGTCAAAAACGGAATAGCCTGTAGTAATCTGAACATTGACCATACTTATGTAACTCCAAATTTTTTGAAACAATAGGAAAACATGGGCAATTTGTATATCAATCACGTGTAAAAAAGTCAAAAAAATTTGTCGCTCCAGTGATGTTTAAAAATTCTGCTACTGGACGTAAAACTTTTTGTTTTTGCACAGAATCAAATCAACAATTAACCAAATCATCCAAAGGCTTTACTTGGTACAAACACTAATTAAAACAATAAAACACAATCATAACAGTAGCATAATTATCTTCTTATTGAAAAATAGCTAGGAAACAATTTTTTTTAAAAGATAACGGGTTACCTCTCAACAAGCGCTATTGTTTTATGCCCCTAGCTAGGCATAATGTATAGTTTCAAGTGTTGTCATATTTAGTTTTACTCCATAGGTGGCCCTCATGATTGACTCATATGGTGGCTTAATTCTAGTTCTAGGGAAGTGTTCCATGCCCTTATTTAATGGAAACTAAAATTTAATATTCCCTTCTTTCATGTCAATGACGACACCTATAGTTCGTAAAAACGTGCTACCAAGTATTAGGGGACAAGACAGATTGCAATCAATATCAAGAACAACAAAATTATTGGGGAACGCAATAATTTCAAAAATTTCCTGCACACACGCAAGATCATGGTGATGCATAGCAATGAGCGGGAGAGTGTTGTCCACGTACCCTCATAGACCATAAGAGAAAGCGTTATGACAATGCGGTTTATGTAGTCGTACGTCTTCACGATCCGACCGATCCTAGTACCGAAAGTATGGCACCTCCGCGATCTGCACACGTTCGGCTCGGTGACGTCCCACGAACTCACGATCCAGCAGAGTGTTGAGGGAGAGCTTCGTCAGCACGACGGCGTGATGACGGCGATGATGAAGCTACCGGCACAAGGCTTTGCCTAAGCACTGCAATGATATGATTGAGGTGGATTATGGTGGAGGGGGCACCGCACACGGCTAAGAGATCAATGGTCAACTTGTGTGTCTATGGGTTGCCCCCTCCTCCGTATATAAAGGAGTGGAGGAGGGGGAAGGCGGGCCCTCCTATGGTGCGCCCCATGGGGAGTCCTACTCCCACCGGGAGTAGGATTCCCCCCTTCCCTCGTTGGACTAGGAGTGGAAGGAAGGGGGAGAGAGGGGGAAGGAAAGGGGGGCTGCCCCCCACCCAATTCGGATTGGGCTTGAGGGGGGCGCACCCCCTCCTATGCCTCCCTCTCTTCTCTCCCACTATGGCCCTATAAGGCCCATATACCTCCCGGGGGGTTCCGTTAACCTACCTGTACTCCGGTATATGCCCAAACTCGACGTCCAAATATAATCGTCCAATATATCGATCTTTATGTCTCGACCATTTTGAGACTCCTCATCATGTCCGTGGGGACTCCGAACTACCTTCGGTACATCAAAACACATAAACTCATAATACCAATCGTCACCGAACGTTAAGCGTGCGGACCCTACGGTGTTGGTGGCGAACGACACCTATGGGATCAACTGGGATCCCTCCTATGGTTGCGGGGCGCGGGGTTGAGAGGAGAGTAGGATCAGTAGTCAGACAAAGCACATGGGTCGTTTACCCAGGTTCGGGCCGCGACGTGCGTAATACCCTAGTCCTGCTTTAGGTGTCTATTTGAGTGTTCTTGCTGTTCTTGAGCTAGCTACAATGGGTCACTTATCCAGGGGTCCGAATCCCCCTCAAGTATGCCTTGGGCCTCCTTTTATAGCAAAGGGGATTGCCACCGTGGCACACAGGAGGTGGCATCGGGGTACTATGGCTAAGCTTATCGCTAGTCATTATGGGACAAGGTGCATTAAATGCGAACCCCCGTCCCGTCCGTCGCTGGTCCACCCTGCTCCGACACGCGTCCGAGCCAGCGGGGCGCGTGGTGACATGTAAGCTGGCAGGCAGCTGAGGTGGCGCGGTGGTGAGGTCTCCACGAAGATTTTCATGCCACCACGTAGGCGTCGCTGAGTTGGCCTAGAAGCCTCCTGTTGACATGCAGGCGCCTGCCTAGCCGGTGGGTTGGCAGCTGCATGGGGAGTGGTGGCGGGGTCGTGGCAGGTGTGGGCCTGGCTATGGCCTTGCAGACGTCCTCGGCAAGGGCCTTGCCGGGGCCCACCAAGAGTCTTGCCGCGGTGCCATGGTCGTCCTCAGCAAGGGTGTTGCCGGAGGCCTTGTGGATTTCCTTTGCAAGGATCTCGCCAAGGATTGTCGTCTTCTATGCTCTGTCTTCACAAAGATCTGCATGCCACCACAGAAGTGCCTCCCGAGCCCTGGTTCCAATGAGGTTGGAGACCTTGGGCTCAAGGGTGGCGCATTCTTCTGGCGGGGGATTGGGCAAGTCACCCAGGCAAGGCTCCTGCCAGGGCCGCGGAGGCTGCCCCGGCAAGACTCTTGCCGGGAAGAGCCACCTTGCCTTCTTAGTCTTCTGGTCTTGGCGTTGCGTTGACTGTTCTGCGGCTCCGACTCTTCCCTTTGCCACGCTTAGTGTGGTCGTGGGCACGGCTCCGACTGCCCGTGCACTTAGTAAGGGGTATAAAGTAGTGTCCCTACTTAGTACACCGATAGGAGCCCCCGGGCCTGGGCCACACATAAGCGTCATGCATTGTTGGGCTAGGCCCAGAACGGTTCGCAGGCAGGCGGGGCAGTTTTATCGCAGTAATTTTTCGTCTGTTGCGTTTCCCCACGAGCCGCGTTGAACGTGCGACGTGGGGGTCATGTGCGGAGTGGCTGCTGCACGCATGCATCACATCACAGTTAATGGAAAGGGAAGCGGCCCGCACCTTCCCCATAAAAAGGAATAACCGCGAGCACACTACCCTTTTACCCCCTGCGCTCTCCCCAATCTCGAAACCACCATCCCGCCATCCTTCCTCCTCAAGCTTCCGCACTTGCTCGCCGCCGTCGCACCTCGGCTGTTCTTGACCCCTCGCCCCTTTCCACCCGCCATGGCGCCCAAATCTAGCAAGGGAAAAGGAGCGGCCAAGGACGTGAAGGATAAGGAGCTGCCGGAAAGCGAGGAGGTAGTGCGGCGGACGCAATTCGCATACTTCTCCCCGTCGACAATCGACGTCTTCGAGCTCAGGGACTACTTCAAGCCGCTGCGGGGGACAACGACGACTAGGCACCTTGCCGCCCGCGCCCTTCCCTCTGATTGCGACGAGGCCGTCTCAGAACGGTATCCATTCTTCGTCGATTTCTTCTTCTGCGGGCTCTGTCCCCCCTTTTCTGATTTCGTCAACGATGTTATGCATACTTTTGGCTTTCATCTATTGGATCTCATGCCGAATGTTGTGGCGGGCTTGGCGCTCTTCGCCCATCTTTGTGAGGGCTTCGCCGGGGTGTTTCCCAACACGACGCTCTGCCGCCACTACTTCTACCCCCGCATCCAACCTGGGGGCACCCTTTCCGGGAGTGTCACCTGGATCCCGAGGGCCCAGGAGAAGGGCGCATACCCGGAGGGAGCCTCGAGGGAGAGGTGGGAACAGTGGTGGGGCCGATGGTGCTGGATTGTGGAGAAGGACCCACCGGATTTCTGCCGGGGCGTTCGCCGGGAGCCGCTGATCCGCAACCCGGCCTGGGGCAACCTCGACGCTGATGACGCGAAGCTCTCGATCACCACCACCAGGATTTGCAGCCTCACCGAGGCCAGGCTCACCCTTGAGATGATTGGGGCGGATTTTGTCCGCCGTCGAATCGCTCTGCTGCATAACAAGGGGAGGCCGGCCTAGGATTACAGGAATGCGGTGGACATCATGAGGCTTCGCCTCGGCTTGCAGCACAACCTCATGGTGATGGGGCACGCTTGGTATTACCAGAGGATCTTTCAGATCGACGTGTTCGATGACGGCAGGGTGGAGCGGACCGGTAAGGCCGCGAAGTCCGGCAAGACCGTCAAGGGGCCCTTATTCGGGCTGCCGGCGGGGGTGGTCCTACTAAGCAACAACACCCGCCAGTCTGACATCCTTGCCATGATGCCGGACTTCAATGCGCATGGCCTGGTGCCGGGCTGTGCCGAGCCCCCGGCACATGTGGTGCGGAAGTTCTTCAACACCCTGGTGGAGGAGTTCGAGCACGAGGAGCCGAAGCTCATCCGGGACACCACCCAAGAGGAACTGGACTACATAACCGCCAGGGTGGCGGAGACGGATCTTATCAATGCGGCCGGCAACGCTGGCAGCATGGAAAACGTGGCTGTCGTGGCTGCAGAGGAGAAGGAGTTCACCCAGTAGGCGCAGTCCGCCAAGGAGGCGGGCAGCGTTAGCACCGACGCTCCCCTTGTCGAAGACGTGGTCGAGGAGTCGTTCGAGGGGGAGGCCGAAGCTGACGAGCCCCCGGCAACGAAGAAAGGACGCACCCTGCACTGGGCCAGCTCTGACGAGCCATTCCGACGCGGCAGGGGCGAACCGCGGCAAGTGATGCCGGCGGGAACCGCGCGCGTGACGAGGGCCGCGGAGGCGAAGAAGAAAGCCGCTGTGGCGAAGAAGAAGGCGACCGTATCTTCTTCATCCAAATGCTACAGGACTCCATCGCCTTCGCCTCCTCCCGCAAGCATCGACACGGGGGTTGCCTTTGACTTCTCGTCCCTCAGCCCAAGGAGGAAGAGGAAGGCAACAGACGAGGAGATGGAGGACGAGTAAGCATCCTGCCCCCCATCATTCCCGTCCTTTCCAGTCGTGTCGCTTATCTTGACTTGTCGTCGTCTTGGCCGGGACGTGGAGACGTTGGCCCAGTGGGCGGCGAAGAGGGCCAAGGCCTCGGCGAGCAGCCAGCCCCCGGTGGGCACCCCAAGGGCACCGCTGGTGGTGGTGAGCAGCTCGGATAGCAGCCCGCGATGCAGCCCCCGACTCAGCCCCCAGCGTAAGTTCACCACCCATTTCTTGCCATGCGTGTCGGGGTTTGATTTCCTTGGCACTGACCTTGCCGAGGTTTGCAGGAGAAGGGCGGCAACAAGAGGAGCCGCCAAGGGCCACTCCCACCATGCCGCCCCCATCGACCATGCTGCCACGAGGGGCGTCCCCGGCAAGGGCGCCAGACACTGAGCCCATGTGCATGGAGGAGGAGGAGGTAGACTTGGGTGCTGGTGGCTCCACCCCGGCAACAGATGTTGGCGGGGAGGGGGCCACTTGAGGGGGCCACTTCTTCTCAGCCCGGCACAGGTGAGCCCATGCACCCCTTGTCTTTGTTTGTTTCTTCTTTTTCTCTTTCTTTTTGATCCTTGGTTTGTCCTTGTCTTACCCTCCTTCTCGGTATCTAGGCGCTCCCCTGGTGGACCAGGAGGACACCGACACCATCATCGAGGAGGTCGCCAAGGACGCCGCGACCGAGGCCACCAATATCGCCACCGAAGAAGCCGTGAAGGACTCTGCGGATGCCGCCAAAGGGGCCGGCAAGGGTGCCACTGAGGAGGCCGGAAAGGGTGTCACTGAGGAGGCCGACAAGGGGTCTGCCGGGGAGTCCGGCGAGGCCGCTGCCGGGGAGGGAGCGGTAGATGACCAACCTTCCTCCTCTGCTGCCTCTGGCTCGGGCAAGTACTTGAGGGTGGGTGATGACATATTCGTCCACCTTCCTGGGACGGCGAGCACCAAAGAGCCCGCAGAGGGAGAGGTATTTGATGGTGAAGTACTTGCCACCACCGGGCTTGAGGTCGTCGACGAGCCGAGCACCGGCGGTGGTTGTCGGTGTCAAAACCGGCGGATCTCGGGTAGGAGGTCTCGAACTGTGCATCTAAGGCTAATGGTAACTGGATCCGGGGACACGATGTTTATCCAGGTTCGGGCCCTCTCGATGGAGGTAATACCCTACTTCCTGCTTGATTGACCTTGATGATATGGGTATTACAAGAGTTGATCTACCACGAGATGAGAGAGGCTAAACCCTAGAAGCTAGCCTATGGTATGATTGTTGATGATAATGATGATGAGTCCTACGGACTAAACCCTCCGGTTTATATAGACACCGGAGGGGGCTAGGGTTACACAGGGTCGGTTTACAGAGGAGGAGATCTACATACGAATCGCCAAGCTTGCCTTCCATGGCAAGGAGAGTCCCATCCGGACATGGGACGAAATCTTCTATCTTGTATCTTCATAGTCCATCAGTCCGGCCAAAGTATATAGTCCGGCTGTCCGGATACCCCCTTATCCAGGACTCCCTCAGTAGCCCCCGAACCAGGCTTCAATGGCGATGAGTCCGGCGCGCAGATTGTCTTCGGCATTGCAAGGCAGGTTCTTCTCCAAATTCGGTGCACCCGTCGTGGCGAACAGTATCCGGCCTCCCAGTAAGGTTGTACTCCTCGGCTTCTGTGCTTCAATAATGGCCACCTCCACGTGTCGATCAAAGGCAAGGGGCTGGGGCATTTTTCCATTTGTCACCCTAATCCCGTAGATGAACCGTCTATTGGAGGAGACGGGGATCTTCAGATCCAAATCACACCAACTTCCCCCAAGCAAGCATTCTGCAGAGCGCGCCCAAAAGAGGCCACGCCATCATGACCAGTCGCCGCAGCCCTGCTCGCCGCTCCCCCAGCTCGAAGCCAGGGGATTGGGAAAAGTGTTCCATCCCTCACAGCCGCCTAATAGAGTTGCAGACCAAAGGGTTCCTTCCGCCCGCATACATGGTCCCTGTCCGATCCGGACTTGCCACCTATATTGGCGGGGAGCAAGCGGAGAGATTCCCCAACCCTTCTGTAGGGGAGTGGGTATGCCTTGTCCCGTATCTGCTAAGAGGCATCGGGTTTCCAATCCACCCATTCCTCCGCGGGATCCTGGAGTTTTACGGTCTCCAATTGCATAATCTTACCCCCGCCTCCATACTGCATATTGCGGGCTACATTGCCCTCTGCGAGCTGTTCCTAGGCTGCGAAGCCCATTTCGAGCTATGGAAGAGGTTATTTTGCCTCGTCCCACGCAACCAGGAGGGATCTATATATCAAGTGGGCGGAGCCGAAATATGGCGCATCGCCCAGACCGGATACCTATCCGGTACTCCAAAGAAGGCGTCCGAAGACTGGCCCTCGGAGTGGTTTTATGTTGATGACGTTCCCCTTCCAGACCCAGTCCGGATGGGCCTTCCTGAGTTCACCAATACTCCGCTGAAGAAACGCCAAAGCTGGCGCCCTCGGAGCCCCCAGGAGGAGGAAAACAGGGAAGTCTTCTATCTGATGAGCCGTATACAAACCCTGGCCAAATCAGGATTGACGATAACTGAAGTCATGTCAATATGTATTATAAGGGGAGTGCAGCCACTTCAATATAGGGGAAAACCCATGTGGCACTTCAATGGGGAAGATGATGCCTCCCGCTGTGGTCGCAAAGGTCCAAACTCCGCCACATCTTTGGCGAGGATACTATCCGAATTGTACAAGGGTGAAGAAGAGGAGTTCCTCCGCATGAAACCGCAGGATGGATTTTCCTTGTACAACCCCCGAAGCCGGGTAAGTTGTTATTTGTTATTCGACTCTACTCGTTCTTACCTTCTTGACCACAATTATTTACCTTGCTATTTCAAAAACATGAACTAAGAAAGGCTGTGAAAGAGTTCAATAACCCCTCTCCACAGCCAGAGGATCCAGCCGGGCTCTCGACCCCGGACTTGAAGAAGATCCGGACATATCTGTGGAATTCGTCGACGGGACTTTTTATCAGGCAAGCAGTGGCGGCTCCTTGGTGGCCATCATCGCGGATTATCCCGGACTGCTTCCCGTGTCGCATGTAAGTAATGTCGGGGCTTCAGCCTTCCGAAAGGATTCCTTAGTTTTGCCGTACCTTATGATCATACGCCGTGTTTTTACAGAAACGGCGGTCAGGACGCCATGCGGAACCTGCATGGGCATCTCAGCAAGAGGCGCCTAGACAAAGTAGGCTTAAAAGGAAGCCGGTCAGGAGCAGTATGCAGGCGCAGATGTAGTCATTTAACTTGCCCCGTGATTTGTTTAGTCGATTTGTAGAGATGTGACAACTTTAATTACGTTCTGTCAGGAAATGCTGGACTGTGTCCGGGGATTCTACAGGCCATGCCTCCAGCAGCCGGATTCCTAGACCGGATTCCCATGCGGAGGCTGATGTGGGGACAGTGCAAAACTGTCCTCCTGCGGAGGATACAGATATGCTTTCCGCCACAAATTCCGAAGTGGAGAGTGCCATGAATCACCGGCGCCGACGGGCCGTACTCCGTGGTGGTATTTTTTCTGAAGAGGCGTTCAACGCCTTCAATTCCGGGCACGCCTATATCCGCGCTGCTCAAGATGGACTTGCCAGAGCAACGAACCAGTATGTGAAGGATATACGGGTAAGAGAATTTTAATAAGTATGTGTAGTAGTAGCCCCTGAGACTTGAAACAGTTGGCACAACTGATTTAAGGATCATTAAATGTATAGGTTCTTGTAGAGAAGAATGTCCAGTTGTCTCAAGAGCTGGAGGAGTGTAAGGCTCAAATGAAGGCTAATGTAGCCGAACAAGAGGGATCCAAAAAGATTTCTTCTGGTAATGATTCTTCTACCAGTTTGTGTGTTCGGCATGGTGTATAAATCTGACGAAATATTTGGCAGATAATCCCGGAGGAAATCCGGAGGATGTGGGAGGTAATGAGCTGCATCTTCGAAGTCAACTGAAGGCGGGCGAGCGTTTGCGGACGCAGTCTATTCAGGCGAAGAATAAGCTGCAAGATGCTAATCTCCAACTGAGCGTCGAATTGAAAGATGTCCGGGCTCAGCTCGCGGACTCCGTGAGGGAGAACTGGAGGCTTCGACGCTGCATTTATAGTGTGCTTGGACGAACTGTGGCATAGTTCGGCGAGGAGCCATATTGACAGAGTTATGTCTGCAGGTATGATGACCGGGCGCCCTGAAGAAGAGATGCCCGGCTCCACAGACGATATGCTGCAAGAGCTTTCACAATTGCATGAACGAGCTCAGCAGGTGATGCAGGGTATTGCCCAGGCTTTGTGGCCGTCCGCTTCGCTGCCCGGAGGCATGGGCGAACTTGTAGATATGCTAAAAGAAGCACGGCGGCGCTTTCGATTGTGGAAGATATCATCCTACCGTCAAGGTGCGAGAGAAGCATGGGCCATGGTGAAGACGCGATACGCCAAGACTGACCCAAACCATATGGCCGAAGTTGGACCGGCTGGGCCAGATGGACAAGAGATACCCGTTAGTTTGGTATATGATCAAGTAGCATTAGGCGCGAAGTATTCCCAGCAGGATTGTAAGCTAGACAACATGTTGGATGGTATAGAGGAAGAGTACAGCCAGTTAGTATGATTATGTAATTTTGAATGGGCTCGTGTACTTTCTAGCCGGATTGAAAATCATTTGTCATGGCGGACCTTTTCGCTTCAGCCCCCGGATCCGACAGTCCCGGGTGTATCCGAATGCCCACACGGTAATGAAAAACCGGGGCATGCGTGGAAACCAGGCGTAGGGGTCATAAGTGCTTGAACAGACAAGTACCCAACTAGTTATGTTATATTACATAGATAGTAAGAAACATCTTCCAAAGAGAATAGTTCCGTTAGGGGTTCCTTTCTCTGGGTGCGCATGCATCGATGTGCATGTCCGAACTGCGAGCAAAAGCGCAGGAAAAAAAACATCTGGGTATTTTCGTTGTTAGGAACGAGAACATCTTTTGTTCATCGACCGAATATTCCCTTAAGAACGCTAGCTTTCGGCTTCACCCAGTCTGAGGTACACATCGCAGAGGTGCTGCCCTTATGCCCTAGCCGAATTAACGGGAATGTAGGGCATAAATACAAGAGCCAGGCAACCTAGCATGGCCAAAACTTAAGTCGTATTGATGCATATAATGGTAAAGAAAAGGCACATATGGAAATAAAAATGCATATGTGGCTTGGCAAGAAGCCATTAAAGTAATTATATATATAGCTTCCGAATAGGAAGCCCCCAGGTATAGTGTGCGCGCATAATGCGACCGGAGTGTTCAGGGCATCCGTACAGTTTTAAGGCTGTATGTATATATAAGAAAAGGAAAAAGGGGCGAGAAAGGAGTAAAATGAACATAATCGAAGAGGCGGAGATGTGGAGACGAACACTGGATTTGGTGCTAGGCGTAGAATCTCCGGAGTCTGGCCGCGTTCCATGGGTTCGGCTCGAGTCTGTTATCAGAGGTGTTGCACAGACGGTACGCTCTTCCGGTGAGAACTTTATCAATGATGAAGGGACCCTCCCACTTGGGTTTGAGCTTGTGCTTCTTCTTCTCAGGTAGGCGTAGAACGAGTTTGCCAATGTTATAAGTTTTGGCCCGTACTTCTTTGCTTTGTTACCTTCGAGCCTGTTGCTGATAGAATGCGGAATGGGCTTTAGCGACATCGCGCTCCTCCTCCAAAGCATCTAAGTTGTCCTGCCGATCTAGCTCGGCTTCCTTCTCTTCATACATGTGCACGCGAGGTGAGTCATGAATTATATCGCAGGGCAGCACTGCTTTTGTGCCATACACCATAAAGAATGGTGTGTATCCGGTGGTATGATTCGGCGTGGTCCGCAACCCCCAGAGTATGGAGTCGAGCTCTTCGACCCAATGCATGTCTGATTCCTTCAAGGATCGCACTAGTCTGGGTTTTATGCTGCTCATAATAAGACCACTTGCGCGTTCGACCTGACCGTTTGTTTGGGGGTGATAGACGGAGGCGTAGTCGAGCTTAATGCCCATTTTGCTACACCAGGCTTTCACCTCCTCAGCTATAAAATTCGAGCCGTTGTCGGTGATAATACTGTGGGGGGCACCGTAACAGTGTACAACCTCCGATATGAAGTCTATCACTGGTCCGGATTCGGCCGTTTTAACTGGCTTGGCTTCTATCCATTTGGTGAACTTGTCCACCATGACCAATAAATATTTTTTCTTATGGCTGCCCCCTTTGAGGGGTCCCACCATATCCAGCCCCCAGATCGCGAAGGGACAAGTTATGGGGATCGTTTGGAGAGCGGTAGGGGGCATATGGCTCTGATTGGCAAATAGTTGACAACCAACGCAATGTTGGACAAGGTCCGGTGCGTCCGCCCGGGCTATTGGCCAGTAGAATCCTATCCAAAAGGCCTTGCTTACAAGAGCTCGGGCTGCCGCGTGGTGTCCGCCTAGTCCGGAATGGATTTCAGCTAAGAGCTTCCGCCCTTCCTCCTCGGTGATGCATTGTTGGAGCACTCCGGTGGCGCTCTTCTTGTAGAGTTCTCCTTCATGGACTCTGTAGGCTTTAGAGTGTCGCACGATGCAGCGTGCCTCATTTTGGTCCTCGGGGAGCTCCTGCAGATTAAGGTAGGCCAAGAAGGGCTCGGTCCACGGGGTGATAACAACCATTATTTCGTGGGCCGAAAATGTTATTTTGGTGGCAGAGCCTCCGATTACATCAGAAGGTTCAGAAGTTGGGGTTGTGTTCAAAGCTGGTCTAATGGTGTCGGACTCCCCTTCCCATGCCACGGACGGCTTGAACAATCTTTCTAAGAAGATGTTGGGTGGTACGGGGTCCCGTCTAGCGCCGATGCCGGCAAGGATATCGGCCGCTTGGTTATTTTCTCTAGCCACATGGTGGAATTCAAGCCCCTCGAACCGAGCTGACATTTGGAGGACGACATTGCGATAGGCCGCCATTTTCGGATCCTTGGTGTCAAAGTCTCCGTTTACCTGAGATATTGCGAGGTTCGAGTCCATGCGCACTTCGAGGCGTTGAATGCCCATGGAGAGTGCCATCCGAAGATCATGCAACAGAGTCTCGTATTCGGCTGCATTGTTGGAGTCTGTGAATAATATTTGGAGGACGCACTGTACCATGTCTCCGGTGGGGGATGTTAGGACGACACCGCTCCTAATCCGGCCAGCATTTTGGAGCCGTCGAAATGCATGATCCAATTTGAGTACGCGCCGTACTCTTTAGGGAGTTCGGCTTCTGTCCATTCGGCGACGAAGTCAGCCAGTACTTGCAACTTAATGGCCCATCGTGGTTTGTATGTTATGTCGAACGGAAGGAGCTCAATAGCCCACTTAGCAATTCGTCCTGTTGCGTCGCGGTTATTTATTATGTCATTGAGTGGAACTTCAGAGGCCACCGTGATCGAACACTCTTAAAAGTAGTGACGTAGGTTCCGGGATGCCATGAAGACCGCATATGCTATCTTTTGATAGTGTGGGTGCCCAGATTTACATGGAGTGAGGATAGTGGACACGTAGTATACCGGCTTTTGGAGCGGGAACTTGTGTCCGCCTGCCTCTCGTTCGATGACGAGCATTGCGCTCACAACTTGGTTTGTTGCGGCTATGTATAATAGCATGGGTTCGCCAATATTTGGCGCGGTCAGGACTGGGTTGGTGGCCAAGAGTGCCTTTATTTCTTCCAATTCGGACGTGGCCGCATCCGTCCACTCAAAGTGTTCGGTGCGTCGAAGAAGGCGATATAAGGGTAGTGCCTTTTCTCCTAAGCGGGAGATAAAGCGGCTTAAGGCAGCCACACACCCAGTTAGTTTATGGATCTGCTTGAGGTTTGTTGGGATAGCCAACTGTGACAGAGCTCGGATTTTTGCCGGATTGGCTTCAATTCCTCTATTGGAAACGATGAAGCCGAGCAATTTTCCGGAGGGTACTCCGAAGACACACTTCTCCGGGTTGAGTTTGATGTCGTATGCTCGAAGGTTATCGAACGTAATCCTCAAGTCATCTATTAAGGTTTCGACGTGTCTTGTTTTGATGACCACATCGTCTACGTAGGCCTCTACTGTCTTGTCGATTTGTTTTTCCAGGCATGTCTGAATCATGCGTTGATAGGTTGCGCTGGCGTTTTTAGCCCGAAGGGCATGGTGTTGAAACAGAAGGGGCCGTACGGGGTGATGAAGGCTGTTGCAGCCTGGTCGGACTCCGCCATCTTTATTTGATGGTATCCGGAGTATGCATCGAGGAAACACAATGAATCGTGTCCTGCAGTGGCATCGATTATCTGATCAATGCGTGGGAGGGGGAAGGGATCCTTAGGGCAAGCTTTATTGAGGTCTTTGAAATCGACACATAAGCGCCAGGATTTGTCCTTCTTTGGTACCATTACCCGGTTTGCTAGCCAATCCGGATGTTTGATGTCTCTGATGAATCCTGCTTCGAGTATCTTGGCTAGCTCTTCTCCCATGGCTTGCCGCTTAGGCTCTGAGAAGCGCCTAAGAGTCTGCTTGACTGGCTTGTATCCTTTTATTATATTGAGGCTGTGTTCGACCAACCTGCGTGGGATGCCCGGCATGTCCGAAGGATGCCAGGCGAAAATATCCCAATTTTCACGCAGGAAGTCTCGCAGTGCGGCGTCTATTGTGGGGTTCAGCTGTGTCCCTATGGAAGCTATCTTTGAAGGGTCCGTTCGGTGGACCTGGAATTTGACTATCTCGTACGCTGGCTTGAAGGAGGTGGATTTAGGTCACTTGTCGAGTATCACGTCGTCTCTGTCCACTGTTGCTCGTAGTTTTGTCAGCTCTTTGGCCGTGAGGGCTTCTGATAACGCCTCCAGGGCGAGGCGGCAGTTTTATTTTCTGTGCCTCTCGACTAGGGATTGATACGTACATTTTGCATCATGCTTTTATGTCAATATTTATTGCATTATGGGCTGTTATTTCATGTTATGTCACAATACTTATGTCTATTCTCTCTTATTTTACAAGGTTTACATGAAGAGGGAGAATGCCGGCAGCTGGAATTCTGGGCTGGAAAAGGAGAAAATATTGAAGGACTATTCTGCGCAACTGCAAAAGTCCTGACACTCCACGGAATACCTTAGAATAAATAAAGAAAAATCATCACCAAAGATGAAGGCCAGGGGGCGCACACCCTGCTCACGAGGGTGGGGGGCACCCCCCTGGGCGCGCCCCCTACCTCGTGGTCCCCCTGGTGGCTCTCCGACGTCCATCTTCTCCTATATGAAGTCTTTCAATGAGAAAAAAAAATAGAAGAGAACCATTCGGGACGAGACTCCGCCGCCACGAGGCGGAACCTTGGCGGAACCAATCTAGGGCTCCGGCAGAGCTGTTCTGCCGGGGACACTTCCGTCCGGGAGGGGGAAATCATCATCATCGTCATCACCAACGCTCCTCTCATCGGGAGAGGGCTATCTGCATCAACATCTTCACCAGCACCATCTCATCTCCAAACCCTAGTTCATCTCTTGTATCCAATTCTTGTCTCCAAGTCCGGGATTGGTGCTAGTAGGTTGCTAGTAGTGTTGATTACTCCTTGTAGTTGATGCTACTTGGTTTATTTGGTGGAAGATCATATGTTCAGATCCTTTATGCACAATATTACCCCTCTGATTATGAACATGAATATGCTTTGTGAGTAGTTACGTTTGTTCCTGAGGACAAGGGAGAAGTCTTGCTATTAGTAGTCATGTGAATTTGGTATTCGTTCGATATTTTGATAAGATGTATGTTGTCTAACCTCTAGTGGTGTTATGTGAACGTCGACTACATAACACTTCACCATTATTTGGGCCTAGAGGAAGGCATTGGGAAGTAATAAGTAGATGATGGGTTGCTAGAGTGACAGAAGCTTAAACCCTAGTTTATGCGTTGCTTCGTAAGGGGCTGATTTGGATCCATATGTTTCATGCTATGGTTAGGTTTACCTTAATACTTTTGTTGTAGTTGCGGATGCTTGCAATAGAGGTTAATCATAAGTGGGATGCTTGTCCAAGTAAGGGCAGTACCCAAGCACCGGTCCACCCACATATCAAATTATCAAAGTACCGAACGCGAATCATATGAGCGTGATGAAAACTAGCTTGACGATATTCCCATGTGTCCTCAGGAGCGCTTTTCCTATTATAAGAGTTTGTCCAGGCTTGTCCTTTGCTACAAAAAGGATTGGGCCACCTTGCTGCACTTTATTTACTTTTGTTACTTGTTGCTCGTTACAATTTATCCTATCACAAAACTATCTGTTACCACTTATTTCAGTACTTGCAGAGAATACCTTGCTGAAAACCGCTTATCATTTCCTTCTGCTCCTCGTTGGGTTCGACACTCTTACTTATCGAAAGGACTATGATAGATCCCCTATACTTGTGGGTCATCAAGACTCTTTTCTGGCGCCGTTGCCGGGGAGTGAAGCGCCTTTGGTAGGTGGAATTTGGTAAGGAAAAATTTATTTAGTGTGCTGAAATTTTCTGTCACTTGTTACCATGGAAAGTAATTGCTTGAGGGGCTTGTTCGGGGTATCTTCACCCTGTCCAGTTGAGCCAAGAGTTGCTCCTCAACCTACTGAACCTACTGAATCTATTGAAATGAAACTGCTTTTCAGATTCCTTCGGGTATGATGGAAAAACTGCTAGCTAACACTTTCGCAGGAGATGGAACAAAGCATCCTGACGAACATCTACGCTTTGTGGATGATATTTGTGGACTATTTAAGCTTGCAGGTATACCCGATGATGCTGTTAAGAGGAAGGCTTTCCCTTTATCTTTGGAGGGAGACATATTGACATGGTATAGGCTATGTGATGATATGAGGTCATGGAACTATAAAAGATTGAAATTGGAATTTCATCAAAAGTATTACCCTATGCATCTTGTTCATCGTGATCGCAATTATATATATAATTTTTGGCCTCGCGAAGGAGAAAGCATCGCTCAAGCTTGGGGGAGGCTTAAATCAATGTTATATTCATGCCCCAATCACGAGCTCTCAAAATTGACAATTATCCAGAATTTTTATGCTTGGCTTTCGGATAATAATTGCACCATGCTCGATACTTCTTGTGCTGGCTCTTTTATGATGAAGTCTATTGAATTTGGATGATATTTATTGGATAGAATTAAACGCAACTCTGAAGATTGGGACCTCGACGAAGGTAAGGAGTCAGGTATGACACCTAAGTTTGATTGTGTTAAATCTTTTATGGATACCGATATTTTCCGTAAGTTTAGCACTAAATATGGACTTGACTCTGAGATAGTAGCTTCTTTCTGTGAATCTTTTGCTACTTATGTTGATCTCCCCAAGGAGAAGTGGTTTGAATATCATCCTCCCATAGAAGTAAAAGTAGCTGCACCTATTAAAGTTGAAGAAAAGATTGTCACTTATAATGATCCTATTGTTCCTACTTCTTATGTTGAGAAACCCCCTTTCCCTGTTAGAATGAAGGATCATGCTAAAGCTTCAACTGTTGTTCGTAAAAGCAATACTAGGACTTATACACCTCCTGAGCAAGTCAAAGTAGAACCCAATATTGCTATTGTTAAAGATCTCTTGTCTGATAATATTGATGGGCATGTTATTCAATTCACTGGTGAAACTGCTAGAATTGCTAAACCCTGTGATAGAGATAAACATAGACCTGTGGTAGGCGTGCCTGTTATTTCTGTTAAAATAGGAGATCAT
Organism: Triticum aestivum; assembly: GCF_018294505.1. Classification (NCBI taxonomy): domain Eukaryota; kingdom Viridiplantae; phylum Streptophyta; class Magnoliopsida; order Poales; family Poaceae; genus Triticum; species Triticum aestivum. The sequence goes on from NC_057807.1 coordinate 711,402,207, forward strand.
TGTTATCATGGCTTATGTGATATGGGTGCTAGTGCTAGTGTTATACCCATTGACTTATACAAAGAAATTATGCATGAGATTGCACCTGCTGAGTTAGAAGAAATTGATGTTACAATTAAACTTGCCAATAGAGATACTATATCTCCAATGGGAATTGTTAGAGATGTTGAAGTCTTGTGTGGGAAAACCAAATATCCCGCTGATTTTCTTGTTCTTGGTTCTCCACAAGATAGCTTTTGTCCCATTATATTTGGTAGACCCTTCTTGCGTACTGTTAATGCTACGATAGATTGCAAAAAGAATGTTGTTACTGTTGGCTTGGATGATATGGTTCATGAGTTTAATTTCTCTAAATTTAGTAAACAACATCGTGAGGAAGAATTGCCTAGTAAGGATGAAATTATTGGTCTTGCTTCTATTGCTGTACCTCCTAGTGATCCTTTAGAACACTATTTGCTAGACCATGAAAATGATATGTTCATGAATGAAAGAAGGGAAATAGATGAAGTATTCTTTAAACAGGAACCTATTCTGCAACACAATTTGCCTGTTGAAATCCTAGGGGATCCCCTCCACCCAAGGGTGATCCCGTGTTTGAGCTTAAACCGTTGCCTGATAATCTTAAATATGCTTATCTTGATGAAAAGAAAATATATCCTGTTATTATTAGCGCTAACCTTTCAGAGCATGAAGAAGAAAGATTATTGAAAACTCTGAAGAAGCATCGTGCCGCTATTGGATATACTCTGGATGATCTTAAGGGCATCAGTCCCACTCTATGTCAACATAAAATAAATTTGGAAGCTGATGCCAAACCAGTTTGTGATCCTCAACGACGTTTGAATCCTAAAATGAAAGAAGTGGTAAGAAAAGAAATACTCAAGCTTCTGGAGGCAGGTATAATTTATCCCGTTGCTGATAGTCAGTGGGTAAGTCCTGTCCATTGTGTCCCTAAGAAGGGAGGTATTACTGTTGTCCCTAATGATAAAGATGAATTGATTCCGCAAAGAATTATCACAGGTTATAGGATGGTAATTGATTTCCGCAAATTAAATAAGGCTACTAAGAAAGATCATTACCCCTTACCTTTTATTGATCAAATGCTAGAAAGACTATGCAAACATACACATTATTGCTTTCTAGATGGTTACTCTGGTTTTTCTCAAATACCTGTGTCGGCTAAAGATCAATCAAAGACTACTTTTACATGCCCTTTTGGTACTTTTGCTTATAGACGTATGCCTTTTGGTTTATGTAATGCACCTGCTACCTTTCAAAGATGCATGATGGCTATATTCTCTGACTTTTGTGAGAAAATTTGTGAGGTTTTCATGGATGACTTTTCCGTCTATGGTTCCTCTTTTGATGATTGCTTGAGCAATCTTGCTCGAGTTTTGCAGAGATGTGAAGAAACTAATCTTGTCTTGAATTGGGAAAAGTGCCACTTTATGGTTAATGAAGGTATTGTCTTGGGGCACAAAGTTTCTGAAAGAGGTATTGAAGTTGATAAAGCCAAGGTTGATGCTATTGAAAAGATGCCATGTCCCAAGGACATCAAAGGTATAAGAAGTTTCCTTGGTCACGCCGGATTTTATAGGAGGTTCATTAAGGACTTCTCAAAAATCTCTCGGCCTCTGACTAATTTATTACAAAAAGATGTACCATTTGTCTTTGATGATGATTGTGTAGAAGCATTTGAAATACTTAAGAAGGCATTAGTCTCTGCACCTGTTGTTCATCCACCTGATTGGAATTTACCCTTTGAAATTATGTTGTGATGCTAGTGATTATGCTGTAGGTGTTGTTCTAGGGCAAAGAGTTGATAAGAAATTGAATGTTATCCATTATGCTAGTAAGACTCTAGACAATGCTCAAAGAAATTATGCTACTACCGAAAAAGAACTTTTAGCAGTTGTATTTGCTTGTGATAAATTCAGACCCTATATTGTTGATTCTAGAGTAACTATTCATACAGATCATGCTGCTATTAAATATCTTATGGAAAAGAAATATGCAAAACCTAGACTCATTAGATGGGTTCTCTTGCTTCAAGAATTTGATTTACATATTGTTGATAGAAAGGGAGCTGAGAACCCCGTTGCAGACAACTTGTCTAGGCTAGAGAATGTTCTTGATGACCCACTACCTATTGATGATATCTTTCCTGATGAGCAATTAAATGTCATAAGTACTTCTCGTAGCACTCCATGGTATGCTAATTATGCTAATTATATTGTTGCTAAATTTATACCGCCTAGCTTCACATACCAACAAAAGAAAAAGTTTTTCTATGACTTGCGACATTACTTTTGGGATGACCCACATCTTTATAAAGAAGGATTAGATGGTGTTATTAGACGTTGTGTACCTGAGCATGAACAGGAACAGATCCTACGCAAGTGTCACTCCGAAGCTTATGGAGGACATCACGCTGGAGATAGAACTGCACATAAGGTATTGCAATCCGGGTTTTATTGGCCTACTCTCTTCAAGGATGCCCGTAAGTTTGTTTTATCTTGCGATGAATGTCAAAGAATTGGTAATATCAGTAGACGTCAAGAAATGCCTATGAATTATTCACTTGTTATTGAGCCATTTGATGTTTGGGGCTTTGATTATATGGGACCTTTTCCTGCCTCTAATGGTTACACTCATATTCTAGTTGCTGTTGATTACGTTACTAAGTGGGTAGAAGCTATTCCAACTAGTAGTGCTGATCATAACACTTCTATTAAAATGCTTAAGGAAGTTATTTTTCCGAGGTTTGGAGTCCCTAGGTACTTAATGACTTATGGTGGTTCACACTTTATTCATGGTGCTTTCCATAAGATGCTTGCTAAATACGACATTAATCATAGGATTGCATCTCCTTATCACCCGCAGTCTAGTGGTCAAGTAGAGTTGAGAAACAGAGAGCTCAAATTAATTTTGCAAAAGACTGTCAATAGGTCTTGAAAGAATTGTTCCAAGAAACTTTATGATGCATTATGGGCCAATAGAACTGCTTATAGAAATCCTATGGGTATGTCTCCGTACAAAATGGTCTATGGAAAAGCTTGTCACTTACCTCTCGAGCTAGAACATAAGGCATATTGGGCTATTAAAGAGCTCAACTATGATTTCAAACTTGCCGGAGAGAAGAGGTTATTTGATATTAGCTCACTTGATGAATGGAGAGCCCAAGCTTATGAAAATGCCAAGTTATTTAAAGAAAAAGTTAAAAGATGGCATGACAAAAGGATACAAAAGCGTGAGTTTAATGTAGGTGATTATGTATTGCTATACAACTCTCATTTAAGATTTTTTGCAGGAAAACTTCTCTCTAAATGGGAAGGTCCTACGTTATCGAGGAGGTCTATCGTTCCGGTGCCATAAAAATCAACAACTTTGCAGGCACAAATCCGAAGGTGGTAAACGGTCAAAGGATCAACACTATATCTCAGGTAATCCTATAAATGTTGAAACTAATATTATTGAAACCGTGACCCCGGAGGAGTACATAAAGGACACTTTCCAGAACGTTCCAGACCCCGAAAAGGAATAGGTATGTGGTACGGTAAGTAAACCGACTCCAAAACAAGTTTTAAGGCAATATTTCTCCGTTTTGGAATATTTAGAAAAATAGAAAAATAAGTAGCAGTCCGGGGAGGACACGAGGCCTCCACGAGAGTGGAGGGCGCGCCCTACCCCCCTCGGCGCGCCCCCTACCTCGTGAGCACCTCGTGTGCCCTCCGGACTCCGTTTCCTTGCACGATACGTATTGTGGTCGGTAAAAATTCACTATATATACTCCCGAAGGTTTTGACTCTCGTATCACGCAAATATCTTCTGTTTTTGTTTCGAGCTGTTGCTGCTGCAGATTAAAGCAAGATGTCTTCTCAAGAGTCAGTCGGAGAAAGCCGGGTATCTAACCCGGCACCGGAACCAACGGTAAACAGCGATGCTGACCACTTTGGGCCGGCAACGGAGGAAGATATGGTGGCTGACTTGATGAGAGTAGATGCCATGTAAGATCAAGAAGTCACCTCTCGCCTCCGAGCTGGATTTACAATGGGGGAACTACAGAGCTCAGCTATTCCAAACTCGGTTATCCCTGCCAATGTTAAATTTCTTTCCGATGAAAATATGAGGACGAGTGTCTCTTGTTCTCCTGCAGCTATGCAACACCCTTGGGTGCAAGGAACTTTAGCCGTTACAGGGAAGCTTCGCAAGGAAATAATGGACCTTAAGAAGCAAGTCAATAAGCTCGAGGAGGAGAACCGTATTCTGAGGGGAACCATCGCCAAGAATATTACACCGACAACAAAGAAGGAGACATAATCACATGGGTATGGGCACTCCCCTTGGCAACTGCCAAGCTTGGGGGAGGTTCCATGGTATCATATCACCATCACAACTCCTATCTTTACCGTTTTTCTTAGTTCGATCCTATTAGTTGTATCTTGATTTAGTAGAATGAAGTCATGGCATGATCTAGTTTTGAGTTTTGCTTTATGATCCTTCTGTGTAATCGAGTCCGTGAGCTATATAATAAAGATTATTGTTGAGTCAAGGGCTTGAGTACTTTGCCATGATCTTGGGTGATTAGAAGAAAAAGAATAAAAAGAATCAAGAGTTCATATTGATCTTATTGAAAGTAATGACTTCACATAGAAATAATATGATGATTTAAAGTTGTTGGGAGTTGGCAAATATAGCTTTGGTCATCGTTGCAATTAATAGGAAGTAATAAGGAAAGACAGGTTTCACATATAGATATATTATCATTGACATCTTTTATGATTGGGAGCACTCATTAAAATACGACATGCTAAAGAGTTGATGTTGGACAAGGAAGACAACATAATGAGTTATGTTTTCTTACATCTGAGATAAAGTATGTTGTCATGGTTCCTCTACCGTGTTGAGTTTGCCTTTCCCCCTCATGCTAGCCAATCTTCAGCACTAAGTAGAAATACTACTTGTGCTTCCAAATACCCTTAAACCAGTTTTGCCATGAGAGTCCACCATATCTGCCTATGGATTGAGTAAGATCCTTCAACTAAGTTTTCATCGATGCAAGCAATAAAAATTGCTCTCTAAATATGCATGACTTATTAGTGTGGAGAAATAAGCTTTGTACGAACTTGTTGTGGACACAATAAAAGCGACAGACTGCATAATAAAGGTTCACATGCAAGGGGCAATATAAAGTGATGTTCTTTTGCATTAAGATTTTGTGCATCAACCCTAAACGCGCATGACAACCTCTGCTTCCCTTTGCGAAGGGCTTATCTTTTATTATTATCCTCTACCTTATGCAAGAGTCACAGTGATCTTCACCCTTCCTTTTCATTTTATCCTTTGGCAAGCTCAACATGTTGGAAAGAACATGATATATATATCTAATTGGATGTGGGGGAGCGTGAATTATTATTATTGACATTACCCTTGAGGTAAAAGGTTGTGGGGCAAAAAAAAACTATAAGACCCTATCTTTCTCTGTGTTCGATTAAAACTCTATAACCACAAGTATCGCGTGAGTGTTAGCAGTTATGAAGGACTAAGTGATAGTTGAGTATGTGGACTTGCTTTGAAGCTCTGACATAGACTCTTTCCGATGTTATGATAAATTGCAATTGCTTCAATGACTGAGATTATAATTGTTGGTGCCCAACAAAGTTTCTGATTCATATTTTGGCTTTGTGAAAAGATCATCACTAGAACATAAGTAATCATATGACAAAATTTATATATGTTGCTGTTATGAAGTAATCATGATCAATTCATGTCTGTATTTTATTTTTATCGACGCCTCTACCTCTAAACACGAGGAAATATTTGTTGTTATCGGCTTTTCGCTTGAGGACAAGCGAGGTCTAAGCTTGGGGGAGTTGATACGTCCATTTTGCATCATGCTTTTATGTCAATATTTATTGCATTATGGGCTGTTATTTCACGTTATGTCACAATACTTATGGCTATTCTCTCTTATTTTACAAGGTTTACATGAAGAGGGAGAATGCCGGCAGCTGGAATTCTGGGCTGGAAAAGGAGCAAATATTGAAGGACTATTCTGTGCAACTCCAAAAGTCCTGAAACTCCACGGAATACCTTAGAATAAATAAATAAAAATCATCGCCAAAGATGAAGGCCAGGGGGCCCACACCCTGCTCACGAGGGTGGGGGGTGCGCCCCCCTGGGCGCGCCCCCAACCTCGTGGGCCCCCTGGTGTCTCTCCGACGTCCATCTTCTCCCATATGAAGTCTTTCCATGAGAAAAAAATAGAAGAGAAACTTTCTGGACGAGACTCCGCCGCCACGAGGCGGAACCAATCTAGGGCTCCGGAGGGGGAAATCATCATCATCGTCATCACCAATGCTCCTCTCATCGGGTGAGGGAAATCTCCATCAACATCTTCACCAGCACCATCTCATCTCCAAACCCTAGTTCATCTCTTGTATCCAATTCTTGTCTCCATGTCCGGGATTGGTGCTAGTAGGTTGCTAGTGGTGTTGATTACTCCTTGTAGTTGATGCTACTTGGTTCATTTGGTGGAAGATCATATGTTCAGATCCTTTATGCACAATATTACCCCTCTGATTATGAACATGAATATGCTTTGTGAGTAGTTACGTTTGTTCCTGAGGACAAGGGAGAAGTCTTGCTATTAATAGTCATGTGAATTTGGTATTCATTCAATATTTTGATAAGATGTATGTTGTCTAACCTCTAGTGGTGTTATGTGAACATGGACTACATAACACTTCACCATTATTTGGGCCTAGAGGAAGGCATTGGGAAGTAATAAGTGGATGATGGGTTGCTAGAGTGACAGAAGCTTAAACCCTAGTTTATGCGTTGCTTCGTAAGGGGCTGATTTGGATCCATATGTTTCATGCTATGGTTAGGTTTACCTGAATACTTTTGTTGTAGTTGCGGATGCTTGCAATAGAGGTTAATCACAAGTGGGATGCTTGTCCAAGTAAGGGCAGTACCCAAGCACCGGTCCACCCACATATCAAATTATCAAAGTACCGAACGCGAATCATATGAGCGTGATGAAAACTAGCTTGACGAGATTCCCATGTGTCCTCGGGAGCGCTTTTCCTATTATAAGAGTTTGTCCAGGCTTGTCCTTTGCTACAAAAAGGATTGGGCCACCTTGCTGCACTTCATTTACTTTTGTTACTTGTTGCTCGTTACAATTTATCCTATCACAAAACTATCTGTTACCACTTATTTCAGTACTTGCAGAGAATACCTTGCTGAAAACCGCTTATCATTTCCTTCTGCTCCTCGTTGGGTTCGACACTCTTACTTATCGAAAGGACTATGATAGATCCCCTTTACTTGTGGGTCATCAGGGATGATTCCCCTGATGGTAGTGCTGCTTCGTTTAATGCGGCTCTTGTCAATTTCCATCTTGTTGAGGGTTTCCTCATAGATGAGGTTTAGTCCGCTTCCACCGTCCATGAGCACTTTAGTGAGCCTGAAGCCATCCACGATTGGGCTAAGGACCAAAGCGACTGGTGCTCGGATTCTCTGAAATTGGGGTTCGTCACTGGCATTGTAGGTTATAGCCGTGTCGTTCCATGGGTTTATTGTTGCCACGTGGCAAACTTCTGCGAGACTGCGCTGAGCTCGCTTTCGCCTATTATTTGAGGCGAAGGTCTCGAGGACTGTAAATACCGTATTGTTGTCTCCAGCGGGATGTTTTATGAGGAGATCTTCACCGCTCTTTGCCACCTGCCGGAGTATCCAACATGCTCTAAGGCTATGCGTTGGCGTAGTATCCGGTGTGCTATGAGTCTTGCACAACCCGTTTAGCCATTCTTCCAATACGGTTCCGCGCCTTGCGGCGGGCTTTATTTTTTTGGTAGTTGAATCGGGTGACTTACAAGACTTTACCCTTTTAGTTCGGACAAGGGATTTGGATAGAGCCGGACTGTCCCAGAAACTTGTTTGGGTTTTCCAGGCGCTTTCCATCGCGCAGTACTTTTGCACTATGGCCGCTAAGTCAGCAAAGTGTACTATGTCACGGCGGCTTATAGCATTGAGAATTCCTTTTTCCATGCAATTTTTGCAAAAGAGGGAGATTGCATCTACCTCGCGACAATCCTTTACCCTGTTTATCACAAGGAGGAATCTGGCCCAGTAGTGATGTACTGTTTCTTGGGGATCTTGTCTGATATGGGAAAGATTGGATAAATCTGGGTGGGTGGGCGGATTTAAGTCTGAATCCCTACCCGATCTGGGACCCAGGGGAAAAGAAGCTTCCGAGCTTGACGGCTTGGGTTCTGGAGCATTGCCCAACTTCTTCGGCCCGCCCCCCGATCCTGAGTCCAGGACTGGGGTCATGTCCTCCCGCGAGCGGGTGTCCGGCTTGGAGAGCTCGGAGATCCAGACATAGTTCATCCTCAAAGTGGAGGGAGAATTAGGATGATGCTCTTCCACTACCGCTATCTCATGCGTGACCGGTGGAGAGTGAATCTCCCTTTGATCTGGTTTAAGCCCGATCCGGTCATAGTCCGTAGCCATGCCCAGGGCGGCGATGTGATCCAAGATCTCATTAAGGGAGAAGAGCTCCATTGGATCCATCTGTTCGAAAAATTCCGAATCAATGTGGAGGCTATTTTTAATGACCTGAGAAGCCGCCCAGCCGGAGACTTTGGCCTAAAGCCAGGCTTCCCCCGGCGGTGATGTTGTCTTTGACCACGAGACAAGCCATCGAGCCTTATCGTGACGACACAGAGGAACTCTCAATGAAAGCACCAATGTCGGTGTCAAAACCGGCGGATCTCGGGTAGGGGGCCCCGAACTATGCGTCTAAGGCTAATGGTAACATGAGACTGGGGACATGATGTTTACCCAGGTTCGGGCCCTCTCAATGGAGGTAATACCCTGCTTCCCGCTTGATTGATCTTGATGATATGAGTATTACAAGAGTTGATCTACAACGAGAGGCTAAACCCTAGAAGCTAGCCTATGGTATGATTGTTGATGATAATGGTGATGAGTCCTACGGACTAAACCCTCCGGTTTATATAGACACCGGAGGGGGCTAGGGTTACACAGGGTCGGTTTACAGAGGAGGAGATCTACATCCGAATCGCCAAGCTTGCCTTCCAGGCCAAGGAGAGTCCCATCCAGACACGGGACAAAGTCTTCTATCTTGTATCTTCATAGTCGATCAGTCCGGCCAAAGTATATAGTCCGGTTGTCCGGATACCCCCTTATCCAGGACTCCCTCAGTGGTGGCACTCAAGAGGAGTGGCTCCTCCAAGCTATGAGCGTCAACTTCAACAAGCTCTAGGAGCTTCACCGCGCCCGTTTGGACAAGGTGAAGTCCAAGGAGGTGGTGGCGCACAAGGTGGAGGCAGACCTTGAGCAGCGAGTCGCTGAGGCGCAGGCCTAGGTCCGCCAGGCCCATGAGGAGATGAAGGCCACCCAAGACCAGCTGGCCGAGCGTAGCCAAGAGCTTATCCTGAAGCAGGCTGATATCAAGAAGGCCTAGGAGGCGGCGAAGGCCCAGGACGACAAGGACAAGGCCATTCGCCACCAGCGCGAGGCCGCGTTGAACTCCCGGGAGGAGGATCTTGTCGCCTGTGAGGAAGCGCTCGTCGCCAAGCGCGCGGCAAGGATGACAAGGTCGAGAAGCTTGCCGCGGAGTGGCCCGAGAGCTGGAGCAGAAGCACAAGGATGCTCAAGCCCTGGCACACGGCGACAAGGTGAAGGAACTGGAGGCGGAGCGGGATGGCCTGAAGAACCGAATCCTAGAGCTGTCCTTAGAGAAGAACACGCTCAACGAGGCTTTGGTTGAGGCGCACGCCGCGGTCCTCAGCAAGACTCAGCTGCTCTCCACCGCCAATGATGCCATCAAGGACCTGAAGCTTAAGCTGGAGGGCCTTGAGGGGGCGCTTGAGGAGGCCAAAACCCGGGAGGGGGCCATGACCCAGCGCCTGGCGGAGGAGACGCAGCTCCGAGAAAATGAGGCCGCCAATCTCAAAGATCACGTGGAGGGCGAGAAACTCTGGATCAGTCGCCATGCCGATGTTGCCAACAGAATCACCGACAAGCTGGCCGGCAAGAAGATGCCCAATGCGAGGTACGCATCGGAACCAAACCTGAGCCCCAACGCCAATCCGACCATATTCTTTGATAGCGTTCTTGGGGCCCTAGAGCCGTTCTGCTCAAACTAGGCAAGCTCTCTGGCCGAAGAGGCCCGGATGCTTTGTCGGGGCGCCATGACCAAGGTCCTCACCAAGCTGGCGTACTGGAACCCCAACCTCGACTTTGACGACGCGCTGGATAGCTTGCCAGGCGACGTGGACCTCATAGTGCTTGAGGAGCGCATCGACCCCATCATCAGCCGCATCGGCGGAATCAAGAGGCTGGAGGGCCAGCGCTGGGACTAGACGCCCTGTTTCTTGTTGCCGCTGCAGGTTCATGACAAAGACAATTTCTATGTTTAGTTAGAACCGCAGCAACATTGATGAAATATATACTCTGCAGTACTTTTGGTATGATGCATGTTATTTCCCTGTTCGATCTCCCTCTATATGTCTACCCTACGTTTATTGGGTAGGCTTGTCGGCGCGTAAACCCAAACCGCTATGCTCTGAAGGACGGATCCTTTAGCGGCTGCCAGTGTGTGCTTGCTGCCGTGCGAACCACCTTGCCGTTCTTAGCGCGGCCGCCCGAACTGCCGAGCAGACTCGAGACAGAGCAAGAGCGTTGCTAATAGTGGAAGGCCACCCCGCTGTTCTCGACTTAGCCGCTCGATCTGTTGAGCGGACTCGAAACAAACCAAGGGCATTGCCTATAAGGGAAGGGACCCACTACGTGCAGGTTTTTCATACAGGGGAAAAGATCTCCTTGGGGAATAACCATATATACAAAAAGGAAAAACTCAAAGTGTTGCACAACTTATCTTCTCTGTTGCCATGCGGGTGCCCACTGCATCCGCTAACGACAACGCTCGCTCGGTCGCCCTCTTCCTTGGAAGCCATGGCGACGAAGAGCTGCGGGACCAACCACTGAACCAGATTCTCTGAACAAGCGCCCCCTACCTGGCGCGCCAAAGATGTCGGTGGCGAACGGCACCTATGGGATCAACTGGGATCCCTCCTATGGTTGCGGGGCGCGGGGTTAAGAGGAGAGCAGGATCAGTAGTAAGACAAAGCACACAGGTCGTTTACCCAGGTTCCGGCCGCGACATGCGTAATACCCTAGTCCTGCTTTAGGAGTCTATTTGAGTGTTCTTGCTATTCTTGAGCTAGCTACACTGAATCACTTATCCAGGGGTCCGAATCCCCCTCCAGTATGCCTTGGGCCTCCTTTTATAGCAAAGGGGATCGCCATAGTGGCACACAGGAGGTGGCATCGGGGTACTGTGGCTAAGCTTATCGCTAGCCATTACTGGACAAGGTGCATTAAATGCGAACCCCCGTCCTGTCCGTCGCCGCTCCACCCTGCCCCGACACGCATCCGGGCTAGCAGGGGGCGTGGTTCCATGTAAGCTGGCAGGCAGCTGAGGTGGCGCGGTGGTGAGGTCTCCACGAAGATTTGCATGCGACCACGTAGGCGTCGCTCAGTTGGCCTAGAAGTCTCCTGTTGACACGTAGGCGCCTGCCTAGCTGGTGGGCTGGGAGCTGCATGGGGAGTGATGGAGGGATCGTGGCAGGCATGGGCCTAGCTGTGGCCTTGCATATGTCCTCGGCAAGGGCCTTGCTGGGGCCCCGGCAAGGGTCTTGCCGCGGCGCCATGGTCGTCCCCGGCAAGGGTGTTGCCGGAGGCCTTGTGCATTTCCTTGGCAAGGATCTCACCAAGGATCGTCGTCTTCTATCCTCTGTCTTCACAAAGATCTGCATGCCACCACAGAAGTGCCTCCCGAGCCCTGGTTCCAATGAGGTTACAGACCTTGGGCTCAAGGGTGGCGCTTTCTCCTGGCGGGAGATTGGGCAATTCGCCCTGGCAAGGCTCCTGCCAAGGCCTTGGAGGCTACCCCGGCAAGGCTCTTGCTGGGGAGAACCACCTTGCCCTCTTGGTCTTCTGGTCTTGGCATTGTGTTGACTGTTCTGTGGCTCCGACTCTTCCCTTTGCCCCTCTAAGTGTGGTCGTGGGCACGGCTCCGACTGCCCGTGCACTTAGTAAGGGGTATAAAGTAGTGTCCCTACTTTAGTACACTGAAATACGAGTTTGAGAACTATGTAGACATGACCGAGACACATCTCCGGCGAATAACCAATAGCGGAACCTGGATGCTCATATTGGCTCCCACATATTCTACGAAGATCTTTATTGGTCAAACCGCATAATAACATACGTTGTTCCCATTTGTCATCGGTATGTTACTTGCCCGACATTCGATCGTCGGTATCTCAATGCCTAGTTCAATCTCATTGTCGGCAAGTCTCTTTACTTGTTCCATAATGCATAATCCCGTAACTAAGTCATTAGTCACATTGCTTGCAAGACTTATAGTGATGTGCATTACCGAGAGGGCCCAGAGATACCTCTCGGACCATCGGAGTGACAAATCCTAATCTCGATCTATGCCAACTCAACAAACACCATCAGAGACACCTGTAAAGCACCTTTATAATCACCCAGTTACGTTGTGACGTTTCATAGCACACAAAGTGTTCCTCCGGTATTCGGGAGTTGCATAATCTCATAGTCATAGGAACATGTATAAGTCATGAATAAAGCAATAGCAACAAACTAAACGATCAAGTGCTAAGCTAACGGAATGGGTCAAGTCAATCACATCATTCCTTAATGATGTGATCCCGTTTATCAAATGACAACTCATGTCTATGGCTAGTAAACTTAACCATCTTTGATTAATGATCTAGTCAAGTAGAGGCATACTAGTGACACTCTATTTGTCTATGTATTCACACATGTACTAAGTTTCCGGTTAATATAATTCTAGCATGAATAATAAACATTTATCATGATATAAGGAAATATATAAATAACAACTTTATAATTGCCTTTAGGGCATATTTCCTTTAGTCTCCCACTTGCACTAGAGTCAATAATCTAGATTGTAATGATTCTAACACCCAGGAGACTTAGAGTGGACGTCAAGAAAGAAACGAGGAGGCCACGAGGCAGGAGGGCGCGCCCAGGGGGGTAGGCGCGCCCCCACCCTCGTGGGCCCCTCGTGGCTCCCCTGACCGACTTCCTTCGCCTATATATACTCGTATACCCTGAAAACAGCCGAGAGAATCACGAAACCCTATTTCCACCGTCACAACCTTCTGTACCCGTGAGATCCCATCTTGTGGCCTTTTCTGGCGCTCCTCCGGAGGGGGAATCGATCACGGAGGGCTTCTACATCAACACCATAGCATGTCCGATGATGCGTGAGTAGTTTACCTCAAACCTTTGGGTCCATAGTCATTAGCTAGATGTCTTCTTCTCTCTCTTTGATTCTCAATACAAAGTTCTCCTCGATCTTCTTGGAGATCTATTCCATGTAATTCTTTTTGTGGTGTGTTTGCCGAGATCCGATGAATTGTGGGTTTATGATAAAGATTATCTATGAACAATATTTGAATCTCCTCTGAATTCTTTTATGTATGATTTGTTATCTTTGCAAGTCTCTTTGAATTATCAGTTTGGTTTGGCCTACTAAATTGATCTTTCTTGCAATGGGAGAAGTGCTTAGCTTTGGGTTCAATCTTGCGGTGTCCTTTCATAGTGACAGCAGGGGCAACAAGGCACGTATTATATTGTTGCCATCGAGGATAAAAAGATGGGGTTTATATAATATTGCTTGAGTTTATCCCTCTACATCATGTCATCTTGCCTAATGCGTTACTCTGTTCTTATGGACTTAATACTCTAGATGCATGCTAGATAGTGGTCGATGTGTGGAGTAATAGTAGTAGATGCAGAATCGTTTCGATCTACTTGTCGCGGACGTGCTGCCTACATGATCATGCCTAGATATTCTCATAGCTATGCACTTTTCTATCAATTGCTTGACAGTAATTTGTTCACCCACCATAATGCTTATGCTATCTTGAGAGAAGCCACTAGTGAAACCTATGGCCCCCGGGTCTATTTTCCATCATATAAGTTTCCGGTCTATTTTTGCAATCTTTACTTTCCAATCTATATCATAAAAATACCAAAAATATTTATTTTATTAACTCTATCAGATCTCACTTTTTCAAGTGGCCGTGAAGGGATTGACAACCCCTTTATCGCGTTGGTTGCAAGGTTCTTATTTGTTTGTGCAGGTACGAGGGATTTGAGTGTAGCCTCCTACTAGATTGATACCTTGGTTCTCAAAAATTGAGGGAAATACTTACGCTACTTTGTTGCATCACCCTTTCCTCTTCAAGGGAAAACCAACGCATGCTCAAGAGGTAGCAAGAAGGATTTCTGGCGCCATTGCCGGGGAGTCTACGCACAAGTCAAGACATACCAAGTACCCATCAAAAACTCTTATCCCTCGCATTTCATTATTTCCCATTTGCCTCTCGTTTTCCTCTCCCCCACTTCACCCTTGCCGTTTTATTCGCCCTCTTTTTCCCATTCGCCTCTTTTTCACTTTCTTCTTGTGGCATTTGCTGCCACTATGTCTGAAACTGGGGAGGTTATCATTGATAAGGACAATAGTAATAACGTGGGAAACTTTGATGCTTTTGATGATCCTGCTGAAGAACCCACTATCTTACATACTAAAAAGTTTTGAATCGGTAGTGGTAATATTATTGGAAAAGGGGATATTCAAGATTTCTTTACTTGTGCCAGTGCTTTGCCCGCTATGGGTGGATCTATTCTTCATAGAACCAGTAGTCTTGCGGATGCTATATCCTTTCTTATAGTTGAACTCGAAAGAAAGTTTATTCATATGCATCCTTGCATACAAAGGATTTTCCTAGTATTTTCCAATATTGAGCATTCTTCTGTTAAGCGTGCAACTACTATCTTTTTGGCACATGAGTTCAGATTTATAATAAAAGAAGCCAAAGAATTTTTTGCCCATTATAGGGTGGACGCTGGTCGTCCTCCCATCGAGGCGATCCTTTTTAATCAAGAAGACATAATGCGTTTACGATCTTTAGATCATGTTGCTTATAATGAAAACCTTAGAAAAAAGGTTCCTACCGATGTTCTAGTTGAAAGAATCTCTGAACTTAATAATGATTTTGCTATTCAAAACAATGGGTTAGGATTTTCTCTTGAGGAAAGGCTCATGACTTTTTGCCAAAAGAATGCTTATAATGATGAATTGATTGTGTAATATGAGGGGCCAAAGGAGAAACCCATACCTCCCGAGCTTGATCCTGGGGACTTTTGTCCCATTAAATTTAGCCCTTTTGATTACTTTTGCTTGCCACAAAGAAAACTTGCTGCTGAACGTAGGGAATATGAGATGAGTTTTCGTGATTTACCTTATTATTATGGTGATACTTAGATCTATTCTCGCTTTTATGCCTAGCTAGGGGCGTTAAACGATAGTGCTTGTTGGGAGGCAACCCAATTTTATTTTTGTTCTTTAATCTTTGTTCCTGTTTAGTTGTGGTTTTATGTTTTAATTAGTGTTTGTGCCAAGTAAAACCTATAGGATCATCTTGGGTGATAGTTAATTTTATCTTGCTGAAAAACAAAAACTTTTGCGCACATGAGAATAATTTTCATAAATCACAAAAACATGCTTTTCAGTTGATTCTTTTTGTAGAATATTGATAAACAAATTGCCTAGGACTTCCTATTTTGGTAGAATATTTGGGGTTCCAGAAGTATTCGAAAGTTACAGATTGCTACATACTGTTCTGTTTTTGACAGATTCTGTTTTTGTGTGTTGTTTGCTTATTTTGATGAATCTATGGCTAGTATCGGGGGGTATGAACCATAGAGAAGTTGGAATACAGTAGGTTTAACACCAATATAAACAAAGAATGAGTTCATTGCAGTATCTTAAAGTGGTAGTTTGTTTTATTTCGCTAACAGAGCTCATGAGATTTTCTGTTGAGTTTTGTGTTGTGAAGTTTCAAGTTTTTGGGTAAATATTTGATGGATTATGGAATAAGGAGTGGCAAGAGCCTAAGCTTGGGGATTCCCAAGGCACCCCAAGGTAAAATTCAAGGACTACCAAAATCCTAAGCTTGGGGATGCCCCGAAAGGCATCCCCTCTTTCGCCTTCATCCATCGGTAACTTTACTTGATGCTATATTTTTATTCACCACATGATATGTGTTTTGCTTGGAGCGGCTTGTATGATTTGAGTCTTCGCTTTTTAGTTTACCAGAATCATCCTTGTTGTACACACCTTTTGTAGAGACACACATGAATCGGAATTTATTAGAATACTCTATGTGCTTCACTTATATCTTTTGAGCTAGACATTTTGCTCTAGTGCTTCACTTACACCTTTTAGAGCACTGTGGTGGTTTTATTTTGCAGAAATTATTGATTTCTCATGCTTCACTTATATTATTTTGAGATCCTTTTAGAACAGCATGGTAATTTTCTTTGGTTATAAAATTAGTCCTAATATGATGGGCATCCAAGTTGGGTATAATAAAAACTTTCATATAGAGTGCATTAAATACTATGATAAATTTGATACTTGATAATTGTTTTGAGGTATAAAGGTGGTAATATTAGAGTCATGCTAATTGGGTAATTATGAAATTGAGAAATACTTGTGTTAAGGTTGGCAAGTCCCATAGCATGCACATATGGTGAATGTTGTGTGACAAATTTGAAGCATGGGGTGTTCTTTGATTGCCTTCCTTATGAGTGGAGGTCGGGATCGCACGATGGTTAACTCCTACCAACCCTTCCCCTAGGAGCATGCATAGTAGTACTTTGCTTCGAGGGCTAATAAAATTTTGCAATAAGTATATGAGTTCTTTATGACTAATGTGAGTCCATGGATTATACACACTCTTACCCTTCCACAATTTGCTAGCATCAACGGTGTCATGCATTGCCCTTTCTCACCTTGAGAGTTGGTGCAAACTTCGCCGGTGCATCCAAACCCCGTGATACGATACGCTCTATCACACATAAACCTCCTTATACACTACAAAAAAAGACACATCTATTACATTTTGGGCCAAACGAATTTTTTTGGGTCATACTTATGACACTTCTATGACGATAATTGTGACAAAACCCAGCATCATCATAGATGTGATTGGCTCCTACTTCTATGACAAAAAATAATGACAGAAAATGGGCTTTTCGTCATGGGCGGGCCAGAGACGCAGCTGCATGACATTCTTTGGGCCGTCCATGACGGAAAAAACCATGGTAGAAGAGAGGGAGTGGAAAATATTGAGGTGTTCCCGGTTACGGTGGGTGGTCGGAGCTGAGCGATGCACGGGGGTTTGTGTGTTTCTCTCGTGCACGGAGGCTCTAACTGAACATGAGTGAGGCGTTCGCCTACTAAACCCGAGCGATTGCACTCCAGGCCACGCGTTACTGAACCCGAGCGATCGATCGATGGCTGTTAACTGAACCCGATCGAGCGATTCCTTCACTACTGCTGCTAACTGAAGCCGATCGATGCTGCCTCTGCATGAATAGTAAGGGCTGCACGCGCGCGCGCAGGGGAGGGGGGGGGGTTGGATCAACAGTGAGAGGTGGGGGTGGATGAATAGGACCCCGTGGTGTTGCCTCTGGATGAACAGGACCCCGATCGATCGAGCCAGTTGGGGCTGGATGAACAGGACCCCATGGAGGGCTGGATGAACAGTAGATGGTGGAGGGGTGGATGGTAGTCCATGGAGGGGTGGTTGAACAGGAGCTCGTGGAGAGGGGTGGTTGAACAGTGGCCGGTGGAGTAGCGCGCGGTGGAGGCTGGATGAACATGAGCCCGTGGATGAACAGTTGCTGGTGGAGGCTGGAGGAGGTCGACAGTGGATGAACAGTAGCCCGTGGAGGCTGGAGGAGGTTGACGGTGGAAATGAAAAGTATCCCGTTAAGTCCCGTTTTGCGGTACGCCACACCCCTCCTGATGAACAGGACCCCGTTTCGACCGTAGCGCTCCAACACAAGTCTGTTTCGTCCGTTTTGCGGTACGCCACACCCATCCCGATTAACAGGACCCCGTTTCGACCGTAGGAGGTCCAACACAAGTCCGTTTCCTCCGTTTTGCGGTATGCCAGACCCCTCCCAATGAACAGGATCCCGTCCCGAACATGGCCGGTCGAACACAAGGCCGTTTCGTCCGTTCTGCGGTACACCAGACCTCGTTTACATAGGCTATTCCGTCCAAGCCCTCCCGATGAACACGACGACACATTCCTTTCCGACCCAGCCGGTTGGCTCCCCATGAACACGACGACGACGCTGTTTGTCCGTTCCGACCTAGCCATGTACACGAGCCCTGGTCGTACGTATGAACGAGTAGGCGTTCGTGACACCGCCCATATGTACGTACGTGGCAGTATTTTCTTTCTTGCACACTGGCCGCTGTACGTACGTGTACATGCTACGTGCGCGCCTCTACTACTACACGTGCGCGCCTCTACATCGACCAGTATGTACGTACACGTTCGCGACCAGAGTGACAACGATACCTACGCTTTGACTAGGTGGGTCCTGACTGTCAGGCACTTCCTTGCGTGCAAAGATGTAGCTGGTGGGTCCCAACAGTCAGGGGGGTGAATCGTTTTTTTGCCCGGACACACTTCCTTGCGTGTGAAGATGTTGCTGGTGGGTCCCAATAGTCAGGGGGAAACTTTTTTCACGAAATACAGTGGCCCGTCTGGTAGACCCCACTATCAGGTGGAGGAATAATGTTTTTGCGCGTAATAAGGAGCCAATTCCTTGCGGCTGCCCTGGACCCAGCTGTCAGCCTATCAACGTACACTACTCTTTCGATGGAAGTCGTTCCTTGACCACGTTGACCACGCCGCACCGAGAGCACCAGGGCGGTGGACGATGACAAGGACTAGGAAGGGGACGAAGCGAAGCCGGGGAAGACGCGGAAGGGGATGCCCACGCGGAGAGGAGTACGCAGGTTCACTGGTTCGGCTGCGGTGTGCGGCTGCCGTCACCGCAGAATAACAGGGGGTGTGGGTGAGTGGAGGGATGGCCTGGCCAGAGGTGGGAGTAGTAGGGGCGGTGAAGCCTCCGCGGAAACACAGCCGGCCACGGGAGGCAGGAGCAGGCGACACAACCGGCGCTGCTTTGGACGGCAGGAGAAAGAAGACCAGAGGTTGAAGAAGCACGATGGCCGTTGGATGGACATCGTACGGTAACCGCAGCTAGAATCGTTTATATTGACTAAGTTGACAAAGCCCTTGGTACACGTCAACTTAGTAGGCCCACAGGTCAGCTTCCGAAATGGTGCGCCCCAGATGTCAGGGGGAGGAATCATATTTCGGGTGGGTAAAGCTAGAATATCCGAGATTGAGGAAGAAGCACGGCATCCGTTGGATGGACACTGCTGCTAGAACCGTGTGTTGACTATAAGTTGACAAAGCCTTGCATACGCGTCATCTCTTTTTTTTGAGGGGACACATTAACTTAGTAAGGCCACAAGTGTGTGGCAAAGAACTTATAGCCCATTTGAGATTTGTAAGAATGTGCAGCCCATTTTTGAATTCTAATGGAATTTACTACATCTCATTTATAGTCTGTTAAGAGTACAGCCCATTTCAACCAACCGTTCAAAACAGAATTCAATAAAATTTCCCACATTTTGATGGGATCCGAAATATTTTTATCTCAAAATTTTTAGTCAGATTAAATACAATTTCAATATAAACTTATATTACGTAAAAAGCCAACGAAACATTGCGCGCGCAACAATTAATGAAATTAAAATTTTCAATATCCAAAAATAATATTTATAAAGTAATTACGTGTTTGGTGCATTTTTTATAGTTACTGTCCAGTTTTTATAATTACATCCCATTTATTATATCTTAAAGCCCATTTCCTTGTTAAGCCTAATGTATCCCTCCTAGGAAAGATTTGCAGGCCAGCGGGGCGGAGAATAACAACTTGACCTTGGCTGGGTATTCCTAAAAAAAAGTATGGCTGGGCTAGCCATTTTCAGCTTGAAAAAGATTAATATCTGGGCTGGATATCTGGCCTGGGTTAGACAGGTCACAGACTGCCCAGTTAATATCCGGGCTAAACATCGCTCAAGAAAAACTCTGCAGTGCTCACACCTGAAAAACACATATACTGCTCGAGCTGCTTGGTCCCAGCTGTCGGCCCACTACTAGGAAAAGGGCTATAGATGATATGGCCACTAATGGCGCACTAGACATGTGTTGCGCCATTACTATATACTAATGGAGCACCAGCACATGGTGCGCCATTAGTAATATATTACTAATGGCGCACCTGGTGCCTGGTGCGCCATTAGTAGTTTTGAAAGAAAAAATTGTTGCTAATGGCGCACCGTTGTACAGTGCGCCATTACTAGTTGACATAGTAATGGCACACCAAACCCACCGTGCGCCATTAGTAGTTTTGAAAAAAAAATTGTTAGTAATGCCGAGCCCCACCTCCCCTCGCCTCGTCGCCCCCCTCCCCTCGCCCCGTCGCCCTACCTCCCCTCGCCCCCCTCCCCTCGCCGCCCCCTTGCCCCACCACCCACCGCCGCCACACCGCCCACTGGCCCCACCGCCCCTCGCCCCATCGCCCCCACCACCCGCCACTGCCCCCTTGCTCCACCCCCTCCATGCGCCGCGCCTGCACGCCGTCGGCGATGCCGCCGCCGCTGTGGTCTTGCGCTGCCCCGACGCCGCCGCCCCGACCCCCGCGGGACTCCACCGGCCCATGCAGCAGCCGGCGAGCGCGGCCCCGACGCGCTCACCCCGCCTGCCCTTGCCGTCCACAGTCGCCGACGACCCACCACACCCTCCCTCGCTCCATCGACCGCCGCCGCCGACCCCCGGCCCGCACCCTCCCCCACTCCACCGCCGCCGACGACCCCCCGCACCCTCCCCCCATATGAATATTTTTTCATATTCATAAATATTTTCAAATAACAAATTTGAACATATTTTTAAAAAAATTATTACAGTTTTTATAAAAAAATATTACTGTTATGATTTAAACAAGTTTGAATATATTTAAACACAAATAAAGATCAAACAACATTTTAAATGCATAAAAACAAAAATTAGGGAGCCTGGGAGTCGAACCCAGGACCTCCTAGTGTGTGTTCTGCGTGCTGACCAGTCAGGCTAGTGGGCGGGTTCTCATTTAGATAGGGTTAGGTGGAATATAACCTGACCAGTCGGGCTAGTAATTAAAACAAAATTCGAATGGCGCACCGAGGCGAGGTGCGCCATTAGAATAGTGGTACTTATGGCGCACTAGGGGTAGGTGCGCCATTAGAACCCTCCCCCACTCCACCTATTGCCCTCACACTGTGGCCTCCCTCCCTCCCTCGCCAGGTTCCCCAATTGTACGCCGACGCCCCCTCCGTCCGCCTCAGCCGCCCACGCTCCCCCGCCGCCTCCCTCTCCCCTTCCTCCCACTCGAGCATCGCCTCCCCCTCTGTCCGCCGCACCCGCCCACGCGCCTCCACCGCCTCCCTCTCCCCTTCCTCCCCCTCGAGCGCCGCCTCCCCCCCGAGCCCCGCCTCCCTCGCCTCCCTCCCTAACCCTTGGAGCCGCCGGAGACTTGGAGCCTCGGCGCCGCCCCACGTCCACCAGGAAAGGAGGCCCGCGACCTCCCCGCCGTCTATCCCCGCCTCCCGCAAGCTCGTCGTCTCCGCCCTCCGTCGTCTCCGCTCCGGCCACCACCTCAATGTGGTCAGGTAACCCTCCTTCCTCTTCCTCTCTTCTCCTCTCTTCCTCCTCTCCTCCCTCTCGGCCATGCCCTCTTCTTCTCTCTATTGCTAGGTTTAGGTCAAATCCCTCTCTAATTTAGGTCAAATTAGGTTCAAAAAATTGCTAATTTTGGTCAGCAACCCATCAGTTCTATGCTAAGAATGCCCTGTATATGCAATAATATTTTAATCATGATCAAATATAACTGCACCCATAAACAGAACCATTTGCATAATAGGTATGTGTTTCCCTCTTCAGTGAAGGGAATTAAATGGTCTAAACCACTTGGCTAGTGTGGTCAGTAACCCAAGGCCAAGGGTCTTTCATTTTAGGCAGGCAAGAGCTTCAATCCAAAAGCATTTGCTGTGGACTCCACTCAAAAGCCATTACTCAAAGTTCAGCTAGCACTAAAAAGGCTACTCCTAGTAGAAGTGTTGAATTAAACAAAGTATTTCCACTGGAACAACTATGTATGTTTTCAGTGAGACTGTGCATGCTCTTTGTTTCGTGCAATCACAAAGTACATGACAAAACTAACAACACAGATGGCTTGTTGAAGTATCATAAGGTTATAGGATGATATTAAACAAAAGAAAACTATAAGCTAGGAATGAGTAGTCCTCTTTGAATCTCTTCAACCCAGCTTCTGTAGATGGTGCTATCCCTTTGAAATGCTTGTTGTATGGTTACGTCATGTTTATCTAGACTATATGTTATAAGAGCAAGTATAAGAGAAAAAGTTCAGTAGTGTGAATAAATCAGTACTAATTCATTTGCTGATCAAGATGTTTGATTGTTTTCCTCTTGTTGATTGTTTGGTCAAAGCTGTCATGTTCTATTCAGGTAGACAGAGCTGTATAGGATTGTTCAAAATATAAGGGTTGAGCTCAAGGAGCACAGCAGCAGCTGTCAGTAGTTACACACTTGCACTGCATCTATGATACTTGGATGCAATATATTTCCTACTGTATTTGACTAGTGTTTAGGTCAACAGCAATCCATGATTTTTTTAGTTAACAACAATCCATGATTTTTAGTTAACAGCAATCCATGATTTTTTGGCTGTTGGCTGTTGTTGTATGTTGCTACTGCTACTTGTTGGTGGGGCACTGGTGCTACTGCTAGTCTGCTACTTGTGTTGGATGTGCTACTGCTAGTCTGTTGCTCGTGTGTTGTTGTTAGTTACTTCAGTTGCTCGTTGGCTTCTGCTAGTGCTAGGCTGCTAGTAGTTCTGTAGTGTAGTTGCGGCTGCTAGTGCTAGGCTGCTAGCGTCCTGTGGTGTTTTATGATCTGTTGTAAGGGTACTAATTGGTCTCTTCTGCTGCTTATTAGAGATGGGGGGAAGCAGCCACCGCCGCTCTGGCACACCGCAGTATGAGTTGGATGCTTTCGAGTTCTTCAGTATCATACTTGGGACTTCAGTATCATCCATGACGTAGGTATATAAAACGAGAGATCTCCCCTTCACCTATCTCATTATGATATCTATTGTTTGCTACATCACTCATTGTCCCAAACTGCAGAGGCTGCCTGACAGTTTTATGAACATGCTGGGTGAAGATCCGCCAAATAATGTGAAGCTGCGACAGGCCGGCAGCGGGTCTCGCAGGCTGTGGGATGTGGAGTTGGTGATCAAGGAGGGCCACATGTACTTGTATCGTGTTTGGGAGAAGTTCTACCGTGCCTACGACCTGTGGCTGGGGTACTTCCTTCTCTTCAGGTATGACGACGACGCCACCATGCTCATCGTGAAGGTGTTCAACGCGACTATGTGTCGCATGTGCTACGCTGACGATGATGATGCCAGTATGTTCTGCCTCTTCTTATTCCTCTACATTTGTCTTTGTCTCACATCGATTGTTAACAGTCATTGTTGCATTTAGACAGGCAATGGGAGCAGCAGCAGCGACACTGGCTATAGCCAAAGCAGCATCGATTATGGCTGTAGCAAAAGCAACAGCGATTCTGGCAGCAGCGATTCTGACAACAAGAAGGATGATCCGGACTGGAGTGGGGGAGAAGAGGAGCAGAGTGGGGATTAGGAGCTGCAGGATGACGATGGGCATCAGGCTGAGGATGACCTAGCGCTAGTGGTGGCTGACCAAGGGCAAGAGATGTGGTGGCTGACCATGGGCAAGAGATGGTGGTTGCTGACCATGGGCAAGAGATGGTGGTGGATGAGGATGACCTAGCGATGGTCGTGCCCGTCCTGCCTGAAGGTGGCCTCGCGATGGTGGTGGTGCCTGATAATGACCACACACCGGTGGTGGCGCCGGCGATCCCACAGCTAGGCGACATGACCATGCCAATTGCGGTAGAAGACTACATCCCGCTGCCTCCGCCGCCTCGCCGCTCTTGGCGCATCAGGCTGAGGAAGGATAAGGATAAGAACAATGAGAACTGAACTATGCCAGGTATGTCAGATCTCCAAAATGATATAAATATACTTAGTTACCTATGTTATCTCTAATATGCTTAGTTTCCTATAGGTTAGCTCCAAAATTACTTATGTTAGCACAAAATGATCAAGTTTACACAATAAGCTTATAGTCTTCTTCTTATTCTTCTTCTTTTCCAAAATGACATAGGTTAGCTTCATTTTACCTAAGTTGGCTCTAATATGCTAACTTAGAGAGCTTATATGCTTAGTTTCCTAGGGGTTAGCTCCAAAATAACATATGTTAGCACAAAATGATCAAGTTTACATAATAAGCTTATAGTCTTCTTCTTCTTCTTCTTCTTCTTCTTCTTCTTCTTATTCTTCTTCTAGTATTCTTCTAGTGTTCTTCTTCTTCTAGTATTCTTCTAGTCTTCTTCTTCTTCTTCTCTTCTTCTTCTTCTTCTAACTTCTTGTTTATCATTTTGCGGATTTGATTTAATTCACGGAAGCTTGCATGGATGGAGTGCTTCTTTTCCATTTGTGTTTTTATTTTGTATCAATGTGAAACTTTTGTGAATTGATGGATAACGGTGTTGGATGAACAATGTGAAACTTTTGTAATATGTAACGATGGAACTATGTGTTGGCTATGTATGTATATATGATGAAACTTGTGTATTGGATATGATTTGTTATATGGATGCTTGTTGTATATATATGTGTTGGATATCTCATATGTGAAATAGTGACCTGAGATTAAGAAAAAACGAAAAAAAATTAAAAAAATTGTTACTAATGGCACACTTCCATGTGGTGCGCCATTAGTATACCAGATACTAATGGCGCACCTGTGGGATACTAATGGCGCACCTGTGGTGCGCCATTACAAAAATATTCTAATGGCGTGATGCTAGTGGCGCACCAGTAGTGCGCCATTAGTAGGCAAAACTGATGCGCCACTAGCAAGCCTTTTCCTAGTAGTGGCCGCTCCTTGTGCAATTCTCTTGTTTATTGACTACATAGGTTGACAATGGTGTCGGCCGAAATGATAAACAATTCTTTGAGAACTTATTGATTTGCCAAAAAAATCATTCTGTTTTTGTAAGCAAATAAGACGTGGGACAATTGAGTTGGTTTAAGGGAAACCGAGTGGTAAAAAAATCAGCGCTGGTAGGGAAAACAACAACAAAAATAAGGATGTAAATATGAAAAGGGAATCTTATGTATTTTCAATATAATGATACGTGTATATGAACTAGTAAACTATAGGTAGAGATTAGAAAATGGATGTAGGACATGCGTTTCAAGAGGAAAATAGAACTGGGTTGTGTGTTTGATACAGTAAAAAAACTGCCTGCGGATGTTGTAATACAAAATATAACTAAAGCCGGCGGGCCAGAGGCCAGTAGATACCTTCTGGATCTTTGTGCCCCGTTGTCGTCATGGGCTGGGCCTGTTAAAAACAAAACCAAGCTTGGGCAGTCTACAACCCAGTTGAAACTTGCTCGACCTGAAAAAACAATATACGTGCTCAATAAACGAGAGAATTCTGCAAGTACAGACTGATAACTCGGATGCAACAAGGATATTGTTTTTTCATCGTGATAATAAGTGCATCCACTTGTTTCAAAAAATTTGGAGAACTGAGAATTCGAACGGCAGGTGCTTATGCTACCCATCAAATAAAAATCAGGTGCCTGAAAATTCGTTTCGAAACAAATGATTCAGCTTTATATCCACGTCGACCCTCGGCATGATGGTTGGAAGCAAATGCCAAGTTCATACCAAAAGATCGTTAACAACAATACCAACTTGCGGATGACAAGGTAGTACAAGTACCAATACCAAACTAACTTATAATCTTTTTACTCCTGGCCCTAGTGTTCGTCTGGTAGAAAATCTTGCAGAGGACCCGCTCCCGCTCCTTCTCTTCCTCCGGGTCCCCGAGGTGGTACTGGTGCATCACCAAGTTGGTCCTCTCCTGGTCGAAGTTCTTGTTGGTGTGCAGCACCAGAACCTTTTTGCTGCCCGTCTGCCGGCCGTTAACCATCACCGGCAAGGTATCACTACAAAAAAAAGACACATCCGTGACATTTTGGGCCAAACGAATTTTTTTCTGTCATACTTATGACACTTCTACAACGATAATTGTGAAAAAAAACCGGTATCATCATAGATGTGCTGGGCTCCTACTTCTATGACAAAAATCATGACAGAAAATGGACTTTTTGTCCTGGGCGGGCCGGAGACGCAGCTGCATGACATTCTTTGGGCCATCCATGACGAAAAGAACCGTGGTAGAAGCGAGGGCGAGGAAAATTTCAGGGAGTTTCCGGTTATGGTGGGTGGTCGGGGGCCGAGCGATGCGCATTTCTCTCATACACGTACGCGTGTGTGTGCGAGGCGTTGGCTCTAACTGAACTCGAGCGAGGCGTTGGGCTCTAACTGAACCTGAGCGATTGCACTGCATGCTATGTGTTACTGAACCCGAGCGATCGATCAATAGCTGTTAATTGAACCCGATCGAGCGATTCCTTCGCTACTGCTACTAACTGAAGCCGATCGATGCTGCCTCTGGATGAATAGTGTGTTGCGGGGGGGGGGGTGGATGAGCAGTGAGCGATGGGGTGGATGAACAGGACCCCGTGGCGTTGCCTCTAGTTGAACAGGCCCCCGATCGATCGAGCCGGTTGGGGCTGGATGAACAGGACCCCGTGGAGGGCTGGATGAACAGGACGATCCCGTGGAGGGCTGGGTGAACAGTAGATGGTGGAGGGGTGGATGAACAGTAGCCCGTGGAGGGGTGGTTCAACAGCAGCTCGTGGAGATGGGTGGTTGAACAGTATCCAGTGGAGTAGCGCGCGGTGGAGGATGGATGAACAGGAGCCCGTGAATGAACAGTCGTAGGTGGAGGCTGGAGGAGCTCGACGGTGGATGAACAATAGCTGGAGGCTGGAGGAGGTCGACGGTGGAGATGAACAATATCCCGTGGAGTCAAGTTTTGCGGTACGCCACACCCCTCCCGATGAATAGGACCCCCGTTTCGACCGTAGCGCTCCAATACAAGTCCGTTTGGTCTGTTTTGCGGTACGCCACACCCTCTCGATCAACAGGACCCCGTTTCAACCATAGGAGGTCCCTTTCCTCCGTTTTGCGGTACGCCAGACCCCTCCCGATGAACAGGATCCTGTTTCAAACATGGTCGGTCAAACACAAGGCCGTTTCCTCTGTTCTGTGGTACGCCAGGCCTCATTTCCATCGCGTGTTCCGTCCAAGCCCTCCCGATAAAAACGACAACGCATTCTGTTCCGACCCAGCCGGTTGGCTCCCCATGAACACGACGACGACATTGTTTCTCCGTTCTGACCCAGCCATGTACACGAGCCCTGGCCATACATATATATGCGCGAGTAGGCGTTCGAGACCCTGCCCGTATGTACGTACGTGGCCGTATTTTCTTTCTTGCACATTGGCCACTGTACGTACGTGTACATGCTACGTGCGCGCCTCTACTACGACACGTGCGCGCCTCTACATCGACCAGTATATATGTACATACACGTTCGCGAGCAGAATGACAACGCTACGTATGCTTCGACCAGGTGGGTCCCGACTGTCACGCACTTCCTTGCGTGCGAAGATGTACCTAGTGGGTCCCAGCAGTCAAGGGGGCGAATCGTTTTTTTGCCCGGATGCACTTCCTTGCGTGCGAAGATGTAGCTACTGGTCCCAGCAGTCAAGGAGAAATGTTCTTTTTGCGAAATACGGTGGCCCGTCCGGTGGGTCCCCGCTGTCAGGTGGAGGAATAATTATTTTGCGCGTAATAAGGAGGCATTTCCTTGCTTCGGTCGTGGACCCGGCTGTCAGCCTCTCCACGTACATTACTCTTTCGATGGAAGTCGGTCGTTGACCACATTGACCACGCCGCGTCGAGAGCACCACGGCGGTGGACGACGGTGAGGCCTAGGAAGGGGACGACGCTGAGCCCGGGAAGACGCAGCAGTGGATGCCCACGCGGAGAGGAGTACGAGGGTTCACTGGTTCGGCTACGGTGTGAGGCTGCCGTCGCCGCAGAATAACATGAGGTGTGGGTGAGTGGAGGGATGGCCTGGCCAGGGGTAGGAGTAGTATGGGGGCTGTGAGGCCTCCGCGGCAGCACAGCCGGCCATGGGAGGCAGGAGGAGGCGGCACGATAGGCACTGCTTTGGGCGGCTGGAGCAAGAATTCCAGAGGTTGAAGAAGCATTACGACCGTTGGATGGACATCGTACGGTCATTGAAGATAGAATAATTTATATTGACTAAGTTGACAAAGACCTTGGTACGCGCCAACTTAGTATGCCCACAGGTCAGCCTCCGAAATGGTGCGCCCCAGATGTCAGGGGGAGGAATCGTTTCTTTGGCGGCAGAAGCTAAGAATATCCGAGATTGAAGAAGAAGCACGACATCCGTTGGATAGACATCCAACGGCCACTGGTGTTAGAACTGTGTGTTGACTATAATAAGTTGACAAAGCCTTGCATACGCGTCAACTTATTTTTTTAGGGGACGCGTCAATTTAGTAGGCCCACAAGTGTGTGGCAGAGAACTTATAATCCATTTGCGATTTGTAAGAATGTACAACCCATTTTTGAATTTTAATGGAATTTACTACATCCCATTTATAGTTTGTTAAAAGTACAGCCCATTTTCTAGCTAGGACATCGACTAATAATTTCAACCAACCGTTGAAGACAGAATTCAATAAAATTTCCCACATTTTGATGAGATCCAAAATATTTTTATCCTGAAATTTCTAGTCAGATTAAAGACAATTTCAATATAAATTTATATTATGTAAAAATCCAACGAAACATTGCGCTCGCAACAATTAATGAAATTAAAATTTTCAATATCCAAAAACAATATTTTATAAAGTAATTACGTGTTTGGTGCATTTTTTATAGTTACTGCTCACTTTATATAATTACACCCCATTTATTATTTCTTAATGCACATTTTCTTGTTAAGCCTAATGCATCTCTCCTAGGAAAGATTTGGAGCCCAGCGGGGCGGAGAATAACAACTTGAACGTGCCTGGGTATTCTTAAAAAAAGTATAGCTGGGCTAGACATTTTCAGCTTGAAAAAAATTAATATCTGGGCTGGATATCTGGACTGGGCTAGATGGGCCACAACCCACCCAGTTAATACCTGCATCAATGTTTTCGTTGTTATTCAGAGGAGAAAAATTAATATCTGGGCTAAACATCGAAAAACTCTAAAGTGCTCACACCTCAAAAACACAAATACTGCTCCAGCTGCTTGGTCCCAGCTGTCGGCCGCTTCTTGTGCAGTTCTCTCGTTTATTGACTACATAGGTTGACAATGGTGTGGGAGCGTGATGTCAGGAAACTAGGAGGAAGCAAAAAAATAGTTTTTATATAATAAGGAGGCACTTGCGTACGTGAGGCTATGGCCCTGGTGGGTCCCTATTGTCATCCTCTCCAAGTAAAGTCATCTCCTCGCCCGCGCGCGCTTTCCGCCCGAAACAGTCAGCAACGCCTGCCCCGCTTCCCGGTGCAAGCGATTGCTCCGCCTTCAAACGACACAAGTGTCGTCTGTCCGTGCATCTGCCGCCCACATTAATGATACACGGTTGCCGAGGCGGCTACTCCAGTGCCACACGTCCGTCCCTCCGCCGCCCACCATTGCTATACAAACTACTGTGCCGTCCATAGCCGTAGTCATCTGCATCCGTTCCCTTTCTCCTATCCACACCACTACTGCCCACCATGGCTTCCTCGCGCTCTAGTGCTCTTTGGGACGGGTGGACAATGGACCACAAGGAGATGGCAGCCATTACTGCCGACCGGCTGGCCTGCAGGTAGCCGGAGGACAACGACGTCCCAATGGAGAACATGGTAGTCGACGATCCGGTGCCAACTCCCTCCTCCGTGCCATCCTCGCCGGTGCATTGCACCATGACCATCGGCGAGGCCCGTGCCCAACACATGGACACAGTGAGGCAGAAGTGTGACGAGTAGTTCCGGGAGGCGCAGGCCGATGCCGCCTACAACCACCATCTCCTCCAGGAGCACCTGCAGGCGGAGGAGCAGATCGCCGCCGAGCGGGAGGAGTAGAAGGCGCTGCTCGACTCG
The DNA here is from genome assembly GCF_018294505.1 of Triticum aestivum. Lineage (NCBI taxonomy): Eukaryota > Viridiplantae > Streptophyta > Magnoliopsida > Poales > Poaceae > Triticum > Triticum aestivum. The sequence continues at coordinate 711,432,480 of NC_057807.1, forward strand.
TACTGCTCCGCCCGCGAGGGCCGCCTCGAGCGCTGCAGGTACCGCATGCGGGTGGCGGAGGCTGCGGCCGCCTACAAAGAGGGCGATGAAGCGGGTGAGGCGCTATTTGGTGAGACCGAGGATGAGGCAGAGGACAATAACGGCTCTGACGAGTCCTCGCTCCGCTGGGGTTGACAAGGCCCTGCTCTGTCGAGGCTCCGTGGCGCCAACAACGAGGCAGAGGACACCGCCAGCTCTGCCGAGGCCCCGCCCTGCCAACAACGAGGCAGAGGACATCACCGGCTTAGTTGAGGCCCCACCCTGCCAGTAATGAGGGGGATGATTTCCACCGCTCTGCCGAGGCGCCGCCCACCGGCAATGAGACAGAGGACATCGCCGGCTCCGCCGAGGCCCCGCCCCGCTGCCAACGAGGCCGCGCCATGCAGAAAACGAGGAAGAGTAGAACACAGTAGGTCGCCACCGCTCGCGTCCATGTAAGGCCACCGCTGCTACCCTCCGATTGAAGCCAAGCTAGGCGGGTTGACCATTAACGGCCGATTAGCTTCTTGGCGGCGACGTGAAGTTGGAGAGCTATGTTGGACAAGGACGTTGCTTCTACTTAACTGTTGGTGCAGTTGGCTGACTGACACATGGGCCCAACAGGCATCTGGGCCACATGTTAGTTACGCAACTGCACTTGCAGTTAAGTCACTCAAGCTTCTGTTCGGCTCAGCCGGACACAGGTGGGTAGCTTCAGTTAATTAATGATACCTCCAGTGCACCCCTTTTTAGTTGAAGAATGTATGAAATGTAATGAAATCCAGCATGTTTATATGAAATCCGACCGTGTATGAATGAATTTATTTCGATTAGTTCGAATTCTTGTATCACTGGCATTGGATGAACATGCGAAACAATACATACTAGCATTATTCCCAGGGTGATCATCTCGTTTGCAGCAGTTTCACATGTACTCCGTCCGGTCCTTTCTAGTCTGCATACAAGTTTTGATCATCTCTACTTTAACCAATCTTATATAAAAAAGTATGCACTTTCACAATGTGCGAAGTATAAAGTAACAGAAGGAGTACAAAGGGTTTGAGCAGCTTTTTAGCATTCCTGTACATTGCAATCAAACACACAGCCTGGCAATTCATAGAGAACATTCAAAACAATCGATGATTATGCATCTCAGCGATTCACATGTTAGAGCCAATATTTACTTCATAACTAAAGAATAAAGAAAAGAATGATCGACGCTACTGACAGCAAAGGGCATCCCATTTGAAAATATCAAACACATGTCTTCTTGCTAAAATCAATGAGCAAAATTTGACAAGGTTGTCCCATTCCAAAATATCAAATGCCTACGATTGTGGAATGGGCAGGGTTTTCCATTAGTTCGGACATTAACATGGCACCTCGTGCTAAATAAACCAGCTGTTCTTTTTGTGCAATTCCACCAAAATCAACAAATTTGCACATAGCTTGTATGATTTCGCCCTTATATGTTGCAATGCCTTGAACTTATCGGCACCTCCTTTCTTGTGGTGGAAATGAATGATTCGATGTATTCATGAACATTTTGTGCAGTTCCCATTGAAATCAAGCTGAGCACCCTTGTTTGCACAAATACAAAAAAAGTGATTAGTATAAAGCAAATTGTACTACGAATTGACAGTTTAAACAGGCACCTACATGGTCCATGTAGAGCACACTTTTAGAAAAATGGAACTCACCAGAAAGAATCCTAGAACAACATTGTACTCGTGCATCACAACAAAAAAATGGAGATTTGTCAGTCCTTCTAAGCTGAAGTTAGTTTGGTCCTGTGGGGAGTAATGTAACCATCCTTCAACTTCTCCTTCTGATGAGAAGATAGACATGGCTTCTTCATCCTGACATAATCGAAACTAGTCACTTCATGTACTCCATATTCTTATTCAGAGGAAGATGATCCTGTTGTGCAAAGACAAGAGGAAAACTAAATGCTAGTATCCCTGTTTGCTCGAAAAAAGGAAAGGAAATATTTAAAACAACACAGATGAAGCACTTCTCAAGGACAATACCACTTTTTCATGATAGTATCTAAATAGTAGCACAACACCAATAGAGATGACAAAGCTCAATCATTTGGATGAAATCAGTGGGCGAGTACCAACCTTTGTCAGGAGGCTTATTGTGTAGAGCATACAGATGAAGCACTTCTCCGGAACCATCAGTTGCTATCTACTGTGGTGGCCATGCTTCCTACATACTCCTCGATTAGTTTAATGTTTCCAACATCTTCTTGTGCAGTTCCACTAACATATATGGTATCTTCAAAGAAGATCCCTGTTTGCACAAGTAGACATAATTACATATTACATTAAGAGTGGCATCAAATCAGTGGCAAAACAATTCCTCGTTCCAGCCATAGCAATAAATTAATATGCAAAACTATATCATTACTTGTGTCATCACAATTCCAGTGCTTCATTACAGCACCGGGAGTTGATTTTTGTTTTTCTTCCGCTTGTTCTCCCCCTTCATCACTTGGTTCAATAACAGACAAGCTTCGCCTTCAATGTAAGATTTGGCATGTCAATTAGGGAGCACAATTATAGCACTAAACAATGACATTAATTTTCCGATGAAATTGGCAAAATACAGGCCAACAGTTGTGAAATATCCTTATCTTACCTCAATGGGATATTACTGTGCACATACAGATTGGAAGCCTTGTCTCCATTTGTGCTGTTCACTAAAATCAAGCAACATTACCATACAAGTAGCACAACATATGAAAGCACACTGTAGAATCATGTGAAATAAGGCTAGTACTAACCTCTCATGATGCGGAATCCAAACAACTCACAAGAAGAAGATCTGAACCAAATTTGCTAACACAGATAGGAAGTAAGATCTCCTCTTGTGCAGTTCCACTAAGATCAAGAAATGAAGCAACGTTGCGGTGTGACATTTTGGTTGAACTGCACAAACACTCTTAAAACAAAAGTGTTTTGTGCAGTGCAACAAAAGGTCACAATGGCAACGAGTTGAAGTAGATAACCCTGTTTACACAGAGGTGCAAAGGAAACAACTAGTGGTCAATAACGATGGATGACACAGAAGCCAACAAAAGGAAGCATCTACCTTATCTAAATGGGAAAGAAAGCAAGACAGTAGCATTTCTCAAATGGCGGCATTGATTAATATTAACATAGAGATTATATTAACAATAAAATTTGTTAAATATGTAATTTTCTTTTAACTGTGGCATTGCATCAATTTTCCAGCGGCATTATTAGAGGGTGTTTGTTTACAGGGACATTTTCGTGTAGGGACTAAAAAACTCCGTGTCAATCCCATCTAAACCAAATAGGAGGGACATTTAGGGACTAAAAGTGGGCATTTGGGACTAAAGAAAGAAGACCCCAAGGGAGTCTTTTTGGGACTTTTTCCAACAGTTTCCCCTGCCACGGATCACACCTTGTCTCTATTAGTTCATTACTAGGGGTAAGATGGTCTTTTAGCTTGTCATTTAATAACCTCTAGTCCACGTTTAGTCCCTGGAACCAAGCAGGTAGGGGCTAGGGAGTTTTTGAGCAAACAGGGCCTTAGATTAACAACAACTAAAGAGTTGCACGGGACAGTGGACGCACCAGCACCATGTGCATCTACCGATGTACTGTGGTGATGCACAGTTTGTTGCAACAAAGAACAAACAACCAAGGAGCATATTTGTGTTTGTCCCAGTTTTGTTATCTTTAGACACCTTTCCCTATGTGAGCGCAGCAAATCTAGTCCTGCTCAAACTCTACAGCCTTGTCCCTCAAAACAAAAGATCAGTTCATTACAAATGTGCATACTGCGTTTGTCATTGTTTTCCCTTTTCGACCAACGTATTTGCTGGATAGCCAGTCTATACTAGTACTTTCTCCCATTCCTTTCCTCTTTGAACCACGTCCTAGATTTATGCGATACAACTTTTGCCACTACTTTCCCCCATTCCTTTCCTCTGTGAACCACATCCTAGATTCATGCTATACAACTTTCCGCACTACTTTCCCCTTCCTTTCCTCTTTGAACCACGTCCTAGATTCATGTTATACAACTTTTCCCACTACTTTCCCCCACTCCTTTCCTCTTTGAACCATTTCCTAGATTCATGGTATACATGCAGCTAGAGCAATGCATGTGGAATAAGTAAATTATAACTTAAGGTTCTTGGGGAATGGTTCGGTGGGCGATGGGACAACGGCGAAGAAGAAGGGGTCGGAGGCCCTCCTGCGCCACCGCTGGATGAAAGTGAACAGCTGCGCCGGTAGTGGATTCCCTCCCTCGCCGACGGCGACAGCGTTAAGCCTCCTTCCCTTCCCAGCGGATGGATCCTGCCGGCTCTTTAACCAGCAGTGAGGGGAGAGAGAGGCCAACAAAGACTTGTTTAGATCTGGAGAGGCTGAGAGAGTGTGAAGAGAGCAACTACAAGCGTTGAGGCTCCAACGTGTATATATATACTGGACAGAGAGTGTGAAGCTTGAGGCTGTAGCTTATACGTGACGAGGTGATTATACGGTCACTACGAGATCGTATAGCTCTGTATCCATCCATTTTTACCAGTCAAAGAATCCTCCTAGCACAAATTATGCTCAAGTGTAGTTATCGAACTCGAGACCTCAAGTTTGATGAGCGAACAGGCTAACCAGCTACACAACTCTCCCGTTATGTTCAACGAGAGGAAAATGACCTTCTATACATTCCTGCATTCATGTGACAAGCATGGTGTGTTGTTTGTGTGTGTGGGAGTCATTGGGATTTAAATCATAATCGTGTCATGTGGCTTTGGTGGTAAGACTATCCATAGTGGTGCAGAAATAATGCAGCCTTAGTCACCTTACCTCTCTCCACGTAGTACGTTGGGTCCCACCAGTCAGAGGGTGAAACAAACAAATTAATAAGAAAAATTAAAAGCGTCAGCGGTGTATCTTACCTCACACATCTCGCCACTGCTCGGGAACACTATCCAATTGATCCCTTTGTTCGCTCACATACTATTTTAAGTGAATCCTTATTATAACATGCACACAATTTTGGGCACTTGTATTCGATCTAAGCCAGTGTGCCACCGTATCTCGTACTTACTACTCCCTCCATCTAAGTGTATTAAGTCACGTTAGAAGGTGCAGCGGGACCAAGGTGCGTGCGTGTTTGTGCGTGTGTGTGTGTGTCTAACAGCATGTGTGTGTTAAAGAGAGAGCGACAAATCGACCTACTCCTACAGAGAGATGGTGTGTAGTGTACGATTTTAGCCGCGAGAGTCGGTGCATCCTCTCGTTTCCGGGCGTGTCCGGTAGGGACAGGAGGACAGGTGCCACGCCCGCTCCTGACCAGCCTGGCCCACCCAAAGCCCCTCCATCTCCCGCGCGCGCTTCCCACACAAAATGGTCAGCGCCTCTCCAAAGAATCGGTGCCGCATTCATGCCCAGGTAGAGTAGACGCGACCTCTCACTGGCGCAAGAGTGATGGTTGCTTCGTCCGTCCAACTTACTGCTAGGTCTATGTGATTTGATGGCTCATTGGTCTTTATTACTGAGGTGGTAGGACTGCTGGATGTCCCATGCTTTCGGCGAAAGGAGGTACTACTAGATTACAATTTTCTCCATTCTTTGGACTGCAAGAGCAGTGAAAACACGCAGGCTCAGTGATCACATGGCCCACCTCACACTATCACCAAATTTTCTGGACACCGTGCGACACCTAACTCTTTACATAGTACTCCCTCCGTTCCTAAATACTAGATGAGTCCCCACGCATTGCCGCGGAACAGCCGTATATCTCTCTGCATAAAATTATTGATTTCATAGAACTAAAAAATACTCTATAACCGCATGACAAATGTGGTAGCCAAACTAAAAAAACTCCCGTCATCCCACATAAGGAAAAAAGACCAGCCAACTCCTACTGCGTAATGGGATTATATGTTTCTTTTTGACATGTTAATGAGACTTAAAAGCTCACTTACATGCATGCTACCGGTGCATGCTTGCATGCAGACATGTTGATGTTATCTAAAACCCACTCACATGCATGCCACAGTATTTCTACATGCTTGCATGTGCCTTAGTGCAGATCCTCTCAACATCTAGATCAGATGGCTATTATGGACTGATTTAGTTCATCTAACGGCTACATTAATTTTGATGATGTGGCTCAAGGAGAGGATAGAGAATTCCTAGTAGTAAGGGCTAGCTATTACTACTCCCTCCTTTCCGGTTTATAGGGCTTATCTCAAAATTTTAGTTTTTCCATTTTATAAGGCTCAATTTGGTTGTTTCCCATCACATGTTCAGATTCCAAGGTGCATTAAATCATTGCATGCAAGTATTGAGAGAAAATTGACCAATGCATGTACTTTATGCATGCATGCATTGCAATTAATGCATTGACAAACATAATATTTTTTAGAAAAACAAGAGCATTAATTAGGTGCTTTTGCAAACTACAAAAAGTATTCCACCACTCACCATCTACCTTGGTTGGTGAGATTTTTCAATTGAGCCCTATAAACCGGAAAGGAGGTAGAAGTAGATAAGTCTTTGTAGATATTCCACTAGGTGAACTACATACGGAACAAAATGAATGAATCTACACTTAAAATGCATCTATATACATCCGCATGTGGTTCATGGTGAAATCTCTACAAAGACATATATTTAGGAACGGAGGAAGTACTAGTATAGTACATACTGTAATTTATCATCGAGATAAATTAGTACAATGCTATGAAGCTTCCAGCTTCTGTTACATGTATCTTGCGTCCAAGGTTTCCCGTTGCAACATTTCATCAAATACAAAGGAGACTAACATGCATGCTATTCACTCAATGATTGATAGATCATAGCAAATATGTACTCCCTCCGTTCCAAAATAAGTGTCTCAACTTTATGCAAACTTTAGTACAAAGTTGTACTACTACTAAAGTTGACACTTATTTTGGAACAGAGGCAGCTAAAGAAAAAAAACGATCCATGCAGTCCCTAGCCCTTGAACCGTGAACCCTAACCAAGCTTCAATTTGCTGGCAACTTTCGAACTACCTAAAAAATGAAGTTTGCAACCTTTTGACCATCGGATCATTTTGTGTAGTTTCACCAAAATCAAGATGAGCATCCCTGTGACAAAGAAATTGAAGAAGCATGATTAGAATAAGATTACTAGGACTAGTTGATGAGACATAAACTCACAAATATACAGTACGTAGAAGCCAGTAGAGGTATGTGCGGGGCAAAGAAGTAGAGAAATATCCACATGGAGTGATGTGGGCAGTTGGAGCAGTGGTGCAAGCCGGCTGTAAAGGGAGATGTACCTGAGGGATGTCGGGACGTAGCTCAACCTTGAGGAAGGCGGTGGGAGGCGGCAACTGCCCACACCGCGGCAGTGAGCAAGGGACGAAGGCAACCTCACCAGCTTTGTGAGAGAGAACGGTGGGGACCCCTAATCGGGACGTGCCGACAATGGGTTTTTGCCATCAGCAACGGCGACCGCATCTACACTAAGCATCCACCCCTTCCACCAGCGGACGTGATTAGCCGGGATGTTAGAGATGTGTCCACAGTCATTTTGTGCGAGAGAGTGTGAAGAGAGCAACCCCAGCAAGCAACCGTGTAGGCTGGCTCGTCCTGACTATGTATATAGCAGAGCGGTTTCCTTTTCTCTCCATATGAACCTATCATATTGCGTACGTGCCACTGAAGAAAAAAAACTTCATTTATAAATTACGCGGCACCTACTACTTGTTCTCCTATAACCTTGCACTTGGCATCTCCAAAATATTAACCTTGCGATTGGCTCTTCGCCTCTTCGGGAAGTCGAGCAATAATGGTAGTGCAGTATATATTGTTCTGGCTATATGAGACCAAATGAATTGCTGCACGTCCACCATGTGGGAGAGGGTCGAGGGGCGAGGGAGAGTGCTACATACGGAGCGAAATTAGTGAATCTGCACTCTAAAATACGTCTATATACATTAGTGTTTTGAGTATGTACTAGTAGTTTATATTGAAATCTACTAAAGGACATATATATTCCAAACAATATGATATAATCTCTATAACCAAGGTAGTTGGGACGAGGAGTAAACGGATGGAGTAATAAATTTTTCTCCTCGTCCCGCGAGCCACCGCGCGCATGGGCGAGGGAGCGGGCGTAAGGTGTACAGTACTAAGCAAGATTCACCTCATCCTATGAGCCACCGCGCCCGTGGGCGGGGGAGATGGCGTACTAAGCAAGCTTCTCCTTGTTCTGCGAGTTGACGGGACACATCAAAAGTACTCCAGTGTATAGAGCCTTGCCTCTAAGGTAGGCCCTACATGGTTTGCCTCTTTTTTAACATAACGCGCCAAGTCGCAATTTGTTTGTTCACCCATGGTAGACGATCCTCCCTCCACCAAGTGGACAACCAGTACACGTGCCAAATTACCACGTGGGCTGCCTTTCCATACAGAAACGAGATCCACTGTGTACCTGCGCGGGTGTGGTTGGGAAAGAGACGGGAGTACGTGCGCCGTTCATGCACTCTTCTCTTCGTGCACTTCCCCCGCCTATGTGGGTATGTGTGAGAGATACAAACCGCGTTCCTGAGTGTTTATTGTTTTGGGGGGGGGGGGTGATTTCATGAATGTATTTGTGGGAATATGTGTCGATGACATCTCAAACAAATTTTGCATGCAATGTATGTGAAATGGAGGCTTATCCATATCATATAGAGAGGGTCGGGCGATCCACGAGAAGAGAGGGAGGGGTCATAGATATCGATAGAGTCGAAGAGAGGATCAAGTGGGTGGGTGCGAGATCGATGAAGAGAGCCATCGAAATTGTTTGTGTGTGCAAGTCAAAGATATAGGGCGACTGACCTACCGGAACGTCAAAGGGCACATGTCAAGTTTAAGTGTGGCAGGGAGACATGACTAGAGCGCTTGATGTATCGGTGTGTGTGTGTGGGGGGGGGGGTAGGCAGAGGCCTAACTATAGAGGTAGAACGACTCGTATATGTGTTGAGAAGGAGAGACCTAGCTATGTCCTGAGGGAGATCGGTCGACATCCATACATAACTGAAGGACGGGAAATATGATGGGACAAAGAGAGAGAGAGAGAGAGGAGAGGGAGAGGGAGGGAGAGGGGTAGAGTGCTGGATGGGTGATGGAGTTGCTTCTCGAAGATGGTGGGAGAGGCCTACTAGACAAACTGAGGGTGGAACTGCAATGTTATCAATAAGAGTGGGGATGTGTTTCTGTGTGTGCCTGTGCGTAATAGATCTGTCGGGACGCATCCATGGATGATGAAGGGGAACCATGTGTTTGGTAAGCAAACCTAACTAGATCGATAGATCAATTGTTGTTTGTCGGAGGAAGAGAGACATAACTAATGAGGTAGATCGATCGACACGTGGGTAAAAATGAGTTATAAGGACCTAGCTAGCTATATGTATAGCGGGAGATTGGTCGGTGTATGTCCATTTGTTAGAGGCAAATAAGGCCCAGCGAGACGGATAGACAGAGAGAATGGAGCTAGGAGGTGGTGCGAGAGGCCCAGCTACTAGCTAGATAGGGGGAGGAGTGTGCGGTTGTGAGATCGATGAAAAGAGGGGCGAGAGTTTACACGTGTGTGTGACCGTATGAGAGACACGAGGCAAGGACACATAAAGGAGGAGATTGAAGGTGCGTGTGTATGTTGTAGGCAGGCATCGCTGGAGAGGTTTATCGATCGGTGTGTGTCAGAAAGGAGTTGTGGAGACTCTGGGAGGACGACCTAAAGAAAAAAAAAAGAATGTGCCCGGTGTATAAAATGCCGAGGGAGGGGGAGGGCGAAGGGCGTGTGCATGCATGAGAGAAAGTTAGTGGTAGCTACAAAGGTTAGAGGATTGTGTGGGTGTAAGAGACTAACAAAGATCATAATTTGATATGAAAGTGGATTCATATATTTGAATAGGAGATCATAGTGTTTTAAACATATGCATGCATGAATATAGCGGTGATACGCGTGCTGTGCACATGTTATACCATAATGTGGTAATGCATGGCATTTGCAACTCACAGCTAAATGTTGAACAATCTAAACCATACTATAGATCAAACAATCTCACATTTTATTTGAATTTGTGATAATGTGTGGCGTTTGCAGCTTACAACTAAATATCAAACAATCTAAACAATACTATATATCGAACATTCTCACATTTATTTGAATTTGTGGTAATGTGTGGTGTTTGCAACTCACATCTAAATACTTGTAGGCGTAGGGGACGGGCGACCATACATAATGTGATAAACACATTATACATATGAGACATGGTTTAGGTTATGAAGATCTAGCTAGAGCTAATGTGATTTGAAATCAACATAAAGTGGATTCAAAAAATCGAGTTCGAGTTCATATAGTACACATAGTTCATATGTAACTCGAGACTAATCATGTGGTGTGCTGTGAAGATAATACACAAACGATGGTTTAACTTGACAATAATGATGATTGTAGATCTTATTAAAACGGAGAAACAAATTCAAATGCTTTGACTTCACAACAATCATTAATGTAGATCTTATTCAAATAGAGGAATGAATTCAAATTTAGTTCATATTGAAGCGGTAGTATATATGTTTGGAATGCACTAAAACGTTCATTTGAGTAGTAGGTTGCATGCATTATACACGTAGCGAAATATTTTAATTGAACATAACATGAATTCAAAGTTTTGAATGACATTTGTAGTGCGAATTGATTTTGTACAGTACACGTTAGGCTTGTCCAGAAATTTCAACCCGTGCCTTGTTAGCCCGAAATATTTAAGATATATCTTTGTCTCTTTGTGCTCCGACAACTCCCTCCATCTCAACCCGCGCCTTGCTATTCTGAAACTACAACGCGTGCGAAAACTCCCACCTCCTGTGAAATCCCAACACGCTAAATGCCCATGGTACCCCTGGACCGAAAGAACCGCCTCAAATCGGTGGGGGTACTTTCGTAACTTACCCCACATTTCGGACAAGCGCGTCTTCCCCACTCCCATCCCATCCGCCCACCCATTCATACACCGAGGCCGCGAAAACCCGCAACGAAACCCCACACCCTCCTCCGGTCTCCACCTAGCCGGAGCCTCTTCCCCGACGACGTCGTCCACAGCAACACCTCGACATCCCTCATTCACCATACCGGATGAGGATCTGTCGTCGATCTCATCGTCTTGCCGGTTCAGCCACCCCGTCTTCCACCTCCATGGAGCTGCCCCGACGTTCCCATCGTATTTAGCGCTACCTCCATTCCCAGACCGCCATCTTCACCTGCACCACCGGAAGAGCATCATCATCACCGTTTCCTTGGATGAAGCTACGGCCTAATCAGTGCCACCAAAGAGGTTGTACACTAATCGCCTTATTTTCTTATTGATTCGATCTCACGGTGCTGCCGGTGCTCGGTCCCGAGCCGACACGGCGCGGCTCCATCGACGGCGGCATCGCCGGCCACTTCCTCCATGGTATCGCTCCCTCGGCGGCGACGTCCACATCAGTAGGAGCTGCTGCTACTTTAGCTCTCGCTCGCGCTGCTGCTCTGCTCTTGCTCTCAGTCCCCTGCCTGGTCTGCTCTTGCTATTGCTCTTGCTCGCGCTGTTGCTCTCGCTCTTGCTCTTGCTTGTGATGTTGCTCCAATTTAGCTACACTTCAGTCGACTGAATCGACTTTTGGGTTAGTCAATTTTCTGGGGGTGGGGGTGCTCGCCGGAGTGAAGGAAGAACCAGCCGCAACGGGGAGGGGGTCTCGCCGGAGAGGTACCCCACTATCTATCTTAGGGTTCAGGGTGGGGGCGGTGGTGGCGCGGTGGCATTGGGATTACCGGAGAAAAAGTTCGGCACTGGGGGGCGTAGAAGGATGGCCGGGGTGGCGGTGGACCGGCGGTGGGGAGTGTTTTTGGGGCGGGCGGGGCGGCGCACCGCCGGCCGCGGGCGGCGGGGGGCTGCTGTTTGGTCGGTGGTGGCTGGCAGCTCAGCGGGGTGGAGGTTGAAGATGAACTGCAGGCCCTTGATTTCGTATCCAACGGCTGCAAAATCGACTGACGAGAGATGAAAAAGTGTGTCGAGTGACGTGTAGCCTCACCTTTCTAGTGCGTTCAGTTTTGACAGTAAAATTCAGTTTCGACAGCAAAATTCAGTTTCAACAATTAAGTTCAGTTTCGATAGTTGAATTCAGTTTTGACAGTTAAGTTCAGAGATGAGCGGTTGATGTATTTTACATCTAGCACTTTGTGGTTATGTATTTTATGTCATGTATTGGAGATGCTATTAGAATTCCACTCAGGTTAACGTTGTCTTGTCCTGCTTTAGCCTCGGCGTCGTACAACTCACCGGAGCTGTTCCAACAATGAAACCCTCCATCACATTGGAGCAGTACCTCAGGCTCCATCTCCAGACGCCTAAGATCTTCTTCCCCTCCTTCGACAGCCAAGGTAGCCGGACCATCCTCACCGTCTAACCCAATCACGCTGAGATCGACATGGCTTCGCCAAAGAGGTTGTACACTTGTTGCATCTCTTTTTTACTCTACATGTTATATATATTGTCCACTGAGCACGCGTAGTAACGGGAAATACGATTATTTTATCCTACTATATGACAAGCAGTGAGGTACCAAGCAACTTAGATATCCGTGATGGACTCTCTTGAACACCATCATTATTTATCTCTGTGCGTTTGAGCTATGCATTTGTCAATGGCCCTGGGACTTGAGCTAGTAGGCCAGTGGCCTAGGTCCAAAGTAATAGAAGTAGCACAAAAACATTTTTTAGTGTAGGCTTTTCCTTGCTCAAGCCTGCCTACTAGAATCGCTAGTGCTTGAAAGGAAAAGTGAATGAAAAACATAGGAATTGGAAAGTTTCCTATGGTACTACTATTCATGAATTTGGTTCAAAGGAATGGAGCAAAGGAAAACTGTAGGATTTGTTCCTTTAGTGTCTCCTTGAAAGAAAAAACGTCGGAATTTTAATTTTCACTTGTCCTCCTTTTCAAATTCCTATTCATGAAGCACAAGACTAAGAGGTAGTAGCATACTAGCATTATAACCTTACATTTTCTTGTGGTTTGACTTAATCTCACCATGCTTCTTTGCATCCTGTGATCTTCCAATTGTTGTGAATCAAACACCCAGATTGGCAGAAATCCTGTGTTTTTAAATTCTCTGTTTTGCACGTGCATTCCTATCCTATTCCTGTCTATTTCCTATCCCTGCATTGTTGGAATCCTCCAATTCAAATGAGCCCTTACAGAATTACTTCTCTTACAGATAGTTGTCAAAGAAAACCTTGTGTGGTTTGTCCCGCTCTTGTGGCGACGTCGACCACCCCAGCTCAGCTGCTCCAATGACAGAAGGGTCCAGCACAACAGGAATCCGGCGTCCAGACTGTCTTTCGCCGCCTCAGATCTTCTTCCCCGCCGCTGCCAGCTTTGAAAACTGCATTACCATCATCAACCGAGCAGATGACATCGAGGACTACACGGGTCCGCAAGAGAGGTCGCACTCTTTCGTGTCTCCTTACGTTATCCATCGCTTAATATTACATTCTACTTTATCGTCCTGTTCACTGATTAGACTCAGAGTTAGCTCCAAACTAATGGTTAAACTTGAGTTTTTAAATGGTTGTGGGGTACATATTGGGGCCACAATCAATAGTATCTATCTACTATCTGGTTAATCTCCGGTGTCTACTATGAGTTTCATGTTGGGTGGGAAACAAACAGTAAAGAAGCCATTATCTGTATTTTTTAACTGAAGCCATTATCTGCCTGCTATTATTGTTTTTGTGTCTATCCACAGGTTGCTACCATCACTCTGGATTTCTGCATGCACTCCTTTCATAATCTCACTATGTTTTATTCCTATGCATGACAGTTATTCTAAACAATGGAACTGAACATGTAGATCAAAAGAGACAAGCCTTGCATGGCAATAAAATTTAATGCAGACGTCGCTCCATGGTAGGCGCAAAGGCAGCCCCCCTCCACGCATTTCGGATTGTAATCGAGAGGAAGATATCTGTTCTGAGGGGAATTCAGAAGGAGAAGACAACTCCTATTTACCTCATGAGGTCTTCACTCTAAATTGGCATGCTGATGTTGGTTATATCATGCATCTGGTGCCTTGCATTGCTTACTTTATACATCAAATATGTCATATGCTTAGTTTAGACATCCTTTGTGTGAATGCCATCTGTTTAGTTTATTCATCATTTATGTGAATTATGCAACATCATCTTGTTTAGCTAGGCATCATATATGTGAATTTTGCAATGCCATCCTGCTTAGCCATTCATCTTATATGTAAATTATATCAGGCCATCCTTTTTTTTGTTACATATTACATTTGTCAACAATGTTAGTACATTCAACTTCTCTTCGTGTGCATCAGCCATTTGACACGGTGATGGCAAATTCTGGAGTGAAAACAAGGTCTGTAGAGCAGACAATGCTATCTCACGAAGCGCATATCTCGCTAGTTACGGATAGCTCCTTAGAGGAGGATTCAGAGACAGATGACCAGTCCTATCCCCCCCCCCCCCGAGGTGTATGCTCTAACTTGGCAGGGTTATGTTGTTCATATCGTGCGTATGGTGTCTCACATTGCTATGTCATTTGATTAGTTTAGACATGCTTTGTGTGAATGCCACCTGTTCAGTGTCTAATTACCATATATGTGAATTATGCATTGCCATCTTGTTGCAAGACATTATATATGTGAATTATGCAATGCTATCTTGTTGCAAAGGCATTATATATGTGAATTATGCAATGACATGCTGTTCAGCCAATCATCATGTATGTGAATTATATCATGCTATCATTTTTTTTATTACGTGTTCCATTTGTCGACAACCTTTGTATATTCATCTACTGTTCCTGTGCATCAGCCATTTGAAGCGGTGATGGAAGTATCTGGAGTGAAAACAAGGTATTCAGAGCAAACAATGCTAGCTGCTGAAGCAGACATCTTGCTGGTTACAGACAGCTCCTCAGACGAGGATTCAGAGACTGATGACCAGTCCTATTTCCCCCCTGAGGTCTATGCTCAAACTTGACAGGGTTATATTACCCATGTCATGCATGTTGTCTTGCATTGCTTCGTTTTTACATCATATATGGATTGCCATCTGCTTACTTGCTTACTATATAAATCATATATTTGAATTATATCATGACATCATGTTTACATAGTACATACACATCATCTATTTGAATTATGGCATGGCAACCCATTTAATAAAGACATCATATAGTTATATCATCTCATCCTGTTTAGTGTTTACAGTCATCATATTTTGAATTATGGCATTCTATCCATGAATGTATGTGAATTATGGCATGCCAACCTATTTAATAAACACATAACATAGTTATATCATGTCATCCTGTTTACATAGTCATCATATTTTGAACTATGTCTTTCCATCTTTTTTAGTTAGCCATCATAATGTGAAATTGTGTCATGCTATCCTGTTTAGTTAGCCATCATATATGTGAAATTGTGTCATGCTATCCTGTATGGTTAGACAACATAAATGTGAAATATTTCATGCCCTATTTTATTCCCCACTATCCATTGCACCTGTCTATCATACAATGTCTATACTTTCAATTAATTTTCTTGTTTATCAGCCATTTGAATTGGAGAGGGTGATGGCAGTATCTAAGGGAGTAACAACACGGTCTTCAGAAAAGATAGTGCTACCAGTTGATGCAGATAGAACCATGGTTGTACTTGCCCAAGGACCAGATCCACCACATATAACCCAGACTCTCGCAGATTGTAACCCTACCCAATTGGACAGAGAACCAGCTACACCCCTTCTAACCACAACCCTGGCAGATAGTAACCCAGTTCTAGTTGACGCAACACCATCTCCACCACAGAGCACCCAAACACGAGCAGTTAGTAAGGGAACTGCAGTGCCCAAAGCACGAGGACCACCACTTTGAATCCCAACTCAACGCTTAAAGGAGAAGAAGATTTGTTCTCAGGTCAGGTTCTGTAGCTATGATTCATACTCCTTTGCTCTTGCATTATTGTATTTACTCATACCAACTATTTTCAAATTTGAAGGATGGAATTGAAACTCCAATGGCGCAACAGGTATGTTTTAAACCTATTTCTTTAACTGGTTTGCTGTTGTAACCTGCTCTATGTTGATTTCAGTTTCAATTGAATAAACAATTATGTTCTCATGTCATGGACATTACAAGTGTTGTTATTGCTCTATAGTTTCCCACACTTATATTCTGTCTATTCTGCTTTGTCTTGAACAAATATTATTTCAACTATGTCCCTATCTTGATTTGGCAACAAAAACTAGAATGATATAGACCATAATGTGCCCATGGTACATAGATATATGTTTGTTTCATGCTATTATCCTGTCCACTTTACTACTGAATTCATTTTCCAAAAAGAGTTTCATATACAACATGGTAAACCTGTGATGTGTCTGCTTGTTTCTCTTTTAGAATGAGGACAAAATATTGGAGAACAGTACTGCATTATGCAATGGTAAAGGAAGTAATGCAGATAAGGTTCAAGATAGTGAGACATCCCTGTTGGTCTCCAAGAAAGCTGATAAAAACTATCTTAACGACAGTGAGAGAACCCAAAAGTCTTGTCTTGATGTAGTGTTCGAGTTACTGGCCACTACTGCTGGCACAAGCTCTTCGAACTCGCTGCCTGAATCAGTTCATCTTCTTGAGTCTCAACTTCAACTTGAAAGACATCGATTAGATGTGCTGCGACAGGAAGTTGAAGGACTGAGGAAGTCCCTGTAGAATTCAGATGCATACTTCCTGGTGCAACAGCAAGCACTGGAGGATTTAAGCGCCAAACAAGAGAAAGTTAATAAGCTTGGTAAGCATCTTGCCCGCAATATGGGTACCCAGGATATTGTTTCTTGAGATCTTCTGAAGTGGTTTCAGTTCTGGATTTGTTTTGCTGTGGCATTTATTTGTGTTGGTCGCCAACTTTGACAACCAGTGTATGATATGCTGCTTTGTTCCCTATATTTGCACTTGTGGCGAACTTTGATGCCCAGTGGATGTAATATGTGTAATAGCCGTGATAGCCTAGCGTTAGTTGCTTGCTTATTTATCGTTGTCTTGTTTATTTGTTTGCTTGTAGTCAGTGCAGTTCTTTTTCGGTGGTTTGCTAGTGGCCGCAATAACCTATTTGTTAAAAACTAGGCCACTATAACCATTGTCTACATATTTTCTGTAGTGACACTGGGCCTCCTATCGCCTGTAGAAACAATGGCCCTTCTACGGGCCGTAGAAACAATGGGCCTTCTACGGGCCGTAGAAACAATGGGCCTTCTATGGGCCGTATCATAAATGGGCCTTATATGGGCTGTAGGATCGATTGGCCAAACATGGGCCAATAACAGACCGTATTATGGCCGTAAACGGGCTAGAGTTGGAATCATCCGTTCATGGGCCGACCATAACGGGCCGTCGTTAATAGGCCGTATTTGATGACGCTATGAAAACTGCCCAACATATTAACGGGCCACAAAGGGGCCGACTGTAACAACGGGCTGAATTTGGCCAACAAGCAGAAGATGACAGTAACGGGCCGTAAGTAACCGAATGCTGGAAATGAGCCCAAGAATAAATGGGCCCTGAGAATGCCGAAAGATAACATGGTGTAAGTGCATCTAGTGCCACCCCTAGTTGGTTTTGGGGTATTGACGACAAAGTTGGTTGAGGGACTAATGCGTTTGTGAGAATTGCAGGATAACGCAGGTAGTGACCCTCAATGATTCGGTTTACCTACCGGAGATGACCCCTAAAAATGTATGAAGACATTGAAGACAATGGTGGTGTGTGAAGATATTCACACTGAAGTCTATGAAATGAGAAGACATGAAGTGAAGACTATGGAGCGCGAAGACTGAGTTGTTTCGTTGTTTCCTTTTCTTCTTTGTTGAGTCATAGGAACCACCGTACTGTTAAGTGGGGTCCAAGTGAACTAAGTCAGAGTGACTGAAGTGATGCTCAACCCAAATCCTATGTCTTCGAGCAAAGACAATGTGAGCAAATCTTATCCAGAGCTGGATGAGTCAGCTTTGCTTGTAGCCCAAGTAAAGTTGCCGTGTGTGTTTGAAATCTGACCGTTGGAACACGTGTCAATTCCTTAGTGACCCAGGGTCATTTCGGACATATCAGGTCGGGTTGCCTTGTGGCTATAAATAGCCCACCCCCTACACCATAAATTGGTGGCTGCTCAGAGTTAGTTTATGGCTCTTGTCGTTTTGAGAGCAACCCACCTCGAAGCCTTTGAGAGAGAAATCCTTGCGAGGACAAAGCCCAAACACCCAGAGCCAACGAGTGTTAGGCATCACTGAAGTCTTTCTGTCTGTGTGACCTGAAGACTTATTACACTTGAGGACTGTGTATCCTCCAGCCGGTTAGGCGTCGCGTTCTGAGCATCCAAGAGTAATTGTGGATTGCCGGGTGAACGAAGTCTGTGAAGGTTTGGAAGTCTACCTTGAAGACTTACCGGAGTGATTGGGCGAGGACTAAGTGTCCTTAGCTCAAGGGGAATAAGGTGAAGACATGGTCTTCTGAGTTGAATCTCAGCCTCCCTAACCATACGTACTATTGTCACAGAAACTGGAACTGGTCCAACAAATCCTGTGTCTTCAACAAGTGACTGGTTCTATCTCTTCCCTCCTTTACTTTGAGTTTGTCTTCGTGAATTCATTGCTTATCTGTCTAATTTGATTGACTTCATTGCTTGACTACTATTGTTTATTGGCTTCATACTATCTTCCATCCTGATCCTTGCTACCTTACTGCTATTAGTCTTCGTACGTTAACACTATTGCATACTTGACTATGGCTTGCTTGTTGTAGTTTATCTTCCGCTGCATATCAATTAGGTCATTTCTATTGTTTGTCTTCGAAACTTCCACGTTTTGAAGACTTGGATAAAAATCGCCTATTCACCCACCCTCTAGTCGATAACTAGCACTATCAATTGGACTCAGAGCAAGGTACTCCCTTGTTCTGTGTGATTCGGTTTAACCACCTAGAGTTTAGCTATGTCGACTGCAGGGATAATCAAAGTCTCCGCTGCTTGCCCCGTGTTTGATGGAACAAAATATCCCTACTGGAAGAATAAGATGCGCATGCATCTTGAAGCCATTGATGTCGACCTCTGGTATGTCGTCAAGAACGGCATTCCAAAGACTGGTGAAGGTGTCACCCCTGCTGATGTCAAGAAGTTCATTCAACTGGACTCGACTGCAAAGAACATCATCTGTGGTCATCTAACCAAAGGACAGTATGGCCGCGTGAGTGCTCTGGAAACGTCAAAGCTAGTCTGGGACTGGCTATCCAAGGTCAACGAAGGCGTCTCTACCCAGAGAGACCAGAAAATCAGTGTTCTTCCCAATCTCTTCAACCGCTTCAAGAGAAACGACAATGAAAATGTCCAGCTCATGTTTGATCGCCTCACCGACATCACAAATGAGCTTCAGGCTCTCGGCGCCACAAAGATCACCAAGCATGAAATAGTCAAGACGCTACTGAGATCTCTTGACAGCTCCTTTGACACCCTTGCCCTCATGATACAAGAACGTCCTAACTTCAAGACTCTCGATCTGTCTGATATACTTGAGAGGCTCAACACACATGCGTTCCAGCTTTCTGAGAAAAGAGATATCTACGGCCCCAACTATGGCCGAACTCGTGCTTTGAAGGCAAAAGTTGTTTCCTCATCTGAAGAAGAAGAATCTGATGATCCTTAAGACATTGGAAGGGAACTTGCTATGCTTGTGAAGAAGTTCCAGAAATTCACCAAGAAGAAGGGATTCAGAAAGTCTTCACGATCCAGTTCAAGAAATGATGAAGCTTCCACTCAAGACAACAAGAAGAGAACCTGTCACAAGTGTAAGAAGCCTGGGCACTACATCTCTGAGTGTCCTCAGTGGGAAAACGAGAAGAAGAAGAAGAAGAGCAAGGAATATGACTCTAATGACAAGAAGAAGAAGAAATCTTCAAAGTCTTCTTCCAAGTCCTCATCAAGGTCTTCATCTCATAAGAAGAGCTCATCTGGCAAGGCTCGTGCTTTTGTTGGCAAGGAAATGGATTCAGAGGAGGAGTCTGCTTCTGAGGAGGCGGAGGTGGAATTTGAAGCTGAGTCCGACCCTGGCGTTGCAAGTCTGGCTCTAGCCACATCCTACGTTGCCAAGTCCATCTTCAACACTGAAGACAATGACTCCCACACCAACGCTAATGATGACAAGGACGATCCTGCTCCCACCTACTGCTTCATGGCACGCGGTGCCAAGGTAAAATCACGCGATGCTTAATTTCAAACATCAAGTGAAGATGACTATGATTGTGAATCTAAACCCAGCTATAAAACACTTGCTAAAATTGCTACTGAACAACAAAGAGCTATGTAACATACTCAAAAATTGTTGGACAAAAGCGATGACCTGTTGGACGCGGAAATGACTCGTTCACAGTCCTTAGTTGAAGACATAGAAAATCTTCATGCTAAGTATCAAGAACTTGAAAGTCTTCATTAGACGCTCTCAACCACTTATGAAAAGCTCTCCTATGATTATCTTCAAAGGAAGCAAGAGCTTGAGAAATTGAAAGCGACTCATGAAGATCTTCAAAAAGAGAATGAGTCATTTCGCGCTCAACAGATCAGTTCCGCTCAGGAAGGATTTGAACCACCATGTTTAAAATGCATTGAGCATGATAACACTACCTCTGTTGCTGAATGTTCCACTGCTGCTACTGTTGCTCTGTCTTCAACTACTGATGTGGCAACTAACCCCTCTGCGGAGGATACCACTACTATTGCTGATGAAAATGCTAGGTTGAAGACATTGCTTGAAACAGTGATGTATAAAAGTCTGAAAGGGCACCAGACACTTTGCGATGACCTCAAAAAGCAGATTCTGAACCGAAACCCTAGGAAAGAGGGTGTTGGGTTCGAGAGGAAAATGAATGCTGATGGTTCCTACTGGAAGCCTGAGCAGTATCCCAAAACCACATGGGTTGCTGCAAAAGAACCTTCAGTGGATCCATCCACCCTATCTAGATTTACCTGTGCTAATCCTATTATCATTGATGAATCCTTTGATGCAAACTATAAACTGTTCAAAAATCAGAATGGTGAAGTGTTTGCCAGGTATATTGGTACTAACTGCAGGAGTGGACCGCCAATGAAGAAGATTTGGGTTCCCAAAAGCTGTCTTGAGAATCTTCCGGTGAAAGTTGTCATGACACCACCTGTGAAGAAGACAAACCCCAGACCAAAGGCGTCACATGGTCCATCGGCTTCATACGGAAACATGACTCACCCGAGTCACCCTAACGCCAATGTTTTGCAGGGAACCATACTCAAACTTATGAATATGAGCGTGTGTCTTCTTACCGCTATGTTCATAGTACTAAGAACTTTTCTGCTTATTCATATGAGTACCATTCATCTCCTGCAAGGCTATTTGCTAGGGCTCCAAAGCCGAAATTCTCAGATGCTGCACTTAGACTCATTGCTTCTAAGCCACCCCTGAAGATGTGGGTGGTGAAGAAGAACTAACTCTCTTTTGCAGAACATGGTCTCCAGCCAGCAATCAAAGGCGTCCGATACTATTGCTGGGGACCTAAAACACAAAGGGATGCATGATAAAATGACTTACTATGAGCTTTAATCTTATGCTAAAACTGTGATAATCCATGTGTACATCAAATGCTTATGCTTCACAACATACCTTGTGAAGCATATCCTCCTAACTGCACTGTAGGGTATGACACCTCGTGCTTCAGAATGGATTATGGACAGTGGATGCACTAATCATATGACTGGTGATCAAAGTCTTCTCATGGACTCAACCTTACGTCCATCTGACAAGAGTCAAATCACATTTGCTGACACTGGTAAAGGCAAGGTATTGGGTCTAGGTAGAGTTGCAATCTCAAAGGATCAACACATGGATAAAGTGATGCTTGTTGAATCCCTTGGATTCAACTTAATGTCTGTCTCGATGCTTTGTGACTTAAACATGATTGTGATATTCGGAAAATATTGTTTCCTTGTACTAATGGAATCTGACAAGTCTCTAGTCTTTGAAGGGTATAGGAAAGGTGATCTATACATGGTAGATTTCTCAGAAGGTCCACAACTTGCCGTATGTCTTCTTGCAAAAGCTTCAGAATGCTGGCTCTGGCATCGAAGGTTGGGACATGCTGGCATGAGGAACTTACATACTCTCATAAAAAAGAAGCATGTCATAGGCATCGAAGGTGTCAAGTTCAAGAAAGATCATCTGTGTGGTGCCTGTGAAGCTGGAAAGATGACTAGGGCCAAGCATCCCTCGAAGACAATCATGACGACATCTCAACCCTTCGAGCTATTGCACATGGACTTATTTGGCCCCACTCACTACTCTACCCTCACAACAACGGCGTGTCTCCATGGCTTCGTCATTGTTGATGACTACTCAAGATATACATGGGTGCACATAATTCTCTACAAGACTGAATTACAAGATGTCTTCAGACGATTTGCCAATCGAGCAATGAACAATTATGGCATCAAGATCAAGCATATCAGAAGTGATAACGACACTGAATTCAAGAACACCAGGCTTGATCTTTATCTGGATAAAATGGGAATGACTCATGAATTTTCTGCTCCATACACACCTCAGCAAAACGGCATTGTAGAGCGCAAGAACAGAACCCTCGTCGAGATGGCTCGAACAATGCTTGATGAGTACAAGAAACCAAGAAAATTCTGGCCTGAAGCCATTGATACAGCTTGTCACATCATCAACCGTGTCTACATCCATAAGCTTCTGGGTAAAACATCCTATGAGCTCCTTACTGGCAAGAAGCCAAATGTCAGCTACTTCAGAGTCTTTGGTGCTAGGTGCTGGATCAAGGGTCCCCATGACAAGTCAAAATTTGAACCCAAAGCTCACGAAGGCTTCATGCTTGGCTATGGAAAGGATTCACACTCTTACAGAGTCTTCAACCTCTTCCACTATAAAATTGTTGAAACTGTGGATGTGCGATTTAATGAAACCAATGGTTCACAACGAGAGCTCCTGCCAAGCACATTAGATGAAGCTCCTTCCAGTGAATCTATCAAGCTGATGGGAACTGGTGAAATCATGCCCTCTGAAGCACAGCCTGAAGAGGAACTTATCATTTCTGCATCAAACCAACCTAAAGACAATGCTCAGACTGAAGACAATCCTCCCAATGATGACAATGATCAGCATGAGCAAGGTCTTCATCCAGTTCATCCACGTGTTGCAAATGAAGTACAAATTGACAAGATAATTGATAGCATCAACGCACCTGGTCCGCTTACTCGATCAAGAGCAACACAGTTAACAAATTTCTGTGGGCATTTTTCATTTGTATCAATATCTGAGCCCAAGAAAGTTGCTGAAGCCTTTATGGAACCTGAATGGATTCAAGCCATGCAAGACGAACTTCAACAGTTCAAGCTGAATAATGTTTGGGAACTTGTCAAGCGCCCTGACCCTCGCAAGCATAACATTATTGGCACAAAATGGATATATCGGAACAAACAAGATGAGTATGGTCAAGTCATCAGAAACAAAGCACGTCTTGTGGCACAAGGATATAATCAAGTTGAAGGAATTGACTTCAATGAAACATTTGCTCCTGTGGCTAGGCTTGAAGCTATTCGCATACTGCTAGCCTATGCAAATCACCACAACATCTTGCTATATCAAATGGATGTGAAAAGTGCTTTCCTCAATGGCAAGATTGAAGAAGAAGTGTATGTTGCTCAACCACCTGGCTTTGAAGATCCAAAATATCCTGATATGGTGTACAAACTCAACAAAGCACTGTATGGCCTCAAACAAGCTCCTCGCGCTTGGTATGATACAATCAAAGAGTTCCTGAAGAGCAAGGGCTTCAAACCTGGATCTCTCGATCCCACGCTCTTCACGAAGACATATGATGGTGAACTATTTGTATGCCAAATATATGTGGATGACATAATCTTCGGCTGCACCAATCAGAAATATAGTGATGAGTTTGGATACATGATGCAAGAGCAATATCAAATGTCCATGATGGGTGAGCTGAAGTTCTTCCTCGGTCTTCAAATTCGTTAGCAAAGAAATGGCATCTTCATATCTCAAGAAAAATATCTCAAAGATTGTCTGAAGAAGTTCGGCATGCAAGATTGCAAAGGGTACACGACGCAAATGCCAGCCAAACATCATCTTGGTCCCGACGACAATGGTAAAGAGTTCGATCAAAAGGTATACCGCTCCATGATTGGTTCTTTACTTTACCTATGTGCATCTAGGCCAGATAATATGCTTAGTGTTTGCATGTGTGCTCGATTCCAAGCGGCACCAAAGGAATCGCATCACTTAGCTGTGAAGCGAATTCTTAGATATTTGGCTTACACCCCAACACTCGGATTATGGTATCCAAAGGGCTCAAGGTTTGATCTGGTTGGATTCTCGGATGCTGATTATGCTGGTGACAAGGTGGATCGCAAGTCAACATCAGGAACATGTCACTTTCTGGGACGATCACTTGTCTGTTGGTCTTCAAAGAAGCAGAACTGTGTATCACTCTCAACTGCTGAATCTGAATACATTGGTGCTGTATCTTGTTGTGCTCAGCTTCTGTGGATGAAGCAAACTCTCAAGGACTATGGCATCGATCTGAAGCAAGTCCCTCTCTTCTGCGACAACGAAAGCGCCATCAAGATTGCCAACAATCCAGTTCAGCAGTCGAAGACAAAGCACATTGAAATTCGTCATCATTTTCTCAGAGATCATGTCATGAAGAAAGATATTGACATCATTCACGTCAACACTGAAGAACAACTGGCAGATATCTTCACAAAGTCCTTGGATGAGAAAAGGTTTTGCAAGTTACGGTGTGAGCTAAATATCTTGGAATCCTCAAATGTCCTGTGATCAGGCACACATCCTAACACTTATGCATGTTGATGACTTAGATGTGCAACGCACGAAGTATGATATATCTTCAATCAATGAAGACTTACATTCTGAGTGTGAATACATTAACGTGGAATTTGACTTCCGAGCGCCACGATAATTGTGCGCCATGTCTCGGTCTAATACTTCCTATACAGTGGGTAACGCCACCACCAAATTTCTTGGTTTGAAGTGTTTCACTCATGGCGTTATTTTTGAACATCTTCGCATATTGATTTGTCTTCAACTTTCAACTTATCTTCATGATTTACTTCACTATGTTGAGTTGATTGCTTTCTCATATAGATATGTATACTAGTATTCTATCCTCTACATCATTCACTTATAGCTATGTCTTCATTGTTGAATCTTTTGAACTAAGTGAATGTGATCGGACCCTAATCTCTCTATGCTTACTATCTCAAACTCTATATGTCCAAATCATATGCATTCTATTGAAACTGTCGAATGTCTTGTCTGCATCCTTGTCAGCAGAAGACATAGAGACAAAACATCAAGTCCTATTTAAATGATTCATCTTTATTGTCGATATCCGGAGAAGTCGGAACAGCCATCCGACAAACTTGGAGGGCGTGGGAACGTGGGACAACTCTGAGTATGTTGCATGCTTGCCACGTGTCCCACGGATGTGAACAGATAGGGGCACCTGCGTAATTGCGCTGTGCCGCACACCTACTTACAAATACATGTCCCCTGCGGTAAAGAAAACCTTCTTCCACCTCTCCACCTCGTCAAAACCCTAGCGCCACCGCTAGCTCTCGACAACACCGGCGACGAACCGCTTAGCTGCCGCGACTTATCCGACGCTGGCCTCACGCCGGCCGCGGGCATCGTCCTCTCCGCCGCCGCCGTAGGTCTCCTCCGTCACCAAGTTAGGGCACGGTGGATTGAACTGCTCGGTCTCCTACTCATCCCATCTAGCAGTTCTTCGTGTGGTAAATATAACTCTATTTTTACCAGCTTTTTGATCCTCAAAGATTCATCCAATTTACCGAAATTGGTTTCTGTCTATACAAAGTTAGATCTATTCTGTCTGCATCTCATACTGCCTAGTATATTCACTTAAGCTTCACATCAAGTTAGATTCCTCACTTATACTTATTCACGAATTCGTACAAATCAGGAACCGACTCTCAACATATAAGTGAATGTCTTCGCAACATGAGGTCAATGTCTTCAAACTGATTTATCTTCCAAATCTTCTGAGAATGCATATGACCTCTTCCCCTTCCCTCGCATCTCTAATGCCGTCACAGGTACATGTCCGTGGGAGAATCCCTAGGTTCTCATAGTCTGCATTCGTTTGCAGAATTCTTACAGCAACACATTGATTCTCCTGAAGCCACTTCCTGTCTGACCAGCAAGCGAAAGCCTTTGAAGCCTTTGAACATATTGAAACCGTTTAGTTTGAATTTCATGGCTGCAGATAAATTAGTAAGGAAGGGTGCAGACAGTGTCGTGGGGGAACTTCAAAGGATCTGCCTGATGATCTTGCAGAAATATATAAAACAGATCCTGAAGGAGATTACAATCAGCGTAAGACTCGAATCCAATGGATTCGACGCTATTGGGCTGAACAGTGGTACAAGTACAAGTTTGTGACCCAGGAGTATGCAGAGAAAAATGCTATCAAGAGCCCTTGGGTTGATATTCTCTATCGAGACCTTCCCCCCAAGAACAAAGCTGAAGCCATTGCGCAAGAATTATATCCTTGCATGGTCTATGGACCACATCCTGAAGAAGCCGACCCATCATCATTGCTCTGGTGTCATGACGACAATCTCTTCAAGAGCAACTTCCAGTATGCTAAGGCTTCGGCAAAGGAAAACAAGAAATCATGGGGATTAGACTTCAATCCTGGCCCTTCTGCTCCCCGTGATGATGGCACACGTGAAGCTAAAGAAAACAGAATTGGCCCCTTTGCAAACCTTGATGGCCTCATCTCCTACATCTTGGTACAAGGTGCCAAAGTGGATAATTCTGACAATGATGCTGATTCTGATGAAGCCCCAGCTCCTACTCCAAGGCCGCAGAAGGCAAAGAAGATTAAGGCTTCATCATCAGCTGCACCTCCAAAAGCTTCTCGTGTGAAGCCACTGGCCACTGCACCTCCTGAAGTCAGTGTGCAGTCTGAAGATCTTTCACGCATCTCCGAGAAGACGGAGAAGAAAAAGAAAATCGTTAAGAGTACTGATCAGGCTTTGACTCCTGCTACTATTCTGTGTGAAGAGCCCATTGATCTGTCCAGCGATGACGATCTTGCAGATGATGCTCTTGAGCAAGTGATAAAGAGCAAGGAAGAAGCAGAGATCTTCAATAACTTGCCTCTCTTTGATGTGGCCGTTCTCCATAACTTCATTGATGAATGGTTTAACACAACAAATCTCAGCTTTGATGATTTGCAACTTCCAATTGGCCTCAGTGTCGCCTTCAATGGCGCCATTGCTTATGAGCTAGCTATTGCTCAGCGCATCGTCAAACTGAAGCATAAGATTGACTATGAAAAGGCTCAGTTCAAGAAGCATGTGGCTAATCTCAGTGTGCAAGATGTCAAAAATTTCAAGATCATGCTACACGAGCTCAAAGAGGCGTTTCACAAGAAGCGTGAAGAAGCTAAAGGCTCTCGTGAGCGCATGAAAAATCTAGCTGACAAGTGTGTGCTTGCCTACAATGAGGCTGAGAAGCGCAAGGCTCTTGGTCGTCCTGGCATCGACCCCAGGATGGCTGCAAAGAAAAAGAAGAAATCGACTGTCCAGTCTGCACCTTCAAGGCCAGATGAACCTCGCATTATCTTCCCAAGCAGCATGACTGGCTCGAAGCCAAAAGTCACGTCAACCGCTTCAGAACAGAAGAAGACGAGGGCTGCAGAGGCTGAAGCCAGAAAAAGGAAAACCTCCGAAGCCTCTGATGCTGCTCCCTCCAAGAAGAAGTGCAAGACCAAGAAGTGTCAGGCTGCTCCCATAGAGCCCCTTGTTTTAGAACCCATCTCAGTGGTTTGTCCTACATCCGCTATCCAAGAACTTCGCATGACTGTTCATGAGCCTGCTTCCACAGAGGCTCCTGAAGCTGAAGAGATTCTAGCAGTCGATCCCATCACTGCTGAAGACATTGGTCATCATGACAATGTTGAAGATGATGAAGTTCTTCCTCAAATCGAATACAATGTGGTATCATCGCCTATTCGTACGAACAGCGAACTCATCAGCATTGGTCGTCCTCTGACGCCAATTGCTCAGGATGCTTCATGGGCTGATCGCCCGCAAGAACAAGATTCCCCAAGTACTCCCCAACAACAACAAGTCACACCATCCGTGCAAATTGAAGAGGATGAGGACCTGCTCACTCCATCTACAAAGGCGTCGCCTGTACTGCAAAGGCTTCACATAGGACCAAGGCCTCAAGTTCCTCTTCCAAGCGTTCCAGAAGGAGAAGTGCACCATCAACCTGTTGCACGTCAAGTGTTCTCAGAAGCCACTCCAACTGTGAATGTCTCCGAGTCTGAAGCACCAGCTGCTGAAGACAATCCGGCTGCAACAGCCGATGATGAACGTCAAGAAGAACGTGTCCCTACTCCCCCAATTCCAGAAGAAGTTCATGAAGTGAATGTGTCTGTGCCTGACCCTCCAGCTCAGCAAGTGGAGATTGAAAACCTTGAGGCTGCCACCACCAACATCAATGAAGCTAATGACATCGTCATGGCTGAAGCCAATGTGGAGCCTGTCCCAAGCACCGTACCAGAAATCAATGCTGACACTGCTCCTGAAGCTTCTATTGTGCAGCCCGAAGCCACTGTTGCTGCCACTGCTCCTGTTCCACCACCAAGGCCCTATACAATCGACCAAGCATACAACCATGGCGAGATAATCATAGTAAGATGGCCCATTCTGGTCCCTCCGCCTAATGTCTCTGGTCCTCAATTTGACTATCACATTGAGCATAGGCCTCAGGTCCAGAAGCCAAAGCCAAGACTGCCAGGGTTTCCTGGCACTACCACATCTGTCGGGTCTTTCAATGCAAATGGCTTCAAGAGACACAACACATTCTTTGACAGCTCAAAGAACCCGTACACGAAGCCAAGAATATCATCAGATCGGTTCTGGAGTCATCAACAGCGAAGCTATTACTCCTGCGTTCTGTATGATCAAGGGCGCATTTTCCCTCATATGCGCCTCGACACTGAAGCCATTACTCGACTGCCCTGCTTAGAAGAAGCACTTGACTGCTTTCGTGATGCTGGACTGCTCAGTTTTGTCACAGATAAAGAACATTGGAATGAAGAGCTATTGCTTCAATTCTATGCTACACTCCACATTCGCGGTTATAACCGAGATACGAAGACATGGGTTCTCGAGTGGATGACAGGAAATGTCCATCATGAAGCCAAAGCTCTCGACATCATTGAGCTTACATGCCTATCCACTCCCGGAGAACTCTATGAACCTGGTTGTCAAAATCACCGCAATGCTCTGGAAAGCATCTTCCATAAGCCTGAACCCAATATGAGTCAGATGTTGAGCATGATGAAGCCTTTGCCACATGATGCAGAATATCCAAAGGAGTTCCTTGTTGATGACCTTGAGTATCTGCCGCGCACAATATATCACATCGTCAGGCGGACTCTATGGCCTATCAAAGGACATTCATCAGCTGCAAAACTTGAAGGAGCCATGAAGAAATTGGTCTTTCACATTCTCAATGGCATCAGTTTCAACGCACAAGATTTCTTCATCAGGCAATTGGCTGCATCTGGATCTGACCTCTTCGGACTGAAATTCTATGCTCCATGGGTCATGCGCCTCATCAAGCGACACTCTGCTATCAACTATCAACCTTCTGCTCGCAATCATGTGATTTTTCTACCAGAGGTTGATATGTCAGTTGAAGCTATATACCCTGAACCGGCCAAGAAGCCTCTTTGTCTTCAAAATGTCTTCAAAAATTCTTACTTGTATGTTTATATAGATACTTGTATAATTTTCTTACTTTTATTATTGCATATTATATAGTGCGATGGTTTTGGTATCCGCCCCCGTCGGTCCTTGTCCTGTCTATGATTCAGATGATGTATATATTATCTTTTCATAACTATTGGTTCATCTATTGTTTATGACAATTATGCCGACCAACATGACATAGATTTTATTTATCTAGGAGGTTGTTGAACCGGAAATTCCAACCGACCCTATTGTCGAGAGGTTAAATTTAGTTGAAGAAGAAAACTATTTCTTCAAGGAAAAATTTAGAAAAATTGAGGAGGAGCAGATGATATTGGAGTTGCATGTTGCGGATGTCGTGGATGATCACAAGATCAAGATGGATGCAATGCGCTTGAAGATTAGAAAGATTAGAAAATATGCCATTCATAACGAGGCTTGGTATCATTATGTCGTTGGATCAGTTGTTACATTGGTTGCGATTATGATCACATTTGTTTTCGCATTGAAATGTTTTACATAGTTCCATTGTATGGTTTAACTAATTTAGATGCTCTGCAGAGCTTTATGTTGTTAGATGAGAACTATGTATGTAGTTTGGTTTTAATGTGATGATGAACTTCTATTAATTTGGTCACTTAATTATCTATTCATGATGCTCTGTAATGATTTTTGACACACTTAATTATATATAATGCACGCAGATGAACCGGCAATGGATGTACGGTTCAAGACACACCTCCGAGTACATTAAGGGCGTGCATGAATTTCTCGAAGTGGCTGAGGCAAACAAGCAGAATGGTTT
The DNA here is from genome assembly GCF_018294505.1 of Triticum aestivum. Taxonomy (NCBI): domain Eukaryota; kingdom Viridiplantae; phylum Streptophyta; class Magnoliopsida; order Poales; family Poaceae; genus Triticum; species Triticum aestivum. Next base: position 711,463,244 of record NC_057807.1, read on the forward strand.
TATGTGTTGTCCATGCCCTATATGTGGGAATACGAAGTCTTACTCTGACCAGAAAATCCTTCACACCCACCTGCTTTACAAGGGTTTCATGCCACACTATAATGTTTGGACGAGGCACGGAGAAATAGGGGTTATGATGGAAGACGGCGAAGAAGAAAAGTACGATGACAACTATGTGCCCCCTGAATACGGTGATGCTACTGAAGATCAAGAGGAACCAGATGATGTGCACGATGATGCTGCAACAGGTGAAGCTGCTGAAGATCAAGAGGAACCAGACGATGTGCCCGATGATGATGATCTCCGCCGGTTCATTGTCAATGCAAGGACGCAATGCGAAAGTCAAAAGGAGAAGCTGAAGTTCGATCGCATGTTAGAGGACCACAAAAAAGGGTTGTACCCCAATTGCTAAGATGGCAACACAAAGCTCGGTACCTATTGGAATTGCTGCAGTGGAAGGCAGAGAATGCTGTGCCTGACAAAGTATTTGAGAAGCTACTGAAAATATTGAAGAAGAAGCTTCCAAAGGATAACGAATTGCCCGACAGTACATACACAGCAAAGAAGGTCATATGCCCTCTAGGATTGGAGGTGCAGAAGATACATGCATGACCTAATGACTGCATCCTCTACCGCGGTGCGTACAAGGATCTGAACGCATGCCTGGTATGTGGTGCATTACGGTATAAGATCAGACGAGATGACCCTGGTGATGTTGACGGCGAGCACCCCAGCAAGAGGGTTCCTGCGAAGGTGATGTGGTAGGCTCCTATAATACCACGGTTGAAACGTCTGTTCAGAAACGGAGAGCATGCCAAGTTGATGCGATGGCACAGTGAGGACCGTAAGAAAGACAGGAAGTTGAGAGCACCTGCTGACGGGTCGCAGTGGAGAAAAATCGAGAGAAAGTACTGGGATGAGTTTGCAAGTGACCCAAGCAACGTATGGTTTTCTTTAAGTGCGGATGGCATTAATCCTTTCGGGGAGCAGAGCAGCAATCACCGGACCTGGCCCGTGACTCTATGTATGTCTAACCTTCCTCCTTGGATGTGCATGAAGCGGAAGTTCATTATGATGCCAGTTCTCATCCAAGGCCCTAAGCAACCCGGCAACGACATTGATGTGTACCTAAGGCCATTAGTTCAAGAACTTTTACAGCTGTGGAATGGAAACGCTGTACGTACGTGGGATGACCACAAACAGGAGGAATTTCACCTAAAGGCCTTGCTGTTCGTGACCATCAACGATTGGCCTGCTCTCAGTAACCTTTCAGGACAGACAAACAAGGGATACCATGCATGCACGCACTGTTTACTTGACACCGATAGTATATACCTAGGAAGCTGCAGGAAGAATGTGTACCTGGGCCATCGTCGTTTTCTTCCGACCAACCATCAATGTCGAAAGAAAGGCAAGCATTTCAAAGGCGAGGCAGATCACCGGAGGAAGCCCGCCATGCGTACCGGTGATCACGTACTTGCTATGGTCAATGATTTACACGTAATCTTTGGAAAGGGTCCCGGCGGACTAGCTGTTCCGAGTGACGCTGGGGGACACGCACCCATGTGGAAGAAGAAATCTATATTTTGGCACCTACCCTACTGGAAAAACCTAGAGGTACGCTCTTCGATCGACGTGATGCACGTGACGAAGAACCTTTGTGTGAACCTGCTAGGCTTCTTGGGCGTATGGGAAGACAAAAGATACAGCTGAGGCACGGGAGGACCTGCAACGTTTGCACGAAAAAGACGGCATGCCTCCAAAGCAGTATGAAGGTCCTGCCAGCTATGCTCTTACCAAAGAAGAGAAGGAAATCTTATTTGAATGCCTGCTTAGTATGAAGGTCCCGACTGGCTTCTCGTTGAATATAAAAGGAATAATAAATATGTCAGAGAAAAAGTTTCAGAACCTATAGTCTCATGACTGCCACGTGATTATGACGCAACTGCTTCCGGTTGCATTGAGGGGGCTTCTACCGGAAAACGTCCGATTAGCCATTGTGAAGCTATGTGCATTCCTCAATGCAATCTCTCAGAAGGTGATCGATCCAGAAATCATACAGAGGCTAAGGAGTGATGTGGTGCAATGTCTTGTCAGTTTCAAGATGGTGTTCCCACCGTACTTCTTCAATATCATGATGCACGTCCTAGTTCATCTAGTTGACGAGATTGTCATTCTGGGCCCCGTATTTCTACACAATATGTACACCTTTGAGAGGTTCATGGGAGTCCTAAAGAAATATGTCCGTAACCGCGCTAGGCCAGAAGGAAGCATCTCCATGGGCCATCAAACAAAGGATGTCATCGGGTTTTGTGTTGACTTCATTCCTGGCCTTAAGAAGATAGGTCTCCCACAATCGCGGTATGAGGGGAGACTGACTGGAAAAGGCACGCTTGGAAGGGACTCAATAATATGCAGGGACGGATATTCTTGGTCTCAAGCACGCTACACAGTTCTATAGAACTCTACCTTGGTGACCCTGTATGTCGATGAACACAAGAACAGTCTGCGCTCCAAACACCCGGAGCAGTGCGATGACTGGATTACATGTGAACACATCAGGAATTTCAGCAGTTGGTTGGAAGCACGTCTCAGAGGTGACAACACTGTTTGTGATGAGCTGTACTTGTTGTCCAGGGGACCATCTTCGACTGTTACGATTTGGAAAGGATACGAGATAAATGGGAATACATTTTACACGGTTGACCAAGATCAAAAGAGCACCAACCAAAACAGCGGTGTCCGCTTTGATGCAACAACCGAGAGGGGAAGGGACACATATTATGGTTACATAGTGGCCATATGGGAACTTGACTATGGACATGATTTTAAGGTCCCTTTGTTTAAGTGCAAATGGGTCAATCTGTCAGGAGGCATGGTACAGGTAGACCCACAGTACGGAATGACAATAATGGATCTGAAAAATCTTGGGTACACTAACGAACCGTTCGTCCTAGACAATGATGTGGCACAGGTTATCTATGTGAAGGACATGTCTACCAGACCGAGAAAAAGAAAAGATAAGGAAGCAAATACATCATACGATGAGCCAAAGCGCCACATAGTTCTTTCAGGAAAAAGGGACATCGTGGGAGTGGAGGGCAAGACAGACATGTCTGAAGATTATGAACAGTTTCATGAAATTCCTCCCTTCAAAGTCAAGGCTGACCCCAGCATCCTGATAGGCGATGAAGATTATCCATGGTTACGGCGCAATAAGCAAATGACACAAGCGAAGAAAAAGTGAAGACTTTCTCCCGCAACTATTATGATGATACCATGCCAAATTTGTAACACACGAGTATGATACCATTGTCCGTTTTGTACATGCACATGCTATATATGTGGGTGAATTTATGATACCATGCCAACTTTCAACTTTTTCATAGTTCATTTGAAATAAAGCAAGAAAGAAAACAAAAAAAACAAAAAAAGTGTTTTCAAATTTCAAAACTAATGGCACTAACAGAAAGTTTATAATTTTTCTAAAACTACAAGCAAAAAGAATTAAAAAATAAAGCAAAAAACAAAAGAAAATAAATAATGCAGAAAACAAAACAAAAAAAACAATTAAAAATAGCGACAATAAGTATTTTGTTGTAAGTAGAAACAAAATAAAATAAATAAAGCAAGAAAGAAAACAAAAAAAACAAAAAAAGTGTTTTCAAATTTGAAAACTAATGGCACTAACAGAAAGTTTATAATTTTTCTAAAACTAAAAGCAAAAAGAATTAAAAAATAAAACAAAAAACAAAAGAAAATAAATAATGCAGAAAACAAAACAAAAAAACAATTAAAAATAGCAACAATAAGTATTTTGTTGTAAGTAGAAACAAAATAAAATAAATACAGCAAGAAAGAAAACAAAAAAAAACAAAAAAGTGTTTTCAAATTTGAAAACTAATGGCACTAACAGAAAGTTTATATTTTTTCTAAAACTAAAAGCAAAAATAATTAAAAAATAAAGCAAAAAACAAAAGAAAATAAATAATGCAGAAAACAAAACAAAAAAACTGGAAAATACTTAAAAATAGCAACAATAAGTATTTTGTTGTAAGTAGAAAGAAAATAAAATAAATAAAGCAAGGAAGAAAACAAAAAAATGCCTCCTACTGGGCCCCCACGGCCTGAATACGCAGTAGGCCCAGAAGGCCCATCAGGCAAAGCAGTAGCAATTAGGCCCGCAAGCATACGGTGGGGAGGAGCTCGAGAGGGGTGCTGCAGTGGGGCTTATAAACCACTACGCGCCCCTCTCAACTAGCGAGGTGGGACTAAACTTTGGCCCCGACGCGGGCAACACAGGGTCCTTTGGTCCCGGTTGGTGGCACCAACCGGGACTAAAGGGGGGGCATTAGTCCCGGTTGGTACCACAACCGGGACCAAAGGTCGCAGCTTCCCGCTCTTTGGGCTGCTGAAAAGAGGCATTTGGTCCCGGTTGGTGGTACCAACCGGGACTAAAGGGGGCATTAGTCCTGGTTGGACTTATGAACCAGGACCAATGCTCTTGCTATATATACAGCACTTAGGAAAATTTGACGAACACATCGCCAGTTGCCCCCGGCCCACCCGACGACGCCGAGCTCATCGACGCCGCCAGGCTGCCCAGATCGACGTTGTCCGCTGCCCCGACGCCGCCCGCCGCCCCGACGCCGTCCACGCGCACCCGTCGTCGCCCCTGCCTCGTCGCCGCGAGGTGCTGCCCCGACACGCCGCCCGCCCGCCGCCCCCGCCGACGCCATCGTCGTCGCCCGCGCCCGTCGTCGCCGTCACCGTCGCCGTCATCGCCGGCCACGCCCCTGCCCCGGCCCGCCGTGGTCGTCGCCGACGCCCTCGTCGCCGCCCTCATTGCGAGCCGTCGCGCCGTCGAGGATCTGTGTTCAGTGCTTTTTTTCATACATACATGTGTACTTTTTTGTTCATTGCATTTTTTCATATATATAATTAATGTATATATGTATGTGGTAGCTATATGATGAATGGATGTGGCTATGTATGTATGAATTTAATGTTCATAGCATTTTTTTGTTTATATATGTTTTTTCATATATGTATTAATTTTTTATTTAGGTTGTTAGTAGATATCGATTTTAGGTTAGTGCATTTTAATTAGGTTAGTGTAGAGGAAAAAGTAAAATAAGGAAAAGGAAGCAAAGAAGGAAGAAGAAGAAGAAAAAGAATGAGAGGAAAAAGGAAAATAAGAAGATAAGAAAGGAGAAGAAGAGGAGAGGAAAAGAAGAGGAGAAATAAATAAGAAGAAGAAAAAAGAAGAAAAAGAAGAGGAGAAGAAGAAAGGAATAGAGGAGAAGAAGAAAAAATAGAAAAAAAATCTATTTTTTCTTCTTGTCCTCTATTCCTTTCTTCTTCTTCTTCCTTCTTCCTTCTTCCTTCTTCCTCTTTTCTTCCTTTTCCTTAATTATTTTCCTTTCTCGAGGGAGAAGAAGAAAAAGAAGAGGATAAGAAGAAAGAAAGGAATAGAGGAGAAATAAATAAGAAGAACAAAAAAGAAGAAAAGGAAGAGGAGAAGAAGAAAGGAATAGAGGAGAAGAATAAAAAAATAGAATTCTCCTCTTTTTTTCTTATTTTTTTCTTTGATCTTCTCCTCTATTCCTTTCTTCTTCTCCTCTTTTTATTTCTTCTTCGTTTTCTTATGTTTTATCGGGTCTGTCGCCGTCAGGCTGCTCGCCTTTGCCCTCGCTGCCCCCTCGAGATAACTTCGACATGAGGGGCGGTCGATATATATACCCCCTCTCGACCATGATAACCTATACAATGGCAGCACCCCCCTCGACCCTCTCGCTCAACCAAAACTCTCGAGGCCACCCAAATTTATAAAGTTAAAAGAGCGTTGTCGTCGAGGCCACCCCAAACCCTTGAAGCATTGTGTCGAGGCGATCCCAAACCCTAGAGAAGCAGCGTCGAGGCCACTAACATGATTCCTTATTGTGATTAGCTAGCTAGTTCTACGTTTGCCACTAATATATATCCATCTGTACCATGTTTGAATAATAATTGACATGTTGTAAATATTTGCAGAAACTATGGAGCACTACCGAGACGAAGCAACAGAAGCGATGTTGGGGGAGATGATCGCAGAAGGAACTGATGTCATTGCGTCATTTTTCAACGCCGTCGTTGGTCAGGAAGGACTGGGTGAAGAAGAGGGCTATGTTCATGATGGCTCCGGCCCATTAATGCCGGTACAAGAAGAGGGCTACGTTCATGATGGCTCCGGTGATGACCCAATGGAGGTACAAGAAGGAGACCGTGCTGACTGCTCCGGTGACCGAACCGAGTCCGGCCAGGTATATATATATATATATATATATATATATATATATATATATATATATATATATATATATATATATATATATATATATATATATATATATATATATATATTAGTTAAGCCTGTGCTAACTAGTTAATTGATGCATTCATTGTTTTGGTATATGTACACATATTAATTACTCTCGTCTTTCTTCCTTTTAATTTCTAGCCCTCCGGATCGAGCACAACTTCGGTAAGGAGACGAGGCCCAAAGAAAAAGTCGAGCTCGGATGAAAGGTTTGAGATCATAGAAATCGCGCCCGACGGCGAACCGATTGAACCCATCCGGACAAAGAATGCACTTTCTGCTCAGTGCGGGGTTCTTGTTAGGGACAAGATCCCGATCAGCATCCAGCAATGGTATAAGCCTAAGGACGACCCTGAGGTGTCTTATGTCAATGATATGCAGAAAGAAGATCTTTGGACTCAGCTGAAGGCAAATTTCAGCCTACCGCCAGAGGAGGATCCGGAGAAGCCAGTTAAAGAGCAATTAATCAAGTCTTGTGCTCTTAAGAAGATGGCAACCCTATTCAGGAGGTGGAGGAAAGAGTTGAACCTTTTGTCGAAAAAAGACACCAGAATTCATCGGCAAATATGAGAAGATCAAAGATCACTGGCCCGCATTTGTGGCCCACAAGACATCGAAAAAGAGTAAGAAGATGTCGGCGACGAACAAGCAAAATGTTGCGAAGAAGAAGCTTCACCATCACACGGGGTCAGGTGTCTACCTCAAAGCCCGGCCTAAGTGGTCCAAGGAGGAGAATGATCTGCTTGAAAAAGGGATCGAACCAGAGACAATGAGATGGCCACACCGTTGCTGGACTTGGTTCTTCGGGGCTGGCGGAACCTTGGACACTGTATCAGGGATGTGCCTTTGGACAGATGAGCAACTGGAAATACCAGTCAAGAACCTTCGACACTATATCAATGCAGCGCAGAAAGGGACGTTCATACCAGACAAGGAGAAGGATGAGCTCACAATGGCCCTCGGGAATCCTGAGCACCCTACACGGACATGAGGCACGCCAGGCTCCATTCCGTGGAAGGTTGGTTTTCCGGACGCGAGGGTTACAAAACCCACGAGAGGAGGAAGAAACTGGAGCAGGGCCAACTACGGGCGCTGCACGAAAGGGTAATGGGGCTAGAGGAACGAGAAGAGGAACGAGAAGCAGTAGATCGCAGCAAACGACATGCCGAAGCTTCCCCCGAAGCTACCCCGCCATCTCAGCGGAGAAGCAGTGTGGCTTCCACCGAGCTGCTTCAGCCGGAGCATGTCTTGACGGCTCCTGCCAGCTATCCCGTGGATGCTATCACGGAGTCTCAACATTGCCACATTATCGCGCGATGGATGAATTTGAAGGTCAAGGCGGCTGTTGGCTCTGTTTATCCTACTGGATCCGGAGCAACTTATCACTGCCGGCCGATTCCAGAAGGATATGCTAAGGTGATGGTGGATGAAATAATGAAGGGATTTGACGACCTCATGCTTGACCACCCTACCGGTGAAGGGGAGACTAGGCCTGATTCTGCTCTGAAGACTCCATGCCTATGGCGGAAGTAGCTCATCAACCTTCCGAACTGGACGCCTCCGCCTCCTCCTCCTCCTCCGGCAAGTCAGGGCACTCCGCCTCCTCCACCGCCTCCTCCTCCGACGAGTGGCGATCAGGGCACACATGGCGGCACTCCGCCTCCTTCTCCGGCGCGTGGCGACACTCCGCCTCCTTCTCCGCCTGCGCCGGCGCTCCCGAGCAGCCAGCAGCCTCCTCCTTCTCCACCTCGCCAGCAAGGGTGGAAGAGACCCGCCGCCGGCCTGGCTGCTCCGGCGCATCGTACTCCTTCTCCTCCGCCTCATAAGTAAGCACGAAAGAAGATAGACGCCGCAGCCGCTCCGTCTGCTCCAGCGTCTAGCAGCACAACCAGAGGCGGGAGGCAATACAGATACGGTCCACCTCTCAAGCCTCTAGAGAAGTTACCGTATGAGAGGACCGAGGAGGAAAACGATACGATTGTGCGGACCCACGTGAAGGAGTTCTTTGAAGGGGTGAAAGCAAAGAGACATCCACCTCCGGAGGAGAAGGTAGATCCGGTGAAAGCAAAGCGCAGTATCGATGCCCTGAGGAAACCACCAAAGTCTCCGCCGAGAACCAACTATGAGCGCATTACTGAACAGACATATCTCCAAGCCCAGCGGTCGGGAACTACTGTTAGTGCTAAAAGGTTAAAAGAACGAGCAAAGGGGAAAAAATTGCCCAGCTCGGCGAACAAGCACAGCAATCGTGCCCCCCTCTCAATGTGTCTAATGCTCCGGGGACGGTGGCTGTTGGGGATATACATAACAGGTAGGCCCACGAAGGGTCGAAATATCACGAAGCATGGGGTCCACACAACATGTGGGTCCAGGTAAATTTCGTACAGACATAATGTCCACTCGGACAAGCAGCATACTATCCACTCGACCAAGCAGCATACCATCCACTCGGATGACAGTTCACCACTCGACCGTATGACTCACTCGGATATACGAAAACCAGCAGGCAGCAAAGCAGTCGGCATCTAATAGTGAGGGTTTGATAGTGGGCTGGCATTGTGGCATTCATGCCCCACTTTGTAACATAGGAGGCGAGGGGGTGGCGCACTCTATATAACCCACCACCCACCACTAGACTAGGGGAGCTTTTCTTCCACCTCTCTCTCTTTTCACCATTAGTCTCAGGACTTAGCTCAGGCATGAGGATCCGTTCCTCTCTCTCATATACACATTGTAATCTCCGGATATACACTCAGATAAAACAAAGCCTCTCCAAAGCACGAGACGTAGGGTTGTTATCGCCACCGTGAGAGGCCCGAACTCGCTAAAACCACCGTGTCACCCATATGCATCTCGATAAATCATGCTCCGTTATCCTACCCCTCTCTTACTGTCGGAGTCGTACCCACGACAGTTGGCGCCCACCGTGGGGCATGGCGTCTATCGAGCCATGATGCAAATGGTTTTATTTCTTCGATCTTCGTCCGTCGATCAACAATCATCAATGAAGGGTTTGATCCAGAATGTTCCGGACATCACTCCATTTACAGGAGGATAAAATACTCCTAATCATACAAAAGGATCAGGGAGTTGCTCATCTCGACTTATCCTCTTTACAATCAAATATTACAATGATCTAACAATGGTTTATTCTTCTTATGTATGCACACGAGCTTATACAAAAGGACGCCTCCTTTTGTTTCGATTGGTGGCTCGGCTCCTGGACGATAAAGCATCGTCGTCTGCCCATCATCATCTACGAACTCATCTGTGACGCCGTCGCCGAGTGCCCACACATGCACAGCCGCTAAAGCTCGGCCTGGTTCCCCGACCAGTTGAGCTCGACGGCCGGCGGTCGACCTAGTTCCTCGGGCGACAAGGCGCTGCTGCCGGCAATCCGCCAAATTCCGTGGGTGTCGAAGCGCGACTCCGACCGGCGCACGGCTCCGGCTCCCCGAGCAGTGAAGCACGATCACCAGCGCTCGCGTCAGCCTCGCCCTTGGCTGCGCCGACCCGCGACTCCCGCGCCTCGACTGCGGCCAGCTGCTCATCCTCCCTCGTCAGCTTCTCCAGCGTGGTCGCTGTGGCACGCGCGCGGATCCGCCCGTCGCTCCTCCGGGCGCGCGGTTCTTCGCTCCATCGCTGTTTGCGGGCCATGGTTTTCCTTTCTCCTTTAACCACGCAAGGTGAGTGGGCCATCTCCTCCTTGATTACCTGCATGCAGGTTAATGCGGAGTACAGGTTAATGCGGAGGGTCTTGTCCCTTCGAGTTGTAGATCGTTCTAGCTACAATGGTGAGTGTCGGTGTCAAAACTAGCGGATCTCGGGTAGGGGGTCCCGAACTGTGCGTCTAGGCGGATGGTAACAGGAGACAAGGGACACGATGATTTTACCCAGGTTCGGGCCCTCTCGATGGAGGTAAAACCCTACTCCTGCTTGATTAATATTGATAGTATGGGTAGTACAAGAGTTGATCTACCACGAGATCAGAGAGGCTAAACCCTAGAAGCTAGCCTATGGTATGATTGTTGTTCGTCCTTTGGACTAAAAACTCTCCGGTTTACATAGACACCGGAGAGGGCTAGGGTTACATAGAGTCGGTTACAATGGGAGGAGATCTTCATATCATATCTCCAAGCATGCCTTCCACGCCAAGGAAAGCCCTATCCGGACATGGGACGAAGTCTTCAATCTTGTATCTTCATAGTCCGGGAGTCCGGCCAAAGGTCATAGTCCCGCCATCCGGACACCCCCTAATCCAGGACTACCTCAGTAGCCCCTGAACCAGGCTTCAATGATGATGAGTCCAGTGCACAAATTGTCTTCGGCATTACAAGGCGGGTTCCTCCTCCAAATACTCCATAGAAGATGTTGAACACAAGGATAGTGTCCGGCTCTGCAAAATAAGTTCCACATGCCACCGTAGAGAGAATAATATCTGCACAAATCTAATCTGTTAACGTATTCCACAGCGTGACATCACGCCACAGCCAGGCCTTTATTCGAATCGTTTTACTGTTCCACCTCAGCGTGTTTAGCGAGGCGGTTTCCTTGGCACGTCTTGTCAAAGCAGAGAGCGTGTCCCCTTATTCCGGGATTCTCATCAATACGGGCGTGGGTAACCCAACCGCGCCATTAACCGCGGCGCTTGGGAGATAAGCGAGTTTTATTGGGCTGGTGGGGGCTCATAGTCTCGGCCGCCCATATAAGGGGATAAGGATCCACCCTTTCTATTCACGCCTTCTTCCTCCCTTGCTTGTCCATCCCCGCACACTCAAACTCCAGCGCCCAAGTCCGCACTTCCCACCTCGACCTTTCTCCAATCATGTCCGGAGCGGGAGGTAGATGGATGGCCTCCTCCGTCACGGAGGGGCAAATCAAAAAGTTGAAGAAGGCCGATACTTGTCTGACGACATCGCGCACCGGCTTCCCGAGGAGGGGAAACTTGTCCCCATCCCTAGGCCCCATCAGAGGGTCGTGTTTCTCCCCCATTTCCTCCACGGACTGGGCTTTCCTCTTCACCCGTTCGTCCAGGGGCTCATGTTCTACTACGGCCTGGACTTCCATGATCTGGCCCTGAACTTCGTCCTCAACATTTCGGCGTTCATCGTCATATGTGAGGCCTTCCTCTGCATCCAGCCTCACTTTGGCCTCTGGCTGAAGATCTTCAGCATCCAGCCGAAGGTCGTGGGCGGACGTCAAGCGGAGTGCGGAGGCGCGATGGTGGGCAAGATAGCCAAGGTCACATGGCTTGAGGGCGCCTTTGTAGAGACCATCAAAGGATGGCAATCGGGGGGTTCTACATCACCCAGCCGCGTGACCCTGAATGGGCAGCGGCCCCCGAATTTCGATCCGGCATCCCCACTCGGCTCACATCTTGGAAGGAGACGGGCCGGTTGTGGGGTAGTCCGGAAGAGGTAACCGGACTCCAAACCTGTGTCCGAGACGTGGTGAACAAGAAGGTTAAGCTTGTCAACGTAGTCCAGGTCATGCTCTTCTGCCGGATTCTCCCGTGTCAACGACAGGCCTTCACCTTGTGGGAGTTCGACCCGGCCCAGCACCAGACTCTGTCCCGGCTTTTCGACACAAAGCACGAGGACGCTTGGAAGGTGCTATTCAAGAGCTCCAAGGTCTCCCCACCCATCACCGAGGATCGCGGATTCCGCGCCAAGCGCCAAGCCACCAAAGTAAGCTTGCCTTTAGTCTTTCTCGGGACACTTGACTTTCATGGTTTGATTCCATGCAGGATCTAAACTCCTGCTCCTTTGACAGGACTAAAAGTGGACATCCGGGCAGTTTGACTGCCCGGCCCCTTTGCCCGAAGGCCCAACAGACGCGAGCTTGACGAAGCTGCTGGTGCTAGCACCTCACGTGGTGCCAGAGAAGAAGGCCAAGAAGAAGGCCACGGGGACCCGAAAGAGTTCCCGGCGCCTGGTGGTGTTGGATTCATCGCCCGACAACCCCGAAGCACCCTCTGCCTCTAAGGACGAGCAGGAGGAAGAAGAAGAAGAAGCCTCTCCCCCTCCAGCGATAGGAGGAAAGAAGAGGAAGGCCGCCCCAACTGGGGAGGCCGGAGGGTCCAAGAAGGGGAGGACCCTTCTGCCAGACTACACCTCCGATGCCGAAGACGGCGGGGAGGAATGGCCACCCAGGGTCAAGCCCCTGGCAAAATCGTAAGTATCCAGATACCAGAATAACTTATGGCGCTCCTCTGATGTATGGTACCTTCTGACGTTGAATTCAATTATGCAGTCCGCCCCGGGTTCAGCTCGGCGATTCGTCGAGCGGCTCCCTGGACTCGTCGGATGTGAATAGCGCTTCACTTTCGACGGCCTCCTCCCCTCTCCCTACAGACGACGTTGAGGTGGAGTCCCAAAAGGGGCTAAACTAGGAGGAGGTGGTCCTGGAGGCGCCACAAGGCGACCTTCCGGACTCCAGGCCCAAAGGGGGTAAAACCCCAGAGGGATCTAAGTCCGGCCCTGGGCCGGACACCGCTCCGGAACCAACAACGGTTCCAGAGTCCGGCAGGCGGCGCCTTCGTAAGAAAGGCGCGCCTACGACGCCGGCGGCCTCCGTCCAACCGGAGGTTCTTAACGACGCCTCCATCGACGAGGAGCACCGCACTATAATGAGTGCGGTGATTCAGAAGGTTCATTCCGCCAAGAGCGGACTGACAGAAGCCTGTACCAACCTGCTAACAGGCTTCGAGGTATGTAAAACATATAAAAATGTTACCGCATAGACAGTAGCCCCTGATGCTCAGTTCGGCGTTCGAAAAGAAAAGTCGAGCTGAGGATCTAAAAACATGTACGCAGGAGTCTAACATAAATGTGTCAATATGGGAATGCAGGCTGCGCTGCTGACCTCTGCCGCACTGACTGCGGAGGTCGATACATTGAAGAAGAGCCTCGAGCGGTCTAAGAACGAGCTCGGACGTGCCAAGAAGCAGCTCGAGGACAAGGAGGGTACGTAATACCGTATGTAAATGTATATAGAAATACCTGGTTGCAAATAATGACAGGACCAACGTGAATGTTGCAGGGACCACGACCGAGGTGGCGACCCTGAAGGAAGCGGTGTCCAAGGCCGAAAGCAGTGTGGCTTTGGAGCGCACCGAGCGAGAGAAACAGGAGGTGCGGGTGGCGGAGGTGCGGCTAGAGATCCAGGCTCTCGTGGAGAAACACGAGAGTTTGGAGCGTGACTCAAAGACTCGAGAGTCCGAGCTTGCCTTGGCTCTTGAGAGTGCCAAAACCGCTAAGGCCGAAGCCCAGAAGGCCCTCCAGCAGATCGAGGCGATAAAGAAGATAGCAGTGGGTAAGACATTCTTTATGCAAAGCAAGCATATAAAAGTGAATTATCTATTACTTACCCTAATCCGGAGCTCTCCATGAGCGTTCGCCGATCTGCCCAGTAGTGTGTCTGATGCTACCGCGTTCTACCGCGCCGAGGAGGGGAGCTCGACGGAAAAGGTGTTCTGGTCTCAATATGCTGAGGCCGGACATCCGGTGCCCCCGAGCGACCAGCTGAAGCAGCTGGTCGAGCTCCACAAGGTGGCCGAACAGGCCATGAAGGGCCTCATAGTTCGGTTGTGGCCTGGAGAAGCCATGCCTGGGAGCTACTTCGGTTTGGTGGTGCGGCTGGTGGACGTTTGTCCCTGGATTGAAGTCATCAAGCGCTCCGTCTGTATTGAAGGTGCCCGTCGGGCCCTTGCCCGTGCTAAAGTGCACTGGGGGAAGATGGACGCCGAGAAGCTTGTGACGGATCCGCCACCGCCGGGCAAGGAGTATCGCAAGCCCGAGATGTATTATGAGGGCGTCCTGAGGGGTGCCCGCATTATAGCGGGTGAATGCTCCAAAGATGTAATTTTTGAGTAGACTCGCATCTGTTATCCTGTACGCTGAAAACTTTGTTCATATGCGCTAAGCAACGCTTGTTAATTTAAAATATTACCTTCTGTATGGGCATTTATCAAATCTGAGAGATGCAAGTCGTCGGCTTCTGCCCCCATGCCACATGTGCTGGGGTGTTCGGGATAAACCTGAGCGCTCTTGTTCCCATTCTTGGGTCCATCTAGGGAGGCGCTCAGCACAACGAACAAGGCCATCGGGCTTATAGTGCTTTATCACTCTCACTTAGCCATAGAATTCTATAATTTTAAATTTCGGCGAAGCCCCTAGTATTCGGAAGACCGAGTTCGGGGCGCTATCCACGCCTGGGCCAGATAAATCCGGCTCCTCGCTCGAAGTAGCATAAGTCTTTAGGGACTCAAAAAACTTTGCGAACAGTGACCGGTCTCTCGCATTATCATGACGGTCAGTTTTAGCTTTCTCTACTGAGGTGTTAACCCAGCTCAACAGGGGCACAATCGCAGTAGTTCTCCCAGCGCTACCTTAGCCAACATTGCGGAACGTAAGGTACCAAAACATGGGAGCCGGGCAAACCCAACTATTGACCCAAGACATGATTCGGAGCCGATGCATATAGTGCTATAAGTTCGGGGTGCCGCACTCATGAGAGTGTTCGGTCTTCTCACGCCGTGTTATGGGGTGCTGAAGCCCCTGGTGTATTGGCCATACCAAAGTGTACGGTTGCAAAATGTCATGACTAAACATATTTGTATAAAAATAGATGAATACAATAATAGATAAGAGCTATATATTGTTTATTAAAGGGGGCTGCTATGAAAGCAGAACGATACAAATAGTGCGGTAAGCAAGAGATGGGATTATTTGACATATCCCCCTCCAGGGGCAAGCTATGAGACTTTTAAGTAAAACGGGTATTTAGCTCGTTATAGAGACCACCTGGGCATTTGACGTGGCTTGCACTCTCCCTGGCTATTGCATCGTGTGTTCGGCGAGTGTATTGCCGGACAGGCCTTCCGTATTGTTGGGTCCTGAAAGTATATAATAATAAAAAAAAGGAAACAGCAGAATAGGGAGCCCCTAGTGCGGTTAAGCCACATTCTGGGCATGCCGTAGTTGTGCCCCTTCCCTTATGCCCATGGTATTTCCAAAGCGTAATTATGTACGCGTGGTACTGCTATCACCGTCTGGCGAGGGCTGGGGTTGGGGCCGCACTGCTATGCTTGCTCGGAGCGTGCCAGCCGGTTTTGTTGTAGGCTACTTCGGGCACGCTTGACGTTGTCCGGACGCTTAACACCCGGGTTGGGGAATTGCCTTGATAGGCTGCTTTGAACTTCCGCCGCCAGGGCTGTCATGTGCGCCTCCTTTCAGAGGGAGCGTTTGGTGTTTCCATTTACCGTAATGACTCGGTGAGGGTCTGGCATCTTGAGTTTGAGATATGTGTAGTGCGGCACCGCATTGAATTTTGCGAATGCGGTTCGTCCGAGCAGGGCATGATAGCCACTCCGGAATGGGACTATGTCGAAGATTAACTCTTCGCTTTGGAAATTATCCAGGGATCCAAAGACCACTTCGAGTGTAACCGAGCTTGTACAGCTGGCTTCTACACCTGGTATGACTCCTTTAAAGGTTGTCTTTGTGGGTTTAATCCTTGAGGGACCTATACCCATTTCCACACTGTATCCTGATAAAGCAGGTTCAGGCTGCTGCCGCCATCCATGAGGAATCTAGTGAGGTGAAATCTGTCAATGATAGGGTCTAGGACCAACACGGCGAATCCGCCTTGACGGATGCTAGTGGGGTGGTCCCTTTGATCAAAAGTGATCGGGCAGGAGGACCATGGGTTGAACTTTGGGGCGACCGGCTCCAACGCATAGACGTCCTTGAGAGCACGCTTCCGCTCCCTTTTGGGGATATGGGTTGCGTATATCATGTTCACCGTCCGCACTTGCGGGGGGAAGCCCTTCTGTCCTCTGTTGTTCGGCGGCCGAGGCCCCTCCTCGTCCTCGCTATGCAGCCCCTTGTCTCAGGTTTCGGCACTTAACTTGCCTGCCTGCTTGAACACCCAACAATCCCTGTTGGTGTGGTTGGCTGGTTGTTCGGGGGTGCCATGTATCTGGCACGAGTGATCGAGTATCCGGTCTAAACTGGATGGGCCCGGGGGGTTTCTTTTGAATGGCTTCTTCCACTGACCGGGTTTAGAGCCTCTGAATCCGGCATTAACTGTCGTATCCTCAGTGTTGTCGCTGTTAATTCAGTGCTTGGGCTTGTTGCGACAAAACCTGTCGTTGTTGTCCTTGGTATCCGAATTGCCAGGGCACTTGGTTATGTTATTGCTACGAGCTAGCTAGCTGTATTCTCCTGTGCAAAAGCGGGTCATGAGTGTCGTGAGGCTGCCATAGATTTCGGCTTTTCCTATCCTAGGTGCCGGGCAAGCCATTCGTCTCGGATGTTGTGCCTGAAGGCTGCAAGGGCCTCGGCGTCTGGACAGTCGACTATTTGATTTTGGTTAGGAACAGTGTCCAGAATTGTCTGGCCGATTCCTCTGGCTGCTGGATTATGTGGCTTAGGTCATCGGCGTCTGGTGGTCGCACATAAGTGCCCTGGAAGTTGTCAACGAACGCGGATCCTAGGTCCTCCCAGCAACTAATTGACTCTGCTAGCACGCTGTTAAGCCAATGCCGAGCTGGTCCTTTAAGCTTGAGCGGGAGGTATTTGATGGCATGTAGATCATCACCACAGGCCATGTGGATATGAAGGAGATAATCCTCGATCCATACCGCGGGATCTGTTGTGCCATCGTATGATTCGATGTTTACGGGTTTAAAACCCTCGGGGATTTGATGATCCATTACTTCATCTGTGAAGCATAGTGGGTGTGCAGCGCCCCTGTACTGGGCTATATCGCGACGCATCTCGGATGAGCTTTGTCTTTTGTTTTCGTCCTGGCCGTATTTATCATATCCGGCGTGACGGTTATCGTCACGTGACGTGGGGCGCCCACGTGATCCGTAGATCGATCTTGTTTGCCTTTCCTTATTCTCCAATATGTCTCGCAGGTCTGTTGCGTCTCCCCGCGCTCTGGTATTTTTTGAGCGGTGCCGGGGTGCGGCTTGGGTCGAGGGCGGGAAGGCCTCTCTGTCGCGGCCACGGGGTGGCCGATCGGGCGCATCGTACGCTGGTGATGTAGGTTTAGCTGCTTCCTCCTCAAGTTGGGGTAGCAGCCTGCGCTTTGGGTAGATATTGGAGGGGCGTTCGAGTTTATACTCTTCGGCCGCCAGGACTTCAGTCCATCTGTCGGCTAGCAAGTCTTGGTCAGCTCTAAGCTGCTGTTGTTTTTTCTTGAGGCTGCTTGCTGTGGCCATAAGCCTGCGTTTGAAACGCTCTTGTTCAACGGGATCGTCTGGCACGACGAATTCGTCGTCGCCAAGGCTTGCCTCGTCTTCGGAGGGAGGCATATAATTGTCGTCCTCGACCTCCCTGTCTGCAGCTCTCTCATGAGGGCTGGCTCCTTCGTTCTCCTACGCTGAATCCTGCTGGAGGGGGTTGTCTTCGGCACTGTCTGGGGTGTTGTTGTTTCCGGTGCTGAACTCGTCGTTTTTGCTTTGGCGGGATTTAGAGCGGCGCCGCTGACGTCGGCGCTTGGGTTGCTTCTCGGAGGGGTCGTCCTCTGTTTTTTCATCGCCATCCCCTGCTTTGGGGGTGTCCACCATGTATATGTCATATGACGAGGTGGCTTTCCAGTGCCCTATAGGTGCTGGTTCTTGGTTGTCTCCTTCATCGGCGTCCATAGCGTCGATGTTTTCGGAGTCGAAGTCGAGCATGTCGGTTAAATCGTCGACAGTGGCTACAAAGTGGGTGGTGGGTGGGTTTCGAATTTCTTCGTCGTCCACATCCCAACCATGCTGACCATAATCCGGCCAGGGCTCTCCTGACAAAGAGAGAGACTTTAGTGAATTCAGGATATCGCCAAAGGGCGAGTGCTAAAAGAGGTCTGCGGCGGTGAACTCCATGATCGGAGCCCAATTGGGTGCGATCGGAAGGGGTGCGGGAGATTCGGAGTTCGGAACGGAGTCCGGCACCCTGGAGTCATAGGCCTCGCAAAGGACTAGGCTAGTGTTCGGCTCTATCGTCGTAGAGATTGCGGCTCCTGTGGCGGTGTCCAACCGTCCGTCCCCAACTGGCGTAGTTGGCTCCGAGCTAATGGTCGGAGCGGGCACCTGAGCGACGCTCTGGGCGTTGTCCGGTGACAGAGCTAAATCATGCCCATCGTGACAGTGCGACGCACACGGCCGTGGCTCGAATCCATCGAAGATCAAGTCCCCGCGGATGTCGGCCGTGTAGTTTAAACTTCCAAACCTGACCTGATGGCCAGGGGCGTAGCTTTTGATCTGCTCCAGATGGCCAAGCGAATTGGCCCGCAGTGCGAAGCCGCCGAATATGAAGATCTGTCCGGGGAGAAAAGTCTCACCCTGGACTGCGTCGTGGTTGATGATCGAAGAAGCCATCGGGCCTTAAGGTGACAACATAGAGGAACTCTCAATGAAAGCACCAATGTCGGTGTCAAAACCGGCGGAGCTCGGGTAGGGGGTCCCGAACTGTGCGTCTAGGCGGATGGTAACAGGAGACAAGGGACACGATGTTTTTACCCAGGTTCGGGCCCTCTCGATGGAGGTAAAACCCTGCTCCTGCTTGATTAATATTGATGGTATGGGTAGTACAAGAGTTGATCTACCACGAGATCATAGAGGCTAAACCCTAGAAGCTAGCCTATGGTATGATTGTTGTTCGTCCTTTGGACTAAAAACTCTCCGGTTTATATAGACACAAGAGAGGGCTAGGGTTACATAGAGTCGGTTACAATGGGAGGAGATCTTCATATCATATCGCCAAGCTTGCCTTCCACGCCAAGGAAAGTCCTATCCGGACACGGGACGAAGTCTTCAATCTTGTATCTTGATAGTCCGGGAGTCCGGCCAAAGGTCATAGTCCGGCCATCCGGACACCCCTAATCCAGGACTCCCTCAGTGAGTAACATACACTAGTAACATACACATATCCCTAGACTATGTTACTACCTTCATAGTGGGTAGTAACATAAGTGTGGTAACATGCAAAGCTTCATTTATTAGGTTATAGACTCATATTGCATTGGGACATGTGATGTTACAGTAACTAGCTAAGTTACTATAACTACCTCTCTCCTCATTAATTCACTACCACATAAGCAAATTTGTTGAGTTGGACTTGATGTTACTGCTAAAGTTACTCCCTTAACAAAGGGGTGAGGCTATTACTTACTACTACTACTAGCATTATGGGACGTTATGGGATTGGATTATACTGTAAATAATAGCACTAGTAAGAAATTTTTGGCACTTGGTAGTAGTTTTTGGCGTGGATTAAGAAATTTTGGGTATCTTTTTGCTATTTTTTATACACGCCAACTAGTGTCCAAAAACGTCTTACATTATGTGACGGAGGAGTACGTACTTGTACTATAGTAGTACTAGTACTACTTTCTCAACTAGTAGTGCGATGTATTGTACTTCTAGTCTAGTCTAGTACAGTGCACCAGTTTTGAACTCTTGAATCTCAGGGCCAAGGAGCTACAGCTGGAAGTGGAGGGTACTGTTGTTCTCTAGAACAATCGATGTACTATCAATGCAGGGAAAGTACACCTGCGTAGTGGCCTAGAGGGTACTCTCTGTGCTCTATTCATCCGCTCTCCGTTTCAGAAAAAACACGTCAAGAGGAATTTCTTTTATAGTAGAGCTGATAATGGAGTGAAATCCATACGTGCAATGCCACAAGCTACAGAGTAGTAGTAGAGCACTTTATGTACAGAGCCGTATTGCACAGTTGCAAATACCCCGCCAGGCTTTTCCGGCTCCTCGGGCTTAATTGGGAGGCGCTAGTTTAAATATGCTACTAGCTGATGAGGAAGCTGCAAGCGAGGTGCGGCTAGGGCGAGCACGCGAGCCACGAGATGCTGGGAAGGAAAACCCGTTCACGTGGCTAGGCTATCCAGTGCACCCAGATTGTGGTACAGCACGTACGTTTGACTTCAAAACTCAAACTACCCGTGTAAAATATTGGCTTGCAGCAAAGTTACTATTTAAAAAAAGGCCGCCGCACGTTCGGCTGAGATCGAACCCACAAAACGAGGTATACAATCCCGCGACCACTAGTAGTACTCGTTGGAGTACAATGCAACCTAGAATCACCTTTTGTCGCTAGTAGTACATTGTTCCTTACAAGAAACCACTAATAATGTAAGAAACCACTAATAATGCCAAGTAACTACTACCACTTGCATATGTGGCAGACTTAAGATAAGACTACCTTATCAACCATTGTACATGCTCTTACTAACAAGCCCTACCAAGAAACGACTACTCTACAAAGTGCCGTTATAGGCACGTTTCAACCCATGGCCCTTTTTGGATACATTTGTTGTCAATCTAACCCTGCCGTCCAAACACCACTTTGGTTAGAGTTAGTTCAGGGTTAGAACCTAACTCTAACCTCTGACTTAGAGTATCTAAACAGGGCCCATGTCGCCCATTAAGTCAATGCCTTCTATTCTACAGGGCGTTATGACTTGTGGGACCTACATGTCATTCTGCACAAAAATCCCCGGGTGACCTCCTACCTCCGGCCCGTCCACCTAGTCATCCTCGGCCATGGGATGCAGCTAACGCCGCCGGCAGAAGGCGAGGTCAAAACCACCAGCGGTGCGGAGCTCATCTTGCAGCAGCCCGGATGCCAGCTCCGTCCGGCGCTCGCGGCCACTAGCTATCCAAGATAGCTCCGTCTAGCTGCTTGTCTGCAAGGTTTGATAGCTAGATTGGCACGGCGGCTTGCTCACGTGCGCCGCGCTAAGGCCAGCCATCTAGCTCGAGCAAAGGCCAGCGCGGCAGCTTGCCCACTCGGGAGTCACGCTTGGGCCAGCCTTCCAACCCGTGCGGAGGCCAGCGCGGCATCCGGCCCGTCCAGCGGAGCGGCGGCCAACTCGCTCATCACCGGCGCCACCGACAAACACGGTTCAGTACTGTTTGAAGTAATGTTCAGTAAAAATACTGATTTGAGGGGGAATAATAGGATAGAAGGTCAGATGTGGGTCCCTTGTGTCAACGGTCAAACAAAATGTGTTGGTTTAAGCTGCCTCGTCAGCACGGACGTGTGGGCCAACCCTGCCATAAATGGATTTAAACGAACCTAATTGGTACTCCCCCTATCCCATAATATAAGATGTTTTTGCAAGCTAAACTAGCTTGGAAAAATGTCTTAAATTGTGGGACTGAGGGAGTACTAGGTAGTAGTTTTTGGCGTCGATTAATAAATTTTGGGTATGTTTTGCTATTTTTTGTACAATAAATTCTTCCTAGGGCTGGTTGAAAGTGGTAGTTTTTTGTTAAATTCTCTATATATTGTAAGTAGGAGTGAAAGTTAAGCTTTCGAAGCCAATAAGCAAGGCTAGTTACATAGTGCATATGTGTACATGATTGAACGTAAATATCAACCATGAGTGACTAATATCTTGACGGAAAACTCGAAACTATGGAATACTAGGAAAAAATGCATGGTTGGAAATACTAGCAATGTTCATGTGCGTTGCAATGAATCATAATTAGAATAATATTTATTCACAAACTTGATACAAAACACTCTAATTTTGATATACATATATCACTAGAGATATATTATGTTTCAATTAGAATATATTCCTTGGGCTGTTTTGGTGAGGTCAGGGAGGGATGTGGTTGGTTTTAAGATAATAATTATGGGGTTTTCTGCAAATTGGTAGATAAGTGGGATGTTGGTGAGAAAAGGTAACAACTTACCACTACTAGGAAAATGGCTATAGATGATATGGCCACTAATGGCGCACCAGACATGTGGTGCGCCATTACTATATTCTAATGGCGCACCATGTCTCGGTGCGCCATTAGTAATATATTACTAATGGCGCACCTGGTGTGTGGTGCGCCATTAGTAGTTTTGAAAAAAAAACATAAAAAAAATTGTTACTAATGGTGCACCGTTGTATAGTGCGCCATTACTAGTTGACATAGTAATGGTGCACTGTTGTATAGTGCATCATTAGTAGTTTTGAAAAAAAAGTAAAAAATAAATAAAATAAAATTTGTTAGTAATGGCGCACCAGTGGACAGTGCGCCATTACTAACTAGTAATGGCGCACTGTCCACTGGTGCGCCATTACTAAGTTTTTTTCAAAAAAAATCAAAAAAAATTCAATTTTTCTTACTAGTTTTTTTAAAATTAGTAATGGCGCACCATGGGTGTGGTGCGCCATTACTAGTTAAACTAGTAATGGCGCAGCACCCAACGGTGCGCCATTACTAACTTGGCCCAACAACGAATGCAACCCCCCCCCCCCCGGTGGACCGTCTTTTCAGTTTAAAAAAATAAAAGAAAATGATGGAAATGTCAAAAAATAAAAGAAAATAAGTTTCCCAAGTGAAATGTGGTCTAGTTGTTGGGAAAATTTACAAATATGAATTTCGACTTTATTTGCAAAATCTCTCTAGAAATTTGTAAAATGGGCATAACTTTTGCATACGAACTCGGATTAAAAAGTTTCTTATATGAAAAATCATCTCCTCGAAAAGTTACATCCGAATTTAACATGGACGAACCCCGTTAAACATTTTCAAAATCCCCAAAAACCCAACAGAAAAAAAGTTATGGGGCTTTCAAAATCTAGAGGCAAAAAAATCAAAAAATTTCAAACTTACTAGTGGTGCACCGTGGATGTGGTGCGCCACTAGTAATAGAAAAAAAATTGGTTTTGAATTATGTTTTTGAAATTATTTTCAAAAAATGATACGTAATATGACCGGGAAGTTTGAAATATTTTTCAAACTTTCATCATAGTCATGAACATGAACAAAGTCCTAGACATCAACAAGGTATAATAGGATTGATATGCTAGATATATCAACAAGTGCCTGTGAAGTGAGCTGTTGCTGGGTTTGGATAGAACTTTTTTAAGGTGAAGAGGAGTGGGGCGTGGTGGTGATTGGTGGTAGGACTGAGCGGAGGCATGGGGATTGACGACGCCGGCAGCGGCCACCAGGCCAGTTTGTTCCAGAGGCTTCCTTTCATAATTGCTCAACAATGAGGTTGTTGGAGATAAGGATGAACGAGGGAAGGCCTTGTTTGCAAATGTGGAGAGGGTGCAGGTATCTTTTAGTTTAATTTCCATCCATCAGATATAGATCAGACGGTCTATATTGCAAGATGGCACGCGTACCATCATCACCAACTCGGTTTTTATAAGAGAAGAAATATTAGTATGAAGATACAAACGTATTATCGATACTTGTTTCCGTAAACTAGCATCTACATTCTATTCAACGCCTTAGTATGTGGGGCCTTAGCATAATGGCTTCTCGACTGTGTAAAGAAAAGGTTTTCCCGTCGCCGATAGGGGGTGGCGGCGGCGCGATTTTTAGCTTGCTCGAGTCCTAGTAGTCATACTAGGTGGTCTAAGCACGTGTAGATTTATTCTTTTCACGTCTCGTGTTTGCGGTACTGCCACGACTGTTGATGAATAGACGGTAAGTTATTCATGGGGAAACCCTTGTTGAGCATGTTTGCAAGAGAGAGAGAGAGAGAGAGAGAGAGAGAGAATGTGTGTGTGATATGTCTAGAGACTGAGGCAATGATAACAGATTCTTTGTGTCTATGTGTGTGGAGGATAGAGAGAGACATGTACATGGGGCTTTGTCTTGTGTAACGTGGAGACACATATACATAATTAGAGAGTGAGTGTGTGAGATACACATGCGGACATGGGGAGAGATGAGGATCCAGATAAATGGGTGTTTGTGCGCATGTTTGTGTGTGAGAGGGAGTGTGTGTATGTGGAGTAGAGAGACCAGTAATGATGTAAACCTAGTATAAGGGAAGGGGGAATGTTGTGACATGTGTAGTAGTGGGATAGCATGGGTGCGGGCGGGGGGGGGGGGGGGGGCAGACTATTTAGAAGAGACATCGAGTGTGTTGGAGAGGGGTGTGAAAACGAGAGAGGGAGAGAGATCTAGTGATGGAGAGAGAGAGAGAGGAAGAGAGGGGGCGAGAGAGGGTCGTTTGTGTCCATAAATGGCGTATAGATAGGGAAACAATGCTGATCTTGTTCATAATTGGCCTATGTACGAAGATGCAAGGGAAGCGAGTCATCGTGTGTGTGATAGGGACTTCATGAGAGATCTAGATTAGATGGTGTAGAGAACAATGTGTGAGATCGAGAACGATGATACATTAGGGAGCTATGGAAAGAGTCACAACATATATGTATACAGGGAAGGAGCTGGGGCGGGTCCGCATGTGGGAGAGATAGAAAGAGGAGAGTGGTGCATAAGGAGACAAAGTGTGCTTGTTTGTAGTGGGGGTGGTGTGTGAGGTGAGTGTGGGAGAACCACATAACTAGGGAGAGAGACGTTTGGGGGCGACGTTTTGTGTGTATGGGAAAGATACACTCTACATAGTGCGTGTGCTTGGGAAAGAGAGATGCTGGGAGGCCTAGAGAGTGGGGGGGGGGAGAGATGTGTGCATGCCCGAGAGACAAAGTGATACAGACCTATATTGGGGTCCAGACTTTAGAAGAGAGAGGGGTGTTAATGTGCTCGTGTATTGGTGTTTGGGGGCGAGAACGACTTCTGTGTGGGGGGGGCGACGAGGGGGGGTGGCTTCAGATAAAGAGTGAGGTGTCTATATTTGAGGGACTTTAGCGTAATTGAGATATACATGGTCAATCGTGTGTGCACTCATGGTTGATCAATTTGTTTCACAGTTTGGACTATGAGATAACGATACTTTTGAACATGCGTGATATACCTTGATGTACCAGAATTACAAACCTAAGAATGGAATTTTGTAATTTGACTCCATCATTAGCTTTTGTAATTCATTTAAACGGAGATGCATTTTTTAAGCCGGGATTTTGTGATTTCAAATTCATATATCAAACCTAGAGATATACACATATGGGCATGTTCAAACTTTATAATCATCCACTTTATTCATACACATACACATTTTTGCTGTTGTCATCATATTTAGGATAAACACATTTGGAATTTCATTTGAATTGGACCGTATGATGGTATTTGCTTGTAGTAGCTCAATGATCCATATTTGAATAGAATGGACAATCTAAATTTCGAGTTGGAGCCATTGATTTTCAAAACTTGTACTTTTTTTGCGTGCAAAACAAACAAATTCTCGGCCATGATATCATAATCGGCCGTACAAGAGCAGAATATAATTTCACGCGCCAAAAGCTTTCAAACTTCCCGCTCACATCGAAATATATCGCGCCTGAAAGTTTAGCCCTGTGATATTCCTGTTTTACCCCTGCCACATGAACGGAAAAGGGCTGCTTTGGTAACTCCATTGTTTTCCCCTCTTTGCACCCAACATTCTTCCCCAGAGCCCCTCCCCTTCCCCTCCCTGACCCTCCCAACCATGGCAAGCCGCCGAATCTAGTCCTCCGCCACAGCGGTGGACCTCACCAGATCTACCTTCCGTACCTTGGAACCCCCAACTACCAACTCACCACTTCACCGGAGCCGCTTCAGCGACTGGCTTGTCCACCGCTCCAGATCTCCTTGACCTCCATCATGGTCCACCGCACCGGATCTGCTTAACCGGCGTCCTCGTCCACCACAATGTAGGGGCCCTTCACTGACTCCCTCGTACGCCCCTTCGTTGGCCCTTCATACAAGCCCTCGTCCGCCGCAACAAGTCCGCCTCACCGACAACACTGCACAACGCGCCTGCCGAAGCCTTCGTCCACTGCACCAGACCCGCTCCAAGGACACCATATTCAACTCCACCGGTCCTGCTTTACCGACGCCGCAGCCTCATCAGGTTATTTCGATTTGTACTCCTTTAGTTTTTCTCTTTATCGTGCAACTGTTCACTTACCACAGATGAGGTTTCTTGTATGTCGACAGGTGCCGCAACCATAGCACTTGAGCCGCTTCAGCAACGGTGACAGCCGGCCCAAACTCAACCGCAACACGAGCACCATCGATGATCCTTAGCTATGAAGTATGACAACAATACCCATACGCCACCGAGAATCAGGTACTATTATCCAACGACCGGCACCTACGTTCACTTTCTTAGCATAAGCACCGCACCTTTCAATTTCCTCAGGGCATCATTCAGTTTTTCATGAGAGGCGTTATTCTGCTTGCACCTGTAGGGCCATACTTCTGGCAGTGAACATGTTACATGTGCTAAATTACATACCAGTGCACATATAGTTAATATGCTTTAGTTTTGTCCTAAGTATTACTGTACTTCCTAGATATCACTGCCTACTATTTTACTTCTTGAATGCTATATTTATGATAATGGTGTTGTTCTCATGCCACCTGTTGGTTCCATCAGACTGCTTAATGTTCTCTATGCTTAATTACACATCAGCAAACTAGCATATGGTGCCGCTGCTTTTTGTTCGTTTTACCCTACATTTTCTAATGCTAGCTATTACATCACTGCTCCGAGCCTCTGTTCATTACTTGTTTGTGTGTTCTTGATCTTTCCATCAAGCAAAATATTTGTTCTTTTGGGGCTGACACCTCGAACAAGCATAAAAATAGAGGGAAGCAGATATATTGTCATGTATACACACACCATTGTTTCATTGGTTTAGATGTACCATTGATGATCAATTCGGACCAGAGCATGCAATTAAAATTAATTTTACCTAAATAGAGGGTAGAATAAACTACTACAACTAGATTTGCAACCACGGGAAGCTGACGATATCTTCAAAGAACATTGCAACAGCAGCGAGGCTTCACAACAACATATGGTAAGCCAGTGTGTTTTAGTACAGGTGAAATGTAATCCGAGTGGGCTGCTTTCTTGGCTTGTGCCCTCAACCTGTAATCCTACAGAATTACAAATAGTTCAGTTGTCTGCTTTACTGTATTGCTTAATTCGAATGCTTGTTTCTTGTTACGCTATACCTGAGTTGGCCAATATGTCAGTAGTGCATGTTGTACTGTTGTAAAGAAATGCATGCCTAGTTCATTTGAGTCCTTAACTTTTCCTCTGAACTTCATCACAAGACTGTCTTCGTAGTTTATATGAGGCCACACTGTTAAGTGCTTTCTCAGATTATTTCAACTGCTTAGATGCCTTGGCAACTTAAATATAGTGGTGGTACACTCCCTTTCAACTAGGGATGTCAACTGGGTCCCGTTTAATCCCGATTAAAGTCCACTATTGGTATGATAGTTCAAAAGAGTTTTTGTTTTTTAAGGAAAATGAACTAGGGAGCTAGCAAAAACTAACTAGATAGGACTGGCGGATGTCGTTTATTTGCCACTTACATCCCTAGTTTCATCCTACCATTTTAGTTTCTTTTTGGCTGATACTACTTTGAACCATTTAAATATAGCTTGACATGCTCGGCAATAATTCGTATGTCGTTTACCATGTAAGCTTACTACTTGGATCATGCGATAACTATCTCTTACTTATGTCCAGCGGAAACCTTTCAGGATGCCGTTCACACTAGGACACAATGTACAACCCCAGAATCTATTTGTGGAAGCAGTGCGCCATCCATGTTAACAGATGGTAGCAGTTGAGAGGAACCACTGTCGGAGAGTAGTCTGAGCACAGATATTATAGTTCTTGAGGCTCTACTAGAGGCAGAAAGAGATGGTGTGGCTGCCATGAATGAGGTAATCTTTATCTTGAGGCTGGAAATTATGGAATTAGCGGCACGCATTATGCAAGCAACCCAAGAAGTGGAGGAAGAATGTTGCAATTGAAGACGGAGGAGGTCCTGCTGTTTCTGCTATCTGAAGCCCAGGGTAATCCCGGTTCTTCTTTAGATACCAGTTGAAATTGTCATTAGATTATTGTACTTGCATGTTGTGTCATGTCTCTAAATGGATTATGTTGTAAGACCCCCTATGTTGTCCATGTGTAGTAATGATCCAATTTTTTTAGGAGAGGTAATACTCAGTACTTCTATGATTGACATAAGGTGAACTATTTTTCGTGTGAGCATATTGTATTGGATGAAATAACTGTTTGACTCAAAGTGTATCCAACCTACTGAATTCGAAGATCACGACATTTCTAAATCATAATAATATATAAAGGTGGAATAAATCTTTGTTGTGGTTTTGAAGAAATAAATAACAAAACATAGAATTATCTGTGGATATTCGTAATCGAATACAAATTGGATTTGAATTTAGTTTGCCAGAGCCCAGGGCAAACGTGAATGCTAATTCTCCCAAGTTTTGAACGAAGCGGCTAAACACCCACTATAATTTGTGGGCTGTCTGAAGCAAGTGCTTGCGAGATGGAAATTACTGGCTACCCTTGACACTTGACATCCTTATCGATCGGATTTACACTGTTGTCGATAGGGGTAGACTAGTAACTTCAATCAGACGTGACACGACGGCCTCCGAGCCCATTCAGACACGTTGGGCGCCAAATGTGGGCGGCAAAACACATTTGATTCAAGTTCGTCCGAAAGACATGTGTCTCTCCCTTCATTTCACCATTCATACACGGTAGGAGGCAAAACAAACTCTCTTCATCCGAAATCAATGTAGGCTAATATTTTAAATAGGGGAAGATGTGTAACTTCCCTCAGACGTGACACAACCACCCTACCTGTCAACCCCGTTCATACACCATGGGCGCCAACCGTGGGCGGCACAACACCCTCTCCTTGCTCGAAATAGTTACCGGCAAATATTTAGGAGATGCGAGATTACCGTCCTATCCCCAACCGACGCGATGTCCGAAATTTTAAACGGGGGATAAGTTCGTAACTTTCCCACATTTCAGAGAAGCACGTCCCAAAGTTTGAGATGCCCCCCTCCCCTCCATTTCCCCATTCATACACCGTCGGCGCCACGACAACCTCCCCACGGGAGACAGCCTCCTCCGTCCGCCACCCCATCCTCCACCTTGCTAGAGTCACTACCCCTACCCCCTCGTCCACTGCAAGAGATGGACGTCTCTCATCCATGACGCTGGACCAGGATCCTTTCATCACGTCCTCTCGCTTCATCGGCGTCGTCATCCACCTTGTCGTTGCCGCTCCTATGGACGCCACGTCCACGGCAACATGATTTATCCCCCGACCCGGCTGTCTGCCGTCTAAAGTCTTCTTCCCCCTGCCGACAGCCATCGCACCCACAAAACCCTCGACATATCAGCAGAGGCCTACACGGCGTCACAAGAGAGGTGGTACTCTTCCATATGTGCTTAAGTTATTGATCTCACCCAGAAAATAGATCGTAATTTGTTTACTGTACTTTTCTTGTCCGTACCAAATCGTAGTGGCTAGTTGAAAGTAAACATTGGTTGCGAAGTAGCTTTGTCCGGTTTGCACCTTCAGATCCGCCATGGCACGGGCAGTATACTCGTAAAGCTTATGGTTTCCCCCCTTTATATTCACTACCATCATCGTAGGTGCTTCTTGTCGTGCTAGCACTGCTCCTCAAGACCTCAACCCAAAGCTTACGTGTTGAAATACGAATCTGATACGATGCTCATATCACTAAAACAGAGAATGTTTAATTGGTCACCTAATGTTCCTATATTCGTTTCGAAAAGAATGTGCGCCACCCACTGGTCCATCTAGTTCCGCTTTCCTGATTTTTCTCTTGATGCTTAGGGTTTTCCCCTTTTATCTACTCTACTATGATCTGTGTAGGTGCTTTCTGTCGTACTAGAATTACTCCACCCTTCAAGCTAAATAACACAACACTCAAAATTCGAAAGCTTAGTTGTTCAGATATGATTGTGATACAATACTGATATTAGTTAACAGGCACATTTAATTGGTTAACTAAAGGTCCCACTTGAGTTTCCAAATGCATGTCGTGACATATAGAGAGACAGCAGAATTGCATTTCTTTTTCATTTGTTGACTGTACTTTCTTGTCCATACCAAATCTTAGTTGTTATTTCAAAGAAAACATCGGTTGCTAACTCCCCTTTGCGCGGTTTGCAGCTTCAGGTCTGCCGTCCCACTGCCACAGTTAACATTGTACTCGTCATGCTTATGGTTTCCCCATTTTATGATGACCATGATCAGCCTATGTGGTTCGCGTCGAGCTAAACAAGCTTAGTTGTACAAATTCATATCTGATATTATGCTGATATTAGTAAAAGTAAGAGATGTTTAATTGGTCAGCTAAATGTTCCTACTTTAGTTTTGAAATGCATGTGAGCCACATATGGAGAGACCGGAAAGAATAGTATTTCTCTATGCGCTCTGGTTCATCATGGTTGGCCAACTGACATTGTATTGAAAGACTTGTAATATCTTCAATCTGCTTGCTCTTCTACTCTTCTTTAAGATGATCCTCTTCTCTTGCGGTCGACTGGTCAGGTCGAGTTGTTCTCCCTTTGTGTATTTTGAATCTGTCAGGTCAGCTCGACTTGTTCTTCTTTACTATATGTTGAAGCTGTCATCTGTGAAGCGTCATCACTTCTGGAGCTCTCATATTTTGAGTAGTAGGTCACATTATATTAATGCACACACCAAAGTACAGCATGCATGGCATCTCTTAAAAGAATTGAAGAGATAGCACAAAGGGGTTTACAGGGAGGCAGTATTGGATTAGAATCACTTCTGCATTACAAAGATAATCTCACTTGTGTTTATGTTTTCATGCATGTCAGATATTGAACATTATCAAAATTAATATGAGAACGGGCGCACGAGAGGAATATTGCGGAACAATCCACTAGCTAACAAACTTGGCATGGTGGAGGATGGCCTATCTTATTCACCCATCAAGGTGCTTGCTCTAACTTGGCAAGGTTGTATTGGTCGCACATATTTTGCATCTGACCTCTTGCATTAATTTTACTTTGTTACACCATCTACTTATTTCAAGCATCATATACGAGTATATGCCAACCTATCCATTTTCTGTACCTATTCCATGTGTCATCATACTATGTTTTTCCAGTCAAATATTTTCTTTCGTAATAGATGTCCAAAAGGAAGAGGGTGAGTGCAGATCCTCAAGGAGTACAAACTAGGTATTTGGAAAAGGTAGTGATACCTGTTAAATCAGACAGATCAGCAGCCACAGAAAACACAGGCCCAACTGTACCACACTTTACCCCTACTCCAGTGGCTAAACCCCTATTAGAACTGCTGAGAGCCCAGCATCAGGTACTGTCTATGATATCAATTCAAAATTTGAACTCCTAAATTTATGCATGTGCCTTACCATCTCTCTTGTATGAAAACTAATTTCGGAGGAATCTCCTTGCTCAAAGGATCATACGATCTCACAATAATACTGGGCTCTGCATTGCTCTTGTTAGTACCTCTTTCCCTTTTGCCTTGTAACGCTGATTATGTATCATCAGTATGCACCTGAGCTTCATTATCCTCTGTTTCGTCCAATATTATTTGATCTGTATTTACTCTTTGCAAAATGTAGAATAATGGCAACGCTTATAAAGAATTTTCTTTGGGGAATTTATTGAATATCCTTCCATCAACATGGAGAAGGGCTTTGTCCAACCCGTGTTAACATGTAATGTAAGTTCATCCTTCTCAAGCCTTCAAACTTTGTTCTAGTATAGATTTGGATAGGCATCATTTCCTCCACTGTTGTTTGCTTTGCTGTTTACATCTGACTGGATGTTTGCAACAACTACCAGTTTCAAATTGTAGTTGTAAAAACATGTTCCTTATGCAGAACAGATCCATTTATTTGCTTATATAAGTGTAAAACCTGTTACGTGTCTCCTTGTTTCTCTTTCAGAGTCGTATCTCTTATGCCAGGCAGAACTTTAGGGAAGATCGTGAGCCAAACGATCTTGAGGAAAGCGAGATGACCCCAAGGTCCTGTCTTGATGAAGACAGTGAGTTGAAGCTACTCACCAGCAGGTGTGAGACAACTTCTATGTAGTCGTTGCCTCAATTAGTTCAACTTCTTCAGTCTCAACTTAAAGCGGAAAGGCTTGCTTCAGCTCAGCTTCGACTTGAAGAAAAGATGTAATGAGGATGTCATGGGACTACCTTGTGCACCATCATGCCATACAGGTATGAGTGATGGATCTATCGTTGACACGACTGAGGTCTAATCATCTTATTCGGCTGTTTGGAGGGCCCAACCTGGCCAGGCCTAGTGCCTTCTGATGTGCTCTCAGTTTTGTATATTCTTTTGTCGGCGCATTTATTTGCACTGGTGGCGAACTTTGATGCCCAGTGGATCTAATATGTGTAATAGGCGTGATAGCCTACCGTAAGTTTGCTGCTTATTTATTTCCTTGTTGTCTTGTTTATTTGTTTGCTTGTAGTCAGTGTAGTTCTTTTTCCGCGGTTTTCTAGTGGCCGCAATAACCTATTTTTAAAAACTAGGCCACAATAACCATGGGCTACATACTTACTGTAGTGACACTAGGCCTCCTACGGGCCATAGAAACAATGGGCCTTCTACGGGCCGTAGAAACAATGGGCCTTCTATGGGTCGTAGAAACAATGGGCCTTCTACGGGCCATATCATCAATGGGCCTTATTCGGGTCGTATGATCGATTGGCCAAACATGGACCAATAACAGACCGCATTATGGCCGTAAATGGGCTAGAGTTGGAATCGTTCGTTCATGGGCTGACCATAATGGGACGTCGTTAATAGGCCGTATTTGATGACGTTATGAAAACGACCCAATGTATTAATGGGCCCAAACGGGCCGACTGAAACCATGGGCTGAATTTGGCCCACAAGCAGAAAATGGCAGTAACGGGCTGTAAGTAACCAAATGCTGGAAATGAGCCCAAGAATAAATGGGCTCTGAGAAGGACGGAAGATAACATGGGCTGGAAACGGCCCAACGGAATAACGGGCCATCAATGGGGTATAAAGTGATACATTGTTCATTACGGGCCAATTTCACCACGGGCCGTTAATGTGTATAAAGTGATACACTGTTCATTACGGGCCAGTTTCACCACGGGCCGTTAATGGGCCAAGAGTTACAAAGGGCCTCATATGGGCCGAAAGACGTCATGGGCCATACATGGGCCAGAAGTTAAAACGGGCTGAAATATATTGGATGGCCCAGATGACGCTACTGGGCCTAATTCGGACACGTCGTAATGGGCCCCGGATTAGCGGGCTGTAAATAGGCTATATGCGAACAGGCCGTTAACAGGCTTTCCATGGGCCGGCCTGCCACCTTTTGACCAAGTCAAAAGGGCCGGCCTTTTCACAAGAATGGGCCTCTGTTGGGCCATGCCACGTGTCAACATATCATAGGCGCCTTCTGTCCAATGAGTGGATGACATTTGTCCCAAGGGTGAGCCGACACGTGTTTCCTCCAGCCAATGATGATTTTACACGTGGAAAATCCCCATTGGTCGGGGCTGTTAACGAGTTATCGGATCCAAAACCGGACCCGATAGCTTAACGGCACTCCGTTATGGTGGATGCCACGTGTCGGTCACCCTTGACGAAAGCACTTCTGTGACGCATGATTTATCGTCATGAAAGTGGACACTTCCATGATGATAATTTTGGTAATGTCATGGAACACTTCTACGACAGCACATGTATGACTATCTTGATTCTGTCATAAAATCGTCATGGATGTACATGCATGAATAAAAACGTGACCTACTGTGACAAACATGTATCATCACGGAAGTGTATTTTTTTGTAGTGATATCTTCCTCAAAACAGCCACCATACCTACCTATTATGGCATTTCCATAGCCATCCCGAGATATATTGCCATCCAATTTTCCACCGTTCCGTTTATTATGACACGCTCCATCATTGTCATATTGCTTTGCATGATCATGTAGTTGACATCGTATTTGTGGCAAAGCCACCTTTATAATTCTTTCATACATGTCGCTCTTGATTCATTGCATATCCCGGTACACCGCCAGAGGCATTCACATAGAGTCATATTTTGTCCTAAGTATTGAGTTGTAATTCTTGAGTTGTAAATAGATAGAAGTGTGATGATTACCATTATTAGAGCATTATCCCATGTGAGGAAAGGATGATGGAAGCAATGATTCCCTCACAAGTTGGGATGAGTCTCCGGACTTTATGAAAAAAGGATAGGCCAAAGAATCCCAAATAAAAAAAGAGGCAAAAGAAGCCCACCAAAAAAAGAAAAAAAATGAGACAAAAAGAGAGAAGGGACAATGCTACTATCATTTTTCCACACTTGTGCTTCAAAATAGCACCATGATCTTCATGATAGAGAGTTTCTTATTTTGTCACTTTCATATACTAGTGGGAATTTTTCATTATAGAACTTGGCTTGTAGATTCCAACAATGGGCTTCCTCAAAATACCCTAGGTCTTCGTGAGCAGGCAAGTTGGATGCACACCCACTTAGTTTCTTTTTTATGAGCTTTCATACATTTATAGCTCTAGTGCTTCCGTTGCATGGCAATCCCTACTCCTCGTATTCACATCAACTGATGGGCATCTCCATAGCCCGTTGATTAGCCGCGACAATGTGATACTTTCTCCTTTTTTGTTCTCTCACATAATCCTTATCATCATACTCTACTCCATCCATAGTGCTATGTCCATGGGTTACGCTCATGTATTGCGTGAGGGTTGAAAAGGTTGAAGCGCGTTAAAAAGTGTGAACCAATTGCTTGGCTGGAACTAGGGTTGTGCATGATGGGAGCATTTTGTGTGATGAAAATGAAGCATGGCCAAACTATATTATTTTGTACAGATAAGCTTCTTTGGCTATGTTATTTTGATAAGACATAAACTGCTTGGTTAGCATGCTTGAAGTATTACTATTTTTATGTCAATACTAAACTTTTATCTTAAATCTTTTGGATCTGAACATTCATGCCACAATAAAGAGAATTACATTGAGAATTATGTTAGGTAGTATTCCATATCAAAAATTCTGTTTTTATCATTTACCTACTCGAGGACGAGCAGGAATTAAGCTTGGGGATGCTTGATACGTCTCCAACGTATCTATAATTTTTTATTGTTCCATGCTATTATATTATCTGTTTTGGATGTTTAATGGGCTTTACTATGCACTTTTATATTATTTTTGGGACTAACCTATTAACCGGAGGCCCAGTCCAAATTGCTATTTTTTTGCCTATTTCAGTGTTTCGCAGAAAAGGAATATCAGGTCCAAACGGAATGAAACCTTCGGGAGAGTTATTTTTGGAACAAACGCAATCCAGGAGACTTGGAGTGGACGTCAAGAAAGAAACGAGGAGGCCACGAGGCAGGAGGGCGCGCCCAGGGGGGTAGGCGTGCCCCCCACCCTCGTGGGCCCCTCGTGGCCCCCCTGTCCGACTTCCTTCGCCAATATATACTCATATACCCTGAAAACATCCGAGAGCACCACGAAACCCTATTTCCACTTTCGCAACCTTCTGTACCCGTGAAATCCCATCTTGGGGCCTTTTTCGGCGCTCTGTCGGAAGGGCAGTCGATCACAGAGGGCTTCTACATCAACACCATAGCCTCTCCGATGAAGTGTGAGTACTTTACCTCAGACCTTCGGGTCCATAGTTATTAGCTAGATGGCTTCTTCTCTTTCTTTGATTCTCAATACAAGGTTCTCCTCGATCTTCTTGGATATCTATTCCATGTAATTCTTTTTGCGGTGTGTTTGCTGAGATCCGATGAATTGTGGGTTTATGATAAAGATTATCTATGAACAATATTTGAATCTCCTCTGAATTCTTTTATGTATGATTTGTTATCTCTGCAAGCCTCTTCGAACTATCAGTTTGGTTTGGCCTACTAAATTGATCTTTCTTGCAATGGGAGAAGTTCTTAGCTTTGGGTTCAATCTTGCGGTGTCCTTTCCCAGTGACAGCAGGGGCAGCAAGGCACGTATTGTATTGTTGCCATCGAGGATAAAAAGATGGGGTTTATATCATATTGCTTGAGTTTATCCCTCTACATCATGTCATCTTGCCTAATGCGTTACTCTGTTCTTATGAACTTAATACTCTAGATGCATGCTAGATAGCGGTCGATGTGTGGAGTAATAGTAGTAGATGCAGAATTGTTTCGATCTACTTGTCGCGGACGTGATGCCTATATACATGATCATGCCTAGATATTCTCATAACTATGCACTTTTCTATCAATTGCTCGTTAGTAATTTGTTCATCCACCGTAATACTTATGCTATCTTAAGGGAAGCCAGTAGTGAAACCTATGGCCCCCGGGTCTATTTTCCATCATATAAGTTTTCAATCTATTTTATTTTGCAATCTTTACTTTCCAATGTATATCATAAAAATAACAAAAATATTTATTTTATTATCTCTATTAGATCTCAATTTTGCAAGTGGCCGTGAAGGGATTAACAACCCCTTTATCGCATTGGTTGCAAGCTTCTTATTTGTTTGTGCAGGTAGGAGGGATTTGAGTGTAGCCTCCTACTGGATTGATACCTTGGTTCTCAAAAACTGAGGGAAATACTTATGCTACTTTGCTCCATCACCCTTTCCTCTTCAAGGGAAAACCAACGCATGCTCAAGAGGTAGCACTTGGTTCTCTTGTGAAATCTGGATTCCTTCGCTAAGGCAATGGCTCTAGTATTGTCACAAAAGATTTTCATTGGACCCGATGCACTAGGTATGACACCTAGATCGGATATGAACTCCTTCATCCAGACTCCTTCATTTGCTGCTTCCGAAGAAGCTACGTACTCCGCTTCACACATAGATCCCGCCACGCCACTTTTGTTAGAACTGCACCAACTTACAGCTCCATCGTTCAATATAAATGCGTATCCGGTTTGTGACTTAGAGTCATCCAGATTACTGTCAAAGCTTGCATCGACGTAACCATTTACGACGAGCTCTTTTTCACCTCCATAAACGAGAAACACATACTTAGTCATTTTCAGTTATTTCAGTATGTTCTTGACCGCTGTCCAGTGATCCACTCCTGGATTACTTTGGTACCTCCCTGCTAAACTAATAGCATGGCACACATCAGGTCTGGTACACAGCATTGCATACATGATCGAGCCTATGGCTGAAGCATAGGGAACATCTTTCATTTTCTCTCTATCTTCTGTTGTGGTCGGGCATTGAGACTGACTCAACTTCACACCTTGTAATACAGGCAAGAACCCTTTCTATGCTTGATCCATTTTGAACTTCTTCAAAACTTTATCAAGGTATGTGCTTTGTGAAAGTCTAATTAAGCATCTTGATCTATCTCTATAGATCTTAATGCCCAATATATAAGCAGCATCTCCGAGGTCTTTCATTGAAAAACTCTTGTTCAAGTATCCTTTTATGCTATCCAGAAATTCTATATCATTTCTAATCAATAATATGACATCCATATATAATATTAGAAATGCTACAGAACTCCCACTCACTTTCTTGTAAATACAGGCTTCTCCAAAAGTCTGTATAAAACCATATGCTTTGATCACACTATCAAAATGTTTATTCCAACTCCGAGAGGCTTGCACCAGTCCATAAATGGGTCGCTAGCGCTTGCACACTTTGTTAGCATCCTTTGGATAGATAAAACCTTCAGGTTGCATCATATACAACTTTTCTTCCAGAAATCCATTCAGGAATGCAGTCTTTACATCCATTTGCCAAATTTTATAATCATAAAATGCAGCAATTGCTAACATGATTCGTACAGACTTAAGCATCGCTATGGGTGAGAAGGTCTCATCGTAGTCAACTCTGTCAAAAACCTTTCGCAACAAGTCGACCTTTGTAGACAGTAACGTTACCATCAGCGTCAGTCTTCTTCTTGAAGATTCATTTATTCTCGATGGCTTGCCGATCATCGGGCAAGTCAACCAAAGTCCACAGTTTGTTCTCATACATGGATCCCATCTCAGATTTCATGGCCTCAAGCCATTTCGCGGAATCTGGGCTCATCATCGCTTCCTCATAGTTCGTAGGTTCGTCATGGTCAAGTAACATGACCTCCAGAACAGGATTACTGTACCACTCTGGTGCGGATCTTACTCTGATTGTACAAGGTTCGATACTAACTTGATCTGAAGTTTCATGATCATTATCATCAGCTTCCGCACTAATTGGTGTAGGGATCACAGGAACTAATTTCTGTGATGAACTACTTTCCAATAAGGGAGCAGGTACAGTTACCTCATCAAGTTCTACTTTCCTCCCACTCACTTCTTTCGAGAGTAACTCCTTCTCTAGAAAGGGTCCATTCTTAGCAACGAAAGGTGTACCCAACGGTTTCCTTTGGGTATCCTATGAAGACATAAATCTACGATTTGGGTTTGAGCTTATGAGGTTGAAGATTTTTTACATAAGTATCGCAGCCCCAAACTTTCAGAAATGACAATTTTGGTTTCTTGCCAAACCCACAGTTCATAAGGCACCGTCTGAACGGATTTAGATGGTGCCCTATTTAAGGTGAATGCAGACGTCTCTAAAGCATAACCCCAAACCGATAGCAGTAAATCAGTGAGAGACATCATAGATCGTACCATATCAAATAAAGTGTGGTTATGACATTCAGACACTTTATTTTCTTGTTACGATGATTTTGCACTTCACTCTGAGATTCCTTGAACTTTTCAAAATTTTTAGGCTTATGTTTCATCAAGTAGATATACCCTTATCTACTCAAATCATCTGTGAAGGTGAGAAAATAATGATACCCGTCGCGTGCCTCAACATTCATCAGACCACATACATCAGTATGTATGATTTCCAACAAATTTGTTGGTTGCTCCATTGTTCCGGAGAATGGAGTTTTAGTCATCTTGCCCATGAGGCATGGTTCGCAGGTACCAAGTGATTCATAATCAAGTGATTCCAAAAGTCCATCAGAATGGAGTTTCTTCATGTGCTTTACACCAATATGACACAAACGGCAGTGCCACAAATAAGTTGCACTATCATTATCAACTCTGCATCTTTTGGCTTCAATATTATGAATATGTGTGTCACTACTATCGAGATGCAATAAAAATAGACCACTCTTCAAGGGTGCATGACCATAAAATATATTACTCATATAAATAGAACAACCATTATTCTCAGATTTAAATGAATAACCGTCTCGCATCAAACAAGATCCAGATATAATGTTCATGCTCAATGTTGGCACCAAATAACAATTATTCGGGTCTAAAACTAATCCCGAAGGTAGATGTAGAGGTAACGTGCCGACCGCAATCACATCGACTTTGGAACCATTTCCCACGCGCATCGTCACCTTGTCTTTAGCCAATCTTTACTTAATATGTAGTCCCTATTTCGAGTTGCAAATATTAGGAACAGAACCAGTATCAAATACCCAGGTGCTACTACGAGCATTAGTAAGGTACACATCAATAGCATGTATATCACATATACCTTTGTTCACCTTACCATCCTTCTTATCCGCCAAATACTTCGGGCAGTTCCGCTTCCAGTGACCAGTCCCTTTGCAGTAGAAGCACTCAGTCTCAAGATTAGGTCCAGACTTGGGCTTCTTCACTTGAGCAGAAACTTGCTTGCCGTTCTTCTTGAAGTTCCCTTTCTTCCCTCTACCCTTTTTCTTGAAACTGGTGGTCTTGTTGACCATCAACACTTGATGCTCCTTCTTGATTTCTACCTTTGCAGCCTTTAGCATTGCGAAGAGCTCGGGAATTGTCTTGTTCATTGTAGGTGTCAAAACCGGCGGATCTCGGGTAGGGGGTCCCGAACTGCGCGTCTAAGGCTAATGGTAACAGGAGGCAGGGACACGATGTTTACCCAAGTTCGGGCCCTCTCGATGGAGGTAATACCCTAGTTCCTGCTTGATTGATCTTGATGATATGAGGATTACAAGAGTTGATTTACCACGAGATCATAGAGGATAAACCCTAGAAGCTAGCCTATGATTATGATTGTTGTTGTCCAACGGACTAAACCCTCCGGTTTATATAGACACTGGAGGGGGCTAGGGTTACACAGAAGGAGATCTCCTTATCTGAATCGCCAAGCTTGCCTTCCACGCCAAGGAGAGTCCCATCCGGACACGGGATGAAGTCTTTAATATTGTATCTTCATAGCCCAATAGTCCAGCCAAAGTATATATTCCGGCTGTTCGAGGACCCCCTAATCCAGGACTCCCTCAGTAGCCCCTGAACTAGGCTTCAATGACGATGAGTCCGGCACACAGATTGTCTTCGGCATTGCAAGGCGGGTTCCTTCTTCGAATACTCCATAGAAGATCTTGAATACGAGGATCGCGTCCGGCTCTACAAAATAATTTCCACATACCACCATAGAGAGCACAATATTTTACAAACCTAATCTGCTGACAACTTTTCATGACATCACACCACGGCCCAGCCATTATTCGAACCGTTTTCTTCAACCAGTTGCTGCACATATTGCGAGGCAGTTTTCTTGGCACGTCTTGTCGAAGCAGAGATCGTGTCCCCTTATCATGGGATTCTCATCAATACGGGTACGGGTAACCCAACCGTGCCATCAATCGTGGTGCTTGGGGATCAAGCGAGTTTTACCAGGAAAGTGGGGAGGCACACAGTTTCCACCGCCTTTATAAAGAGATAAGGACTCTTCCTGTTCACCCACGTCTTCTTCTCCCTCTGCTCATCCATTCCCTTTCGCTCGAGCTCTAGCGCCCAAGTCCTCAACTTCTTCGCAAAGTCATTCAAGCATGTCTGGAGCAGGAGGCAAGTGGATGGCCTCTTCCGTCATGGGAGAGGGTAGTGTTCCTCCCTCATTTCGTCCGTGGACTGGGATTTCCCCTCCACGCATTCGTCCGCGGGCTCATGTTTTACTACGGGCTCGATTTTCATGATCTGGCCCCAACTTCATCCTCAACATCTCGGCGTTCATCATCGTGTGCGAGGCTTTCCTCCGTATCCCGCCCCACTTCGGCCTACGGCTGAAGACCTTCAACGTGAGGCCAAAGGTGGTGGGCGGCCAGCAAGCGGAGTGCGGAGACGCCATGGTGGGCAAGATGCCCAATGTTGCTTGGCCCGAGGGCTCCTTCGTGGAGACAGTAAAGGGGTGGCAATTAGGGTGGTTCTACATCACCGAGCCCCGCAACGCCAGCTGGGCGGCGGCCCCCAAATTTTGATCCGACACCCCCATGCGGCTTATCTCCTGGAAAGAGAAGGGCTTAGCCTGGGGGTCTGCGTCAGAGCTGTCCGGACTTCAGAACTGTGTCTGGAATATGATAAGAAAAAAGATCAAGCTCGTTAACATAGTAGAAGTCATGCTCCTCCGCCGGATCCTTCTGTGCCAACGACGGGTTTGCAATCTGTGGGAGTTCGACCCGGCCGAACACCAGACATTATGAGAGCTCTTCGGCACAACGCACGAAGATGCCTGGAAATTGCTGTTCAAGACCAATGAGGTACCACCACCCATAACCGAAGATCGCGGACTCAGCGCCAAGTGCCTTGCCGATCCGATAAGTTCATGTGTTTCGTAGGTCGCGCCTATCATCAGCACATCTGGAGGAGGATCCTAAGCTTTTCACACTGTTTCTGCAGGATTGGGTAGCAGTGGCGGAGCGGATCGACTGCCCGGATCCGTTACCGGAAGATCCAGAATCGGAGCTTCTAACGAAGATGTTGTTTCCGGCGCCCTATGAGGTGTCGGAGAAGAAGGCCAAGAAGGTGGCCACGGGGACCAGGAATGGTCTCCAGCGCAGGATTGTATTATACTCATCGGAGGAGGACGCCGAGGCGCTTTTCTCCCACGAAGATGAGGAGGAAGAGGAAACCCCTCCCCCTCCCCCAACCGGGGGGCAGAAGAAGAGGAAGGTTGCCCCATAGGGGGAGGCCAGATCGTCTAAGAAGGGAAAGACATCCCTTCCGGACCACTCCACCACAGCCGCCTACAGCGACGAGGAGTGGTTGCCCAGGGACAAGCCCCTGGCGAAGTCATAAGTGTCCATACTTAATAGTACTTTTAGTGTGTTTAGCTTCATTGCTTCTTATGACGCCTAACACGCGTATGAAGTCCGGCCAAGTCCCGCCTCGAGGTATCCTCTTTGGGTGGGTCTTTGAGTCAATCGAAGATGAATAGCTATTCGCTCCCGATGGCCTCCTCCGCCCGGCCTGCGGACGACACAGAAGTGTTTGGAGACGCCCCACAGCGAAATCCCAGACGTCGGGCACATGGGGGGAAAGATCCCCATGGATTATGCTGACGGGGGCAGGTCTGGCCCCCAGCCGGATATCACGCCAGAACCTACAATGGTTCCGGATTCAAGTAGGCAGCCCCTCGCCAAGGAGGGCGAGCCGCCTGTGCCGATGACCTTTGTCCACCCAGAGGCATCGGACAATTTGCTGGAAGCGCTTCACGACGCTTCCATTAACGAAGAACACCGTACTCTTATGAGTGACGTGATTGAGAAGGTCCGTTCCGCCAAAAACGGATTGACCGAAGCCTGCGCCAGCCT
The DNA here is from genome assembly GCF_018294505.1 of Triticum aestivum. Taxonomy (NCBI): domain Eukaryota; kingdom Viridiplantae; phylum Streptophyta; class Magnoliopsida; order Poales; family Poaceae; genus Triticum; species Triticum aestivum. The sequence continues at coordinate 711,505,906 of NC_057807.1, forward strand.
CCTAACAGGCTTTGTGGTAAGTAACAAAAGTGTAAAAAAATATCACCTTATAGATAGTAGCCTTTGATACTCTATTTGGTGTCTGGAAGGAAAGCCGAATAGAGGGTCAACTGGTATCCGCGGGAGTCTAACAGAAAATGTCTATGTGAATAAGCAGGCTTTGCTGCTAGCTGCTGCCGCTTGTACTACGGAGGTCTCCGAACTAAGGCGGGACCTAGAGCGAGCTGAAGGAGAGCTCAGCCTCGCGAAGAGGCAGCTCGAGGAGAACAAAGGTAAGTGATACCCCGTCCGTGTGTCATATAAAGTGAAAAATCATTGATGCTAATAGAAGCATCATGAATTGTTATAGGGGCCATGACCTAAGTGGCGGCCCTTAAAAAAGTGATGTCCGAGGCCGAAGACAAGGCGACCAAGGAGCGCACCGAGCGTGAGAAACAGGAGGCTCGGGTTAATGAGGTACAACAAGAGCTCCAGGATTTCGGCAAAAAAATTCGAGTCCTTGGAGCGTGACTCCAAGACGCAAGAGTCCGAGCTTGCGAAGGCCCTCCAGAGCGTGCGAGACGCCAAGGCCGAAGCCCAAAAGGCCCTCTAGGAGATTCAGACAGCCAAGAAGATAGCGGCGGGTAAGGCATTCATTAGGCAAAGCAAGCATGTGAAGGAGACTTTCCTTTTACTTACCCAAATTCGGAGCTCTCCAGGAGCGTTCGCAGATCTGCCACGCAGCATATCGGATGCCGCGGAGTTCTACCATGCCGAAGAAGGGAGCTCGATGGAGAAGTTGTTCTGGTATCAATATAATGAGGCCGAACATCCGATGCCCTTGAGTGACCAGCTGAAGCAATTGGTCGAACTGCACAAGGCTTCCGAACTGGCCATGAAGGACCTCATAGTCCGGCTGTGGCCTGGAGAGCCCCTGCCCAGCAGCTACTTCGGCCTTGTAAAGCGGATGGTAAATGCATGTCTGCGGCTTGAAGTCATCAAGTGGTCCGTCTGCATTGAAGGCGCCCATCGGGCCTTCGCTCGCGTGAAAGTGCACCGGACGAAGATGGATGCTGAGAAGCTGGTGACGGAGGGGCCGCCGGAGGGCAAGGCGCACCGCTATCCCGAGAAGTACTATGATGGTGTTATGAAAGGCGCCCACCTTGTGGTGGAGGAATGTGCCAAGGATGTAATATTTAAATAAATAGACTCTTGTCATCCTGTGGTGATACGAAAACAAGTTCGTGTGCGCAATATAACGCTTGTTGATTTAAAATATTACCTTCTGTGCGGCCGTTTACAAAAATCTGAAAGTTGGCCAGTCGTCGGCTTCTGCCCCCATGTAACTAGTACTGGGGTGTTCGGCATAAATCTAAACACTCTTTATCCAAATTTTTGGTCCTTTAAGGAGGTGTTTAGCGAAGCAAACAAGGCAATCGGACTATACAACTTTATCACTCTCACTTAGCCATAGAAGTCTACAATTTTAAACTTTGGCGAAGCCCCTAGTATTCGAAAGGCCAAACCCGGGGCGCTATATACGCCTAAATCGGACAAGGCGAAATCCTTGCCCGAAGTGGAAGAAATCTTTAAGGATTTGAGACCTCTCAAACAGCGACCAGCTCTCGCCGCATCATGATCGTCAGTTTTCGCCTTTTTCTACTGAGGTGCTCGTTCGGAAAAACCGGGACACAATCGTAGTAGTTCTCCCAGCGCTACCTTAGCCGATATAACGGAACGTAAGGCACTAAAACATGGGAGCCGGGCAAACCCAACTATTGACCCAAGACATGATTCGGAGTTGATGCATATAATGCTATAAGTTCAGGGTGCCGCACTGTCGAAAGTGTTCGGACTTTCGTGTCGTGTTATGGGGTACTTTGAAGCTCCTGGCGAACAAAACGTAACAAAGTGTATGGGTGCAATTTATAGTAAAAGAGCAGGCAGGGAAAAAGATAAAGAAAATATAATAATAAGTTGACGATGTATATTTTTTCCATTGTTATTTAAATAATATGTCAAAGCGTATGTATAAAAGTAATGTGATAAGCAAAGGTAGGACTATTTGACATGTCCTAGCCTAGGGCAGGCTGCGTGTGGGTATGTAAAACGGGTATAACGATCGTTATCAGAGACCACCTAGGTATTCCCTTGTACATCAAAGCCTCTTGCCTCCTTGGTTTCTCCTTCCCGTGACGAGTCCGATGATCAGGCTGTCTGGAAGGGCTTCCCGAAAGTAGGGTTCTGAAAGAAAGAAAATGATGAAGGTATACTGGTCCTGGGGTGGTCGAGCCGCATTGTGGACCGCGTCGTAGCCGTGCCTCCGCCTATGCCCATGGTATTTTGAGTGCGTAATTATGGACGCGCGGCACAAATGTCGCCACTTGACTGGGACTAGGACGGAGGCCGAAGCTATTTGAGCTCTGGACGTGTCGGACGATCCTGTTGTAGAGTATTCCGGACTCGCTTGATGGTGTCCAGCAGTTTTATCATCGAGTTGGCAGTCCGCCTAAGAAGGCTGCTTTGTACTTCTGCTGCGAGGGCTGCAGTGTGCTCCTCCGTATGGAGCGAGTGGTCTGTGTTTCCATTGACTATTATAACCCCGCGAGGTCCTGGCATCTTGAGCTTGAGGTATGTGTAGTGTGGTACCACATTGAATCGAGCAAATGCGGTTCATCCTGGTAGTGCATGATAGCTACTATGGAAGGGGACGATATCGAAGATTAACTCCTCGCTTCAGAAGTTGTCCAGAGATCCGAAGACCACTTCCAGTGTTATTGAGCCCGTACAACAGGCCTCTACACCTGGGATTACACCTTTAAAGGTGGTTTTGGTGGGTTTGATCCTTGAGGGATCGATGCCCATTTTGCGCATTGTATCCTGATAAAGCAGGTTCAGGCTGCTGCCACCGTCCATGAGGACTCGCGTGATATGGACTCCGTCAATGATGGGGTCGAGGACCAATGCGGCTGAACCGCCATGAAGGATACGGGTAGGATGGTCCATGCAATCAAAAGTAGTCGGGCAAGACGACCATGGCTTGAACTTTGGGGCAACTGGCTCCATTGCATAGACGTCCCTTAGTGCATGCTTCCGTTCCTGCTTGGGAATGTGGGTGGCGTAGATCATGTTTACCGTTTTCACTTGGGGAGGAAATTTCTGTCCCCCTGTGTTCGGCGGCCGGGGCTCCTCGTCGTCATCGCTATGCAGCCCCTTTTCCTTGTTTTCGGCATTCAACTTGCCGGCCTGTTTGAGCACCCAACATTCTTTGTTGGTGTGGTTGGCTGGTTTATTGGGGGTGCCGTGAATTTGGCACGAGCGATCGAGTATGCGGTCCAGACTGGACGGGCCTGGGTTATATTTTTTAAATGGCTTTTTCTGCTGACTGGACTTAGAGCCACTGAATCCGGCATTGTCTGCCGTGTCTTCGGCGTTGTCGCCATTGTTGCGATGCTTATGTCTGCTGCGTCGTGGCTTGCCGTTGCTGTCTCAGGCATCTAAAGTGCCAGGATTTCTTGGTATGATGTTACTGCGAGCCAGCCAGCTGTCCTCGCCCGCACAAAAGCGGGTCATGAGTGTCGTGAGGGCTGCCATGGACTTCATCTTCTCTTGGCCGAGGTGTCGGGCGAGCCACTCGTTGCGGATATTGTGCTTAAAGGACGCTAGGGCTTCGGCATGTGGACAATCGGCGATTTGGTTCTTTTTAGTTAGGAACCGAGTCCAGAATGTCCTGGCGGACTCTCCGGGCTATTGGGTTATGTGACTTAAGTCATCAGCATCCGGTGGTCGCACGTAAGTTCCCTAGAAGTTGTCAAGGAATGGGTCCTCCAGGTTCTCCCAACTGCCAATGGAGTTTGCCGGCAGGCTATTCAGCCAATGCCGAGCCGATCCTTTGAGCTTAAGTGGGAGGTATTTGATGGCATGTAGATCATCGCCGTGGGCCATGTGAATGTGGAGAAGGAATTCTTCAATCCACACCGCCGGGTCTATTGTACCATCATATGATTCGATGTTTACAGGTTTAGACCCTTCTGGGAATTCATGATCCATTACTTCATCAGTGAAGCATAGGGGGTGTGCGGCGCCTCTATGTCGGGCTACATCACGACGCAGTTCAGATGAGTCTGGTCTGTTGTATTCGGCCCGGACGGACTTGTTTTTAGTGTATCCGGCATGCCGACCATCCTCGCGCGTTGTGGCGCGCCCCCATGATCCGTAGATCGGTCTTGACTGTCCTTCTTTGTTTTCCAATACGTCTCGCAGGTCTTGCGTGTAGCCCCAGGCCGTAGTGTATTGGCGGCGGGGTGCGGGCGGTTGTTTGGGCTGGTACGCCGATTTGTCTCGGCCACGAGGTGGCCGGTCAGCCTCGTCCTGCGCTGGTAGTGTAGGCTGTAGTGCCTCCTACTCAAGTTGAGGTAGCAACCTGTGCTTTGGGTAACTTTTGGTAGGGCGCTCAAGTCCATATTCCTCGGCTGCCAGGACCTCAGTACATCTATCTGTTAGCAGATCTTGATCAGCTTGAAGCTGCTACTGTTTTTTCAGGCTTTTTGCAGTGGCTATAAGCCGGCGCTTGAAGCGCTCCTGCTTGACAGGATCCGTAGGCACGACAAATTCTTCGTCGCCGAGGCTCACCTCGTCTTCGGAGAGAGGCATGTAATTGTCGTCCTCTGATTCTCCATCTGTTGCCTACTCCTTAGGGCTAGCTTGCCCATCCTTCTGCTCAGCCTGCTCGAAGTCAGGTTGGGCAGGATTGTTTTCGTCTTCGGCACCATCCGGATTGCTATCATCTCCTGTGTCGGTGTTGCTGTCTCTGCCGTGGCGGGGCTTTGAGTGGCGCCGATGGCGCCGGTGCTTTGATTGCTTCCCCAGGGGATTGTCCTCCATTGCCTCATCGCCATTGTTTTCTTTGAGGGTGTCCACCATATATATATATCATATGATGAGGTGGCTGTCCAGCGCCCTGTGGGCGGCGATTCTTCTCCTGCATCGTCATCCATAACGTCGATGTCTTCAGAGACGAAATCGAGCACGTCGGTTAAGTAATCGACCGTGGCTATTAAGTGGGTGGTGGGTGGGTGACGAATTTCTCCGTCGTCCACTTCCCACTCGAGTCGGACATAGTTCAGCCAAGAGTCTCCCGATAAAGGAGAGACCTCAATGAATTTAGCATGTCACCCAAGGGTGAGTGTTGAAAGATATCCGCGGAGGTGAACTCCATGATTGGTTCCCAATCAGATTCGATAGGCACGGACGCGCGCGGTTCGGAACCTAAGACCGGAGACGAGTCCGGGGGTCCGGTGACACAGATCTCTTTGGGGGTGGAGTCTCTGTTCGGCTCCAACACCGATGACTGTGCGGCCTCCATGGCAGGGTCCATCCACCCGTCCTCGGATGGCGCGATCTGCTCCAGATTAAAGGCCGGGACAGCCGCAGGTGCGATATCCCGAACACCGTCTGATGGCAGATCTAAGTCATGCACGTCATGACCGTTTGGCGCTCCTGACGTAGGCTCGAACCCATCGAAGATCAAGTCTCTGCGGATGACAGCGGTGTAGTTCAAGTTTCCAAACCTGACCTGATGGCCAGGGGCGTAGCTGTTGACCTGCTTGAGACGGCCAAGCGAGTTGGCCCGTAGTACGAAGCTGCCGAATACGAAGATCTGTCCGGGGAGGAAAACCTCACCCTGGACCACATCGTTACTGATGACTGAAGGAGCCATCAAGCCTTATCGCGACGACATAGTGGAACTCTCAATGGAAGCACCAATGTCGGTGTCAAAACCGACGGATCTCGGGTAGGGGGTCCCGAACTGTGCGTCTAAGGCTAATGGTAATAGGAGGCGAGGGACACGATGTTTACCCAGGTTTGGGCCCTCTCGATGGAGGTAATACCCTACTTCCTGCTTGATTGATCTTGATGATATGAGTATTACAAGAGTTGATCTACCACGAGATCGTAGAGGCTAAACCCTAGAAGCTAGCGTATGATTATGATTGTTGTTGTCCTACAGACTAAACCCTCCGGTTCATATAGACACCGGAGGGGGCTAGCGTTACACAGAGTCGGTTACAGAGAAGGAGATCTACATATCCGAATCACCAAGCTTGCCTTCCACGCCAAGGAGAGTCCCATCCGGACACGGGAGAAGTCTTTAATCTTGTATCTTCATAGCCCAATAGTCCGGCCAAAGTATATAGTCCGGCTGTCCGAGGACCCCCTAATCCAGGACTCCCTCATTCATCTCTTGCATATTATAGTTCATCATGAAGCTCTTGTAGCTTGGTGGCAGTGATTCAAGAATTCTGTCAATGACACTATCATCAGGAAGATTAACTCCCACTGAATCAAGTGGTTGTTATACCCAGACATTTTGAGTATATGTTCACTGACAGAACTATTCTCCTCCATCTTGCAGCTATAGAACTTATTGGAGACTTCATATCTCTCCATCCGGCATTTGCTTGAAATATTAACTCAACTCCTGGAACATCTCATATGCTCCATGACATTCAAATCGTCGTTGAAGTCTCAGTTCTAAGCCGTAAAGAATGGCACACTAAACTATTGAGTAGTCATCAGCTTTGCTCTGCCAGACGTTCACAACGTCCGGTGTTGCTCCTGCAGCGGATGTTGCACCTAGCGGTGCTTCTAGGACGTAATTCTTCTGTGCAGCAATGAGGATAATCCTCAAGTTACCGACCCAGTCCGTGTAATTGCTACCATCATCTTTCAACTTAGCTTTCTCAAGTAACGCATTAAAATTCAAAGGAACAGTAGCACGGGCCATTGATCTACAACAACATAGACATGCAAAATACTATTAGGTACTAAGTTCATGATAAATTAAAGTTCAATTAATAATATTACTTAAGCACTCCCACTTAGATAGACATCCCTCTAATCATCTAAGTGATCACGTGATCCAAATCAACTAAACCATGTTCGATCATCATGTCAGATGGAGTAGTTTTCAATGGTGAACATCACTATGTTGATCATACCTACTATATGATTCCGGCTCGACCTTTCGGTCTCAGTGTTCCGAGGTCATATCTGCATATGCTAGGCTCGTCAAGTTTAAGCCAAGTATTCTGCGTGTGCAAAACTAGCTTGCACCCGTTGTATGTGAACGTAGAGCTTATCACACCCGATCATCACGTGGTGTCTCGGCACGACGAACTTTCGCAATGGTGCATACTCTGGGAGAACACTTGTACCTTGAAATTTAGTGAGAGATCATCTTATAATGCTACCCTCGAACTAAGCAAAATAAGATGCATAAAGGATAAACATCACATGCAATCAATATAAGTGATATAATATGGCCATCATCATCTTGTGCCTTTGATCTCCATCTCCAAAGCACCGTCATGATCACCATCAACACCGGCGCGACACCTTGATCTCCGTCGTAGACTCATTGTCGTCTCGCCAACTATTGTTTATACGACTATCGCTACCGCTTAGAGATAAAGTAAAAACAATTACATGGCGATTGCATTGCATACAATAAAGCGACAACCATATGGTTCCTGCCAGTTGCCGATAACTCTATTACATCACATGATCATCTCATACAATAAAATTTAGCATCATGTCTTGACCATATCACATCATAACATGCCCTGCAAAAACAAGTTAGACGTCCTCTACTTTGTAGTTGCAAGTTTACGTGGCTGCTACGGTCTGAGCAAGAACCGTTCTTACCTACGCATCAAAACCACAATGATTTTTCATCAAGTATGTGTTGTTTTAACCTTCAACAAGGACCGGGCGTAGCCACACTCGATTCAACTAAAGTTGGAGACACTGACACCCACCAGCCACCTGTGTGCGAAGCACGTCGGTAGAACCAGTCTCGCGTAAGCATACGTGTAATGTCGGTCCTGGCCGCTTCATCCAACAATACTGCCGAATCAAAGTATGACATGCTGGTAAGTAGTATGACTATTATCACCCACAACTGACTTGTGTTCTACTCGTGCATATAACATTTACGCATAAACCTGGCTCGGATGCCACTGTTGGGGAACGCAGTAATTTCAAAAATTTACTAAGCACACGCAAGATCATGGTGATGCATAGCAACGAGCAGGAGAGTGTTGTCCACGTACCCTCGTAGACCATAAGCGGAAGAGTTATGACAACGCAGTTGATGTAGTCATACGTCTTCACGATCCGACCGATCCTAGTACCGAAAGTACGACACCTCCGCAATTTGCACATGTTCGGCTCGGTGACGTCCCATGAACTCATGATCCAGTAGAGTGTCGAGGGAGAGCTTGTCCAGCACGATGGCGTGATGACAATGATGATGAAGCTACCAGCACAGGGCTTCGCCTAAGCACGGCAACAATATGACCGAGGTGGATTATGGTGGAGGGGGGCACTGCACACGGCTAAGAGATCAATGATCAACTTGTGTGTCTATGGGGTGCCCCCCTGTGATAACCCGCAAGTATACGGAATAATTGTAGCCTCTTTCGATAAGTAAGAGTGTCGAACCCAACGAGGAGCTAAAGGTAGAACAAATATTCTCTCAAGTCCTATCTGCCACTGATACGACTCTACGCACGCTTAGTGTTCGCTTTCCCTAGAACAAGTATGAAACTAGATGTACTTTGTAGGTGTGATAGGATAGGTTTGCAAGATAATAAAGAACACGTAAATATAAACTAGGGGCTGTTTATATAAAGAAGCAATAAAGTAAATATAGCGAGTGTGGAAAAGTGGTGGTACGAGTTGTGAAATTGTCCCTAAGCAATTGACTACGTTACTAGATCGGTAATCACTATTGCAATTCTATTTGAGGGAGAGGCATAAGCTAACATACTTTCTCTTCTTGGATCATATGCACTTATGATTGGAACTCTAGCAAGCGTCCGCAACTACTAGAGATCGTTAAGGTAAAACCCAACCATAGCATTAAAGCATCAAGTCCCCTTTATCCCTTACGCAAACAACCTACTTACTCGGGTCTGTGCTTCTGTCACTCACGCCACCCACCATAAGCAAATCATGAACATATTGCAAACCCTACAGCGGGGATCCCTCACGCTTGCGCGACATGGAGGGCACTATGGGACAGCACCAATAATAAAACATGCAACTGAAACCAATCATAGCAATTCATCAATCACCGATAGGACAACGAAAATCTACTCAGACACAATAGGATGGCAACACATCATTGGATAATAATATGAAGCATAAAGCACCATATTCAAGTAGAGGGTACAACGGGTTGTGGGAGAGTGGACCACTGAATATAGATTGGGGAAGGTGATGGAGATGTTGGTGAAGATGGCGGAGGTGTTGGTGTAGATCGCGGTGATGATGATGGCCCCCGGCGGTGTTCCGGCGCCACCGGAAGCAAGGAGGAGAGAGCCCCCCTTCTTCTTCTTATTCCATGACCTTCTCCCTAGATGGGAGAAGGGTTTCCCCTCTGGTCCTTGGCTCCCATGGCGTGGGAGGGGCGAGAGAGCCCCTCCAAGATTGGATCTATCTCTCTGTCTCTCTCTCTGTTTCTGCGTTCTCAGATTCTGCCCTTCCACCGTTTCTTTTATATCTAGAGATCCGTAACTCCAATTGGGGTGAATCTTTCGCCTAGATTTTTCTCATAAAATTAGCTTTCTTGCGGCAAAATAAGAGCGTCAGCCGCCTTACAGGGTGCCCAGGAGAGTCCAGGGCGCGCCTGCCTCCCTGGGGCGCGCCCCCTGTCTCGTGGCCCCCTCGGGCACCGTCTCACGTTGATTCTTCCTCCCAAAAATCACAAATATTCCAAAATAATTCTCCGTCCGTTTTTATCCCGTTTGGACTCCGTTTGATATTGGGTTTCTGTGAAACATAAAACATGCAACAAACAGGAACTGGCACTTGGCACTGGATCAATATGTTATTCCCAAAAATAGTATAAAAAGTTGCCAAAAGTATATGAAAGTTGAATAATATTGGCATGGAAAAATCAAAAATTATAGATACGACGGAGACATATCAGCATCCTCAAGCTTAATTCCTGCTCGTCCTCGAGTAGGTAAATGATAAAAAAGATAATTTTTGATGTGGAATGCTACCTAGCATAATCTTGATCATATATCTAATCATGGCATGAATATTAAGACATGAGTGATTCAAAGCAATAGTCTATCATTTGACATAAAAACAATAATACTTAGGACATCCCAACAAACAATCATGTCTTTCAAAATATCAATGCTTCCAGAACGTTATCCCTACAAAATCATATAGTCTTGTATGCTCCCTTTTCTTAACACAAGGTACCCCTCATGCCTATCCTGGTGTCAACCAAGCAATTGTTTCATACTTTAGTATTCTCAAACTTTTTCAACCTTCACACAGTACATGAGCGCGAGCCATGGATATAGCACTATGGGTGGAATAGAATATGACGATGGAGGTTATGTGGAGAAGACAAAAAGGGAGAAAGTCTCACATCGACGCAGCTAATCAACGGGCTATGGAGATGCCCATCAATTGATGTCAATGCAAGGAGTAGGGTTGCCATGCAACGGATGCACTAGAGCTATAAGTGTATGAAAGCTCAGAATGAAAACTAAGTGGGTGTACATCCAACTTGCTTGCTCATGAAGACCTAGGGCATTTGAGGAAGCCCATCGTTAGAATATACAAGCCAAGTTCTATAATGAAAAATTCCCACTAGTATATGAAAGTGACAACATAGGAGACTGTCTATATGAAGAACTTGGTGCTACTCTGAAGCCCAAGTGTGGTAAAAGGATAGTAATATTGCCCCTTTTCTTTTCTTTTTTCTTTTTTTTGGTGGGCTTCTTTGACCCCTTTTTTTATTTAGGCTTCTTTGGCCTCTCCTTTTTTTCATAGGGAAATGCTCTATAATGATGATCATCACACTTTTATTTACTTACAACTCAATATTACAACTCGATATTAGAACAAAGATATGACTCTATATGAATGCTTCCGGCGGTGTACCGGGATGTGCAATGATCTCGCGTAGCAATTACATCAAAAAACGGACAAGCCATGAAAATATCAGGCTAGCTATCTTATGATCATGCAAAGCAACATGACAATGAATGCTCAAGTCATGTATATGATGATGATGGAAGTTGCATGGCAATATATCTCGGAATGGCTATGGAAATGCCATGATAGGTAGGTATGGTGGCTGTTTTGAGGAAGATATAAGGAGGCTTATGTGTGTTAGAGCGTATCGTATCACGGGGTTTGGATGCACCGGCGAAGTTTGCACCAACTCTCAAGGTGAGAAAGGGCAATGCACGGTACCGAAGAGGCTAGCAATGATGGAAGGGTGAGAGCGCGTATAATCCATGGACTCAACATTAGTCATAAAGAACTCACATACTTATTGCAAAAAGTTATTAGCCCTTGAAACAAAGTACTACGTGCATGCTCCTAGGGGGGAGGTTGGTAGGAGTTAACCACCACGCGCCCCTGACCTTCACGCAAAGATAAACAATCAAAATACAATGCGCACCAATTTGGTTACATAGTTAGTATACCATTTGTGCATGCTTCGGGAATCACAAACCTTAACACCAACATCCTTAGTAAACACAACCATCTACTAGTACCTCCCAGATATTATCACCTCTATATCACCAAACTATTGCAAGGAATCAAACATATCATATTCAGTGATCCATAAGTTTATGTAGGATTTTATGACTAACCATGTGATTGACCAATTCCTGTCATCTCTCTAAATTGATATAAGTGAAGCAAGAGAGTTTAATTCTTTCTACTACCTCCGTCCCAGTGTATAAGTCATTCGCGTAGTTCTAGGTCGATAATTTAACTATCTAAATATGTATTATATGTGACAAAAAATATATATTTAGAAACTACATCCGCGTGAAAATCTAGTGATATACTTTTGATGACATATAACACATATTTAATTCCTCAAATCGATGACCTAGAACTACGCGAATGACTTATACACCCGGACGGAGGGAGTACAAAAGATATGCCCATGCTCTAACAAATATAAGTGAAGGAAAAGAGCATTCTACAAATGGCGGTTTTCTATGTGAAGAGAAACAGGCAATCCAGACTTCAAATGATATAAGTGAAGCACATGAAGCATTCTATAAAGCCATACTCAAAAGATTTAGATGAAGTGCAATGGGCATTCAATAAATCAACCAAGGAATATCTCATACCAGCATGGTGCATAAAAGAAAAGTGAAAACAAAATGCAAAATATGCTCCAAGCCTTGCACATATCGCATGAACGAAACGAATACGAAAACATACCGATACTTGTTGAAGAAAGAGGGGATGCCTTCCAGGGCATCCCCAAGCTTAGACGCTTGAGTCTCCTTGAATATTTACTTGGGCTGCCTCTGGCATCCGCAAGCTTGAGCTCTTTCCTCTCTTCGTTTTCCTCATATCGAGACCTTCTCGATCAAACACTTCATCCACACAAAACTTCAACATAAAACTCGATAAGATCCGTTAGTATAATAAAGAAAATCACTACTCTAAGTACTGTTGCAAACCAATTCATATTTTGTTTTTGCATTGTGTCTACTGTAATATAACTTTTCCATGGATTAATCCACTTATAGGAATTGATAGTTTCATCTAAACAAGCAAACTATGCATCCAAAACAGAATCTGTCAAAAACAGAACAGCCTGTAGCAATCTGAACATTCACCATACTTCTGGTACCCCAAAAATTCTACCAAAATTAGGAAAAATAAAAAATTACATCAAGACAGTGCAAAAAGAATCAGAACCGTTTGACATTCCAGGTAAAAATTTAAAATCGCGCATTACAGCCAAAGTTTCTGTCCTGCATCGTACAAACCAACAAGCATTGTAAACATCCTAAAGGAAAACCTTGGCACATTATTTTTATAATACAATGGAATTATAGAAGGGGATAATTATTTTTGATGAAAATATTCTGTAATCAAGATTCACAAAGTTTCTGTGAGCATGCACAAAGTTCAAGGCGAGCACCCACTTCAACAATGCTTGTCTTTCTCACTTTCACTTTCCTTTTCAAAAAGTTTTTAGGTTCCCCTCTTTAATTTTTTTGTTTTTAGACTATATAAAAGCACTCAACAGAAATAAATGACTCTCTAAAACTTCCAGGTTGTCTCCCTGGCAGCGCTTTCTTTAAAGCCATTAAGCTAGGCATATAGTGCTCAAGTAATGGATCCACCCGGATCCCAAGGTATATCAAAGCCAATTTTAATTAACAATGATTTGTAATTTAGTAGTGAGCACAAAGTAACATATATCATGCAGCAACAAAGTATAACTCTCTTCCTATGCATCGGCATGTCATAAAAGAACAATTCATGCACACCAAGTAAAGGCCAATGCATAGTATAAGCAGTTGCTTGCAATTCTATCGTGTTGGAAACATAAAGAGGCGGAGATGTAGTTCCTCTCTCGTAATAAATGCAAGTAGGAGCAGCAAGCACATGCATATTATATTCATAAAAATCATCATGTGCAACAGTAAAAGGCAACCCATCAATATAATCCTTAGTAAGCACAAACTTCTCCGATATAGTGTAGTTGGGAGAATTCAAAAAGATAATAGAACTATCATGTGTGGGTGCAATAGCAACAATTTCATGTTTAACATAAGGAACTATAGCAAGTTAATCTCCACAAGCATAATTCATATTGGCATCTTGGCCACAAGCATAGCAAGCATCATCAAAAAGGGGTAATTCATGAGAATCAACGGGATCATAACAATCATAGCAATCATCCTTCGGTAAGCACGAAGGGAAATTAAACAATGTATGAGTTGAAGAGTTACTCTCATTAAAAGGTGGGCATGGGTAGCTAATCCGCTCTTTCTCCTTTTGTTCTTCGCTGTCCTCATCATTTTTTTCATCCAATGAGCTCATAGTTTCATCAATTTCTTCTTCCATAGACTCCTGCAAAATATTAGTCTCTTCTTGGACAGCAGAGACTTTCTCAATAAATGCATCAATATTGTAATTTTATTCATAATTCTTATTACAATATTTAAGTATAGCAAAATTTTCAGGTCTATAAATTGAATCATCAAAATCATCAAACTCTTTAAACATAGAATCAATCTCATAAGCACCCATAAAATCAACAAATTCTTCTATTTGTTCCACATCATAGTAATCATATACACTATTAGCATAAGAAGCTAAGGTTTTATTATCATTGAATTTGCATGAAAAGGGAAGGTGTGGAGCCTTCATCCTAGAGCAACAAGTAATATCATATCTCAAGCATAGATCCCTAGCATACCAACGCAACATATAAATTTGATCCCATAATAGTTTCCCTTTTTGTGTCAAGCGATAATCCCTAAAGTATTCACGTTGATCCACATGTCTCCCATAACATAATTGAATGAGGTTTTCTCAGGATTATCAAAGTAGTACATGATTTAATTCACATAATGAGCATCGAGGGTTTTAGGAGGTTCCCCATCTCCATGAGTAGCAAGTACACCTAATGTTTTTGGTATTTCGTGTTCCATATCCATAACTAAAGATAGAGAACAACTAAGAACAGCAAATAAAAATTACTTAGTGATAAAGAAAACAAGCACACACGAGAATATTCACCCCTCGCTATGACTCCCCGGCAATGTTTGCTTTACCTAGAACAAGTATGAACCCATCAATATAATCCTTAGTAAGCACAAACTTCTCTGATATAGTGTAGTTGGGAGAATTCAAAAAGATAATAGAACTATCATGTGTGGGTGCAATAGCAACAATTTCATGTTTAACATAAGGAACTATAGCAAGTTAATCTCCACAAGCATAATTCATATTGGCATCTTGGCCACAAGCATAGCAAGCATCATCAAAAAGGGGTAATTCATGAGAATCAACGGGATCATAACAATCATAGCAATCATCCTTCGGTAAGCACGAAGGGAAATTAAACAATGTATGAGTTGAAGAGTTACTCTCATTAAAAGGTGGGCATGGGTAGCTAATCCGCTCTTTCTCCTTTTGTTCTTCGCTGTCCTCATCATTTTTTTCATCCAATGAGCTCATAGTTTCATCAATTTCTTCTTCCATAGACTCCTGCAAAATATTAGTCTCTTCTTGGACAGCAGAGACTTTCTCAATAAATGCATCAATATTGTAATTTTATTCATAATTCTTATTACAATATTTAAGTATAGCAAAATTTTCAGGTCTATAAATTGAATCATCAAAATCATCAAACTCTTTAAACATAGAATCAATCTCATAAGCACCCATAAAATCAACAAATTCTTCTATTTGTTCCACATCATAGTAATCATATACACTATTAGCATAAGAAGCTAAGGTTTTATTATCATTGAATTTGCATGAAAAGGGAAGGTGTGGAGCCTTCATCCTAGAGCAACAAGTAATATCATATCTCAAGCATAGATCCCTAGCATACCAACGCAACATATAAATTTGATCCCATAATAGTTTCCCTTTTTGTGTCAAGCGATAATCCCTAAAGTATTCACGTTGATCCACATGTCTCCCATAACATAATTGAATGAGGTTTTGTCAGGATTATCAAAGTAGTACATGATTTAATTCACATAATGAGCATCGAGGGTTTTAGGAGGTTCCCCATCTCCATGAGTAGCAAGTACACCTAATGTTTTTGGTATTTCGTGTTCCATATCCATAACTAAAGATAGAGAACAACTAAGAACAGCAAATAAAAATTACTTAGTGATAAAGAAAACAAGCACACACGAGAATATTCACCCCACGCTATGACTCCCCGGCAATGGTGCCAGAACAAGTATGAAACTATAAGTACTTTGTAGGTGTGATAGGATAGGTTTTCAAGATAATAAAGAACACGTAAATATAAACTAGGGGCTGTTTAGATAAAGAAGCAATAAAGTAAATATAGCGAGTGTAGAAAAGTGGTGGTAGGAGTTGTGTAATTGTCCCTAAGCAATTGACTACGTTACTAGATCGGTAATCACTATTGCAATTATATTTGAGGGAGAGGCATAAGATAACATACTTTCTCTTCTTGGATCATATGCACTTATCCTCAACTACTAAAGATCATTAAGGTAAAACCCAACCATAGTATTAAAGCATCAAGTCCCCTTTATCCCATACGCAAACAACCTACTTACTCGGGTATGTGCTTCTGTCACTCACGCCACCCACCATAAGCAAATCATGAACATATTGCAAACCCTACAGCGGGGATCCCTCACGCTTGCGCGACACGAAGGGCACTATGGGACATGACCAATAATAAAACATGCCACTCAAACCAATCATAGCAATTCATCAATCACCGATAGGACAACGAAAATCTACTCAGACATCATAGGATGGCAACACATCATTGGATAATAATATGAAGCATAAAGCACCATGTTCAAGTAGAGGGTACAGCGGGTTGCGGGAGAGTGGACCGCTGAATATAGATGGGGGAAGGTGAGGGAGATGTTGGTGAAGACGGCGGAGCTGTTGGTGTAGATCGTGGTGATGATGATGGCCCCCGGCGGTGTTCCGGCGCCACCGGAAGCAAGGGGGAGAGAGCCCCCCTTCTTCTTCTTCTTCCTTGACCTTCTCCCTAGACGGGAGAAGGGTTTCCCCTCTGTCTCTCTCTGTTTCTGCGTTTTTCAGATTCTGCCCTTCCATCGTTTCTTCTATATCCGGAGATCCGTAACTCCGATTGGGGTGAATCTTTCGCCCTGATTTTTCTCATAAAATTAGCTTTCTTGCGGCAAAAGAAGAGCGTAAAGAGCCTTACGGGGTGCCCAGGAGAGTCCAGGGCGTGCCTGCCTACCTGGGGTGCGCCCCCCTATCTCGTGGCCCCCTCGGGCACTGTCTCACGTTGATTCTTCCTCCCAAAAATCACAAATATTCCAAAATAATTCTCGGTCCGTTTTTATCCCGTTTGGACTCCGTTTGATATTGGGTTTCTGCGAAATATAAAACATGCAACAAACAGGAACTGGCACTGGGCACTGGATCAATATGTTAGTCCCAAAAATAGTATAAAAAGTTGCCAAAAGTATATGAAAGTTGAATAATATTAGCATGGAACAATCAAAAATTATAGATACGGCGGAGACCTATCACCCTACTCCATATATAAAGGAGTGGAGGAGGGGGAGGGCCGGCCCTCCTATGGCGTGCCCCATGGTGAGTCCTACTCCCACCAGGAGTAGGATTCCCCCCTTCCCTAGTTGGACTAGGAGTGGAAGGAAGAGGGAGAGAGGGGGAAGGAAAGGGGGACCGGCCCCCCACCCAATTAGGATTGGGCTTGAGGGGGGCCCGCCACCTCCTATGCCTCCCTCTCTTCTCTCCTACTATGGCCTAATAAGGCCCAGATACCTCCCAGGGGGTTTCGGTAATCTCCTGGTACTCCGGTATATGCCCGAACTCACCCGGAACCATTCCGACGTCCAAATATAGTTGTCCAAATATAGTCGTCCAATATATCGATCTTTATGTCTAGACCATTTCGAGACTCCTCGTCATGTCCGTGACCATATTCGCAACTCCGAACTACCTTCGGTACATCAAAACACATAAACTCATAATATCGATCGTCATCGAACGTTAAGCGTGCGGAACCTACGGGTTCTAGAACTATGTAGACATGACCGAGACACGTCTCCAGCCAATTACCAATAGCGGAACCTGGATGTTCATATTGGCTCCCACGTATTCTACGAAGATATTTATCGGTCGAACCGCATAACAACATACGTTGTTCCCTTTGTCATCGGTATGTTACTTGGCCGAGATTCGATCGTCGGTATCTCAATACCTAGTTCAATCTCATTACCGGCAAGTCTCTTTACTCATTCCATAATGCATCATCCCTTAACTAACTCATTAGTCACATTGCTTGCAAGGCTTATAGTGATGTGCATTACCGAGGGGGCTCAGAGATACCTCTCCGACAATCGGAGTGACAAATCCTAATCTTGATCTATGCCAACTCAACAAACACCATTGGGGACACCTGTAGAGCACCTTTATAATCACCCAGTTACATTGTGACGTTTGGTAGCACACAAAGTGTTCCTCCGGTATTTGGGATTTTCATAACCTCATAGTCATAGGAACATGTATAAGTCATGAAGGACGCAATAGCAACATACTAAACGATGAAGTGCCAAGCTAACGGAATGGGTCAAGTGAATCACATCATTCCTTAATGATGTGATCCCGTTTATCAAATGAAAACACATGTCTATGGCTAGGAAACTTAACCATCTTTGATTAACGAGCTAGTCAAGTAGAGGCATACTAGTGACACTCTATTTGTCTATGTATTCACACATGTACTAAGTTTCCGGTTAATACAATTCTAGCATGCATAATAAACATTTATTATGATATAAGGAAATATATAAATAACAACTTTATTATTGCCTCTAGGGCATATTTCCTTCAAAAATCAATGGGCACATAGTTCCTATTTGCAAGATAAGAACATCATTAATCTACCCAAAGGCTTTTTAATAGTAGAATCTGCCAAGTGCAAATTAAGAGAATATTCATCCATATTCGTAAAATCTAACACATTGCATAGATATTTCTGTATTGTGGAAACGCCAGCACCCAAATCACATAAAGCATTGCACTCATGACTTTTAATCTTGATTTTAATGGTGGGTTCTCATTCCTCATATAATTTTCTAGGAATTGACATCTATATTTCTAGCTTTTCTTCTAAAGCTTTCATAATCCCTTCTACAATATGTTTAGTAAAAGCTTTATTTTGTTCATAGGGATTGAGTGAATTTAACATAAATTGCAACAAAGAAATAAACTCAATCAAAGAACAACTATCATAATTAAAATCTTTGTAATCCAAAAGAGTGGGCACATCACTAGTTAAAGTCCAAACCCATTTTTAGCAATTTTTTATCAAGATTTTCACCCTCTGAATTATGGGGACGCCTTCTAACTAAAGTTGACTCTTCTTCAGTCCCCTTATCATCAAGTTTAACATTACTAAAAAAGGAAACAATAAAAGAACACCAACCATTTTAATCTCTTCATCATTGCTACGTCCTAAAGATTCCGTCTTTAGCTAGCTTGTGCATCGAGTTTTTTTCTAGCAAATTTTAAGTGTTAGCGAACTGAGATTGAAGATGAGCAACCTATCTGCTCACATGATCAAGCTGTGTCGCGGTAGCATCAAGTAAAACAGAGTGTTCCTTAAGTTCTTCGGTAAAAAAATGGTTGTGCTCAAATTGCATGGACATGTAATCCTTAGTATTTTTCTCGATCTCAACCAATATATTAGGATAAGACATACCATGATAATTTTCTTGAAACATCGTGACTACGCAAATAAGATAAACAGCAAGCACCTAAGCAAACAAGAAAAGGGCAAAAGGAAAATATTTTTGTATTTTTGTAAAAAGATTTTAGAAGTGGAAGAGATGAAAACGAGAGACAAATGGAAAATAATGTAAATGCAAGGATATGAAAATTTATACGTAGGTACTTGATAGATGTTGATGATGTCTCCCCATCAATGGTGTCAGAAATTCTTCCTGCTACTTGTGTGCTGCGTTGGGATTTCCTTGAAGAGGAGAGGATGATGAAGTACAATAGAGATAAGTATTTCCCTCAATTATGAAACAAAGGTCATCAATCTAGTAGGAGAACCAAGCAACACTATGTAAACCGTACCTGCACACAAACAACAAATACTTGCAACTCAATTCGTAGAGGGGTGTCAATCCCTCAACCCGGTTATGAGCAAGGTTAAAAGAAATAGTTTTTCATAGATAGATCTGACAAAAATACAAAATAAAATAATAAAAGAAAATTGTAGCAAGGTATTTTTGGTTTTAATATATGACCCGGGGGACATAGTTTTCTCTAGAGGTTTCTCTCTAGAAAATAGCACACAATGGGTAAACAAATTACTATTGGGCAATTGATAGAAAAGCAAATAATTATGATGATATCCAAGGCTATGATCATACATAGGCATCACATCCAATATTAGTAGACTGAAACGATTCTGCTTCTACTACTATTACGCCACACATAGGCCGCTATCCAGTATGCATCTCGTGTATTAAGTTCATGGAAAACGGAGTAATGCTTTAAGCAAGATGACATGATGTAGACAAGATAAACTCACGTCTGAAATAAATCACATCTTGTTACCCTTAATAGCAATGATACATGTGTGTCATATCTCTTTCTGTCACTAAGATTCAGCACCGCGAGGTTGAACCCATCACAAAGCACCTCTTCCCATGTCAAGATAAGTCAATCTAGTTGGCCAAACCAAACCAATAAATCATAGAAGTAACACGAGGCCATATTAATCATGCATAAAAGAGTTCATAGAAAACCCAAATAATAATCATGGATAGATTTGATCATAAACTCGCGATTCATCGGATCCCAACAAACACACTGCAAAAAAGAATTACATCGGATAGAACTTCAAGAACATCAAGGAGAACTTTGTATTGAAGAACATCGAGAGAGAAGAAGCCATATAGCTGCTAATTACGGACCCGTAAGTCTGTGGTAAACTACTCACGCATTATCGAAGGGCAACAAGGATGATGAAGAACCCCTCCATGATCGTTTACCCTCTGAGAGAGTGTCGGAAAAGGCCTCTAGATTGGATCTCATGGTTCTGGAACTTGCGGCGAAGGAAAAAGTATTTCGTGGACTCCCTGGTAGGTTTTGTGATTTTAGAGTATTTATAGAGGTGGAGGTAGGTCAAATGGAGGCTTGTGGGCCCCACTACCTACAAGGGCGGGCCCTAGGCCCCTGGCGCAACCTGGTGCATAGTGGGCCACTCCTTCGTCTTCTGGTTCCCTCCTGAAGCTTCCAGGGTCTCTTATTGCTAGAAAAAAATCTCCAAAAAGTTTCGTGGCATTTGGACTTTATTTGGTACTGATATTCTGCAAAGTCAAAAACAAGCAAAAAACAGCAACTGGCACTGGGCACTAAGTTAAATAGGTTAGTCCCATAAAAAATATAAAGTTGCTTGTAAATGTATATAAAACATCCAAGATTAATAATATAATAGCATGGAATAATAAAAAATTATAGATACGTTGGAGACGTATCACTACCATTGCCGTTTCAGTCGCCCACCTATGATTTCTAAGTTGTTCGGCATTTTTAATTAGTTGCCTACGGGTGTTGCTCGATTGAATGGTAGTCATCAATAAAATTGGCCTACTATATCGTGAAAAGTTGTTCACCATTGTTTCTCAGGTTGACTACATTTGTAGCTAAGTTTCCTGGAATTGTTGTAGGCATCATAGTGTAATGTTAGTAACTTAGGATACTCACTGATCCGTAGGAAACTTTGAGATGATGGCTAGGAAATTTGGTTGTCACGGGAGCCAGCTTAGAGGTGACGAGGTTGCGGAGGGAAGCACCCAAAAACTTGCTCGACATGCGATAGTTAGTTGCAGGAGAAAGTAGTGTCACTTGCCTAGACCCGTGAGTGATTTAGTTTTCGCCCAAAACATGCCCAACACATGATAGATGGTTGCTAGAGATGCTGGTGTGATATGCCTAGAGATCTAGTCCTGAGAGTGTTCTAGTTCTTTTTCACACAAAAACTCGCTCAACGCATGACAGGTAGTTGCTAGCTGGGATGAGTTGCCTAGAGATCCACTCCCAAGAGCTGACGAAGGCTCGTACGGTTCATGCTCAACTATTACACTTTCCTGTTTTTCTAGAAGGCTACTGGGACTGCTAAGTTCCTTGACATTTTGCTAATTATTTGCCTACTGTTGATGTTAGTTGTATGTCCTTTCTAAATACTCCCTCCGTCTCATAATATAAGACGTTATTACATCAAATATACTCACATATTCCATGTAATAACATCTTGTATTATGAGACGGATAGAGTAGTTACTTAAAGTATTGCGAGAGGTTGCCCGCCGTTCTTGCTAAGGTTATCTACCTTTGAAACTATGTTGTGAATGCATGTATAATTTTATGAGTAAATTTTTGTAACATTCTCCACACTTTTCCTGTCATGGCATGTAAGTTGTCTACCAATGGATGCTCATTCTCCTTACCATTGTCTCTAAGTTGCCTACAATACTACGAAGTCGCTTATTGTTGATGCTTAGTTGTCTTTATTTTCTAATTTTTATCACCTATTGTGACTGATAATTTCCTTGACACTGCAAATTAGTTGCCTATTCATGACTCTCAGTTGCATGCCATCGATTGCCTACTTGTGAAAATTGCATATTGTAGTACAAAAGTTGCTTCCTCATGGCACCAAAGTTGCCTATCATGAAGAAAGAGAAAATTTGTCCAAAGAAACTTCATAGGTGATGCTAGGCAACTTGAGAGTCACTAGCCAACTTATAAGAGCATTATGTTGATATGTAGTCATGATAGGCAACCTGGCAACAAGGTGCTTCATGTAGCAGCAAAGTTGATAGGTAGTGATGGTGGGCAACTTACAGGTGATGATAGAAAAATTGATAGTCATCGTAGCCAACTCAAAAGAACATTTTTGGGATCATAGGTGACCATGATACATAGCCCTAAGAAAAAATTGCCTATCTGTTGCAGAAAAGTTGCATGACAAAAAAGGTACATCGCAAGCAACTTCATAGGTGACACTAGGCAACATGACAATCATGATAGCCCACTTTATAAGAGTATTGAGTCGCTAGGTAGTCATGATAGGAAACCTGGCAACAAGGTGCCTCGTGTAACACGGAAGTTGATAGGTAGTCACGCTATGCAACGTACAGGTGATGCAACGCAATTTGGTAGTCATCATATCAAACTCAAAAGAACATCGGGGTCATAGGTAACCATGACACACAGTCTAACCGAAGTTGCGTACTGTAGTATAAAAGTTGTGTCTCCGTGGTACCAAAGTTGCTTTAAAAAAGTTTATCGAAAGCAACTTCATAGGTGACGCTAGGCAACTTGATAGTCATGATAGCCAACTTTATAACAACATTGAGTTGATAGGTAGTCATGATAGACAAGCTAGCAACAAGGTGTTTCATGTAGCACCAAAGTTCATAGGTAGTTATGATAGTCAACTTATAGGTGATGCTAGGCAACTCAAAAGAATATTGCGATGATAGATGACCATGATATACAACCTAACTGAAATTTGCTTAATGTAGTACACAAGTTGCTTCTTCTTGGCAACAAATTTAATGAAGGAAAAAAATTGAAACATAGCCATATGGGATCTTGTTTTGAAATGTTTATTGCCAGAAAACTAATTTCGACATTCGGTTCAAAAGTTAGAGCACCTACAACCAAACTTGGAAAATCTGACCCCTCAAACGCATGTCGACTCGCCAGGACGCGTCCGCGGAGACTGACTGGTCACGCCTCAAATATTTGATTCTACAACCAAACGCCTCAAATTTATATTATCACATGCATGTGTGCAATGTAAACCAATCTTTAAGTGGAGCTCGTCCGGTTCCGCCGTACCCATGTCCGGTGGCCGGCTGCGCTTCCAGTGTGTTGGTCCGGTCGCCGGTAAGGTAGAGTAAGGCATGGGACACAAGCAGGCTCACGGGACTCAAGGTGCCGCCGTCTCCCATGCCCTACTCTTCCTCGTCGAGGCACAGAACCCGAATGGTGCCGGTGGATGTCAGATGGATGGTGGATCCGTCCTGGGAGAAGCCGCTGACATCCATGACGACTCGGGTGTGCGCGCGCGGGGTTGCAGGCTATCCGTCAGGATGCCGGAGAGGGCGACCCCGCCTCTCTGATGTCCACTGCCGCAAGGGCCGCCTCCTCTCATGCCCACTGCCTCGCACGGTGGGCACACCGCACTATGTTTGCGTCGGACAACGCCCATGATGCATCCATGGCCTCGGAGCGCCAACGGAGGGGTTGCGCGTCCGCCATCGTTTTAGGACACCAGACGGACCGCACCGCCTCGGGCGAGGCAGCGACGACAAACCTAGCGCCAGATCCATGTGCCATTTGGGCAAATGCAATGGATTCCCGACGGAACGAGTCTGAGAGCTGCTTCGCATGGTCCTCCTCCTGGGAGCAGCAAAGCGCAAGCCGGATGACCATCTCCTCCTCGGGGCCACGTGGGATGAGCTCGAGGTCGACGGATCTGAAGGTGAAGGACTCGGATCCGCTGCCCGCCATGCTGGAGACGGTCGGAGATCGCTGGACAAGAGCTTGGGAGGCGGAGGGGAGTAGAGTGAAGTGGCTAGAGTTTGGTCCGGCGAGCAGATGGGGAGGATTATATGGTGGGGTCGGGTGGGTCAGCGCGGGCTGGGTACGACGTGGTGGACGTGCCCGGGTGCCCCCATATCCAACCCATATTTGCGCTAGATATGAGGGGTGTCAATCAGTGACTGGGCCGTCCGCCCGGGCGTTTGAGGCGGGTTTGGAGGGTCCGGCTGGAGATGCTCTTATGACTTATAATTTTTTTGGAAACAAGATATAATTACACATGGGAAATGATCTTTTCTTTCTTGAAGTGGATTTTGC
Source organism: Triticum aestivum (assembly GCF_018294505.1). NCBI lineage: Eukaryota > Viridiplantae > Streptophyta > Magnoliopsida > Poales > Poaceae > Triticum > Triticum aestivum. The sequence continues at coordinate 711,530,355 of NC_057807.1, forward strand.
ACCATAGCATTAGAACAAAAACTTACGGTTTTTGGCTATGTGCTCCGGAATGCTATAGGGAACTTATACACATGTGCTCCCTAGTCGCAAGAAAATATGTTTTGCTTCAGTGGCCAATGTAGATAATTACTTAAACAGAAACATAGATTGCCTACAATTTTATTTGCAATCTTTTTATTTTGATTCCAGCGGATGCATTTTATGTCCTTCTTAATGATCTATAGAAAAACTGTTTGATAGATGTTGTTGCAGAAACAAAATAGTACCGAAGCATTGACATAGTTGTGTGGTGTTAAGAATGAAGCAAACATGAAGGATACTTGGAAGCATATTGTACATGCGACGGAAATATGCCACATATGATGCAGAAGCATGTATGGGGAACTAAACCAAAGGGAGTAGATACATAGCCACCGGGAAACCTAATACATAGAACTCTGAAGCATTTGCATGTGTGACGACGAGGCACGATATTCCCACTCGTGTGCATAGTCAATCAGTCGAGCAACCTGGTACAGCATTGGCAGGAAAGCATCAGAGACGATGCCGATGCCGACCTGAACAATACTTGCCGTGTGTATTTGCCCCTATGAGATTTTGCAGGTTGGCCGAAAGATTATACATGCTCACTTTTCCTTTATTCACATGCAGATGGAAGGCAGGGTATGATCTTTTGCTTTGCGTGTGCTACATGCATGCATGCCGTGATAGATTCTCAGTTTGCGGCCATCTTTTGCATATCATCGACCGTTGGAGCTGCTCCAGTATGACAAGCCTGTTTGACATCGTTTTGCTTTCGTGTCCTTGCATTGCTGTGTGCACACCATGCATATGGACGCGTACATGTGCATTTGTCGTGGACGTGTACGTCTGCATGGAGTTTGCTGGAGTGGTGGAGGTCGTGCATGAGCAAACGCCCAGGCCATGCACACACACGCATGGGTCAGGCAACCCATGAGCGAGGGGATATGGTACCACGAATCTTCCCTCCTCTTCGTACCGGCCTCCACATCACAACGTTGTCCAACAATTAGCGCCGGCATCCTATTACTCTCTCCCACGTTGTCCAACAATTAGGGAGCTGCATCGTGACCAAAACGCACTGTGATAGGTCAGCGTTATGTTTGAGGTTGTTTTCACAAACCTATCATGTGTCCTCAACAAAGGCGATTGAAAGAAACATTTAATTTGCATGCATGGGAATGCTTAAATTGAGATGTGAATGTTAGTCATAGTGGGGAGTATCATATACTAGTATCATGCATATGATACTAGTATATGATACTACCTCCATAATGCATAGTATCATAAAGTAGTATCATAGATGATCATATTTATTGCCATGCATGACACAAAGTAGCATAACATTTAACATGATACGGTATCTACCTATGTTACACTAGCCCTCTCTTTCTTCTTTAATTGCCAGCCACATAAGCATGTTTGCGAGTCCCAAGTGCATGATACTACTTAGGCTGGTCATAGTGGGGAGTAACTTAGACTAGTAACATGCATATATTACTAGTCTATGTTACTACCTTTATAGTGTATAGTATCATAGGTGGTCTCATTTATTGCCATGCATGACACATAGTAGCATCACATTTATTATGTTATGGTATCTACCTATGTTACTATAACCATCTCTCTCTTCTTTAATTGCCTGCCACATAAGCATGTTTGCGAGTCCCAAGTGCATGATACTACTTATGTTACCCCCACTATAGTCAGCCTAAGGGAATGCATAGATTACAAGACATATTAATTACAACTGCGACTACTCAATTCAAGCATTCCCATGTTAATCACACTAAGACTTGAGAAATTCGATGACATTGACTGGGTGGTGAAATGCTACAAAAAAGTTAATACTTTGGACAGTAAACCATGTTAAGGAAGCAACTGATGATGTAGAGCATGACAAATAAAAATGTTGAGCATGTTTTTGGTTCTCCAATAATTATCAATCATCAACTTACATGATAAGAAGAGTGGGCCAAACAGTAAACATGTCAACATAGTCAAAACAGGAGCAATACTGCTCTTCATAACAAGGCCACGTGTGTGTGTGCCACAATACGAGCATTGTAGAGTGAACAATCAAACCGGCCAGGTATAGATCACCTTGCAGGTGATAAACAGAACATATAAAGAAAAGTTCATTAATCACAAAATGTGCATCAATTCAATTGGCTAACAGGCAGGGGATCATCAAGAATGGTAGTCGGGGCATCCTCTGTGCACGGTACATCGACCCCGGCGTCACCGTCTTCGTACTTGCCTCCGCCAAAGGTGATGGGCGTGCAGTAGTAGACGGCTTGCTCGCTGGTCATGTTGTGCTCGGTGAAAATATTCTGGACGACGCGGGTGCCGTTGAGCTTGAGCGACACGTCAGCGATGCTGCCGCCGTTGGCTAGCGCCTGGAAGTAGAACCCCTGGGACGGTACACGCACATTGGTCCTCACCAGCACTGACGTGTCGGCCCTGGATTGGTGCTCCACTGTCATGTTCGGGAATATTAGCGCCAAGAAACTGTGCATCTCCGACGACGAGTTCCTGCCGCGGAGATAGACGATGAGATCGGTGTAGTAGATGCGGACGCGGCTGCTGGGGTTGACGGCCCTCACGGTGTATGTGAAGGTCAGATTGTCGCCGCCGACGCTGTAGTTGAACGGCCTGGTCAGGTTGTGGCTTCGCTGCACGGACACGGAGCCGCCGACGATCCAGAGGGTGAGGTCATCGGGGCGGTGGACCACCTTGACGGCATACATGATGACCGCGACCATGAGCACGGTCACCGCGGCGGCCACCACGTAGCGCGCCGCGCCGAGGCACCGGAACGCTGATTTCTTCAAGACGTCGCTTGCCGCCGGCGCCATTCCTATGTATGTGTGCAGTCGGTCGCTAGCTAGCGTGTGCGTGTGTGCATAATATACACATAAGCATCTGAGCAACCATGATTGCTTCACCGTTCTCCATTTATATATACCTCTCCAAGATGTACATATAGGTGAACCGGCTACTTAGGCCATCTCCACCGCCCGACCCCATCTTGGCCGGGTGCGTCCGTTTGGGGTAGAATGGACGAATAGCGCGACCCAACGCGCGGCCGCAAACGGACAAATGTCCGGAATCCGTCTGTTTTTGACCCATCCCCGGTCCAAACTTGCGCCGAGTTTGGAGTGAAACGGACATCGCGCGGACGGGCTCGCCGCACGCCCTTGTCCCCCGTGGCCCGCCTGTCGGGGACACAAGTAGTCCCATTCGATTCCAACGCCTCCATCCCCCTCCCCCTCCCCGCCTCGCCGACGGCGCCACTGCTATTCTCCGGTCGCCTTCTCCATGCAGCCCCCGGCCGTCCATAACCAACCACGTCTCGACATGGCCGCCACCATGCCCGTGCTTTCGCCGTAGTTTAGGCTGTCGATAGGAGGAGGGTTTGGACGTCGCCATCGTAGCCGGCGGCAGAGGGGATACGACCGCAAGCGACATATCACGGCGGCGACGACATCTTCCAACAAGTGTTCCAGAGCGGCCAGTAGCCGGCCGCAGACCACACATGCATCGAGGTGATCATCGCGGCCACTTTGCCACCACGACCGCAAGGTGTTCGACACTTTGCCCACAAAGGTATGGACCATGTGTTGGGTTTCGTAGTAATTTCAAAAATTTTCCTACGCGCACACAGGATCATGTGATGCATAGCAACGAGGGGAGAGTGTTGTCTACGTACCCAACGCAGACCGACTGCGGAAGCGATGATACGACGTAGAGGAAGTAGTCGTACGTCTTCACGATCCAACCGATCAAGCACCGAAACTACGGCACCTCCGAGTTCGAGCACACGTTCAGCTCGATGACGATCCCCGGACTCCGATCCAGCAAAGTGTCGGGGAAGAGTTTCGTCAGCACGACGGCGTGGTGACGATCTTGATGAACTACAGCAGCAGGGCTTCGCCTAAACTCCGCTACAGTATTATCGAGGAATATGGTGGCAGGGGGCACCGCACACGGCTAAGGAATCGATCACGTGGATCAACTTGTGTCAACTTGTGTGTTTAGAGGTGCCCCTGCCTCCGTATATAAAGGAGCCAAGGGGGGGAGGAGGCGCCGGCCAGGAGGAGGTGGCGCAGGAGGAGTCCTACTCCTACCGGGAGTAGGACTCCCCTCCAATCCTATTCCAACTAGGATTCCCAAGGGGGAAAGAGGGAGAGGGGTGGCCGGCCACCTCTCCTAGTCCTAATAGGACTAGGGGAAGGGGGGAGGCGCGCAGCCCCCTTGGGCTGCCCCTTTCTCCTTTCCACTAAGGCCCATGATGGCCCATATGGCTCCCGGGGGGTTCCGGTAACCTCCCGGTAACCCGGTAAAATCCCGATTTCACCCGGAACACTTCCGATGTCCAAACATAGACTTCCAATATATCAATCTTTATGTCTCGACCATTTCGAGACTCCTCGTCATGTCCGTGATCACATCCGGGACTCCGAACAACCTTCGGTACATCAAAATGCATAAACTCATAATATAACTGTCATCGTAACCTTAAGCGTGCGGACCCTACAGGTTCGAGAACAATGTAGACATGACCGAGACACGTCTCCGGTCAATAACCAATAGCGGGACCTGGATGCCCATATTGGCTCCTACATATTCTACGAAGATCTTTATCGGTCAGACCGCATAACAACATACGTTGTTCCCTTTGTCATCGGTATGTTACTTGCCCGAGATTCGATCGTCGGTATCCAATACCTAGTTCAATCTCGTTACTGGCAAGTCTCTTTACTCGTTCCGTAATACATCATCTCACAACTAACATATTAGTTGTAATGCTTGCAAGGCTTATGTGATGTGTATTACCGAGAGGGCCCAGAGATACCTCTCCGACAATCGGAGTGACAAATCCTAATCTCGAAATACGCCAACCCAACATCGACCATTGGAGACACCTGTAGTACTCCTTTATAATCACCCAGTTACGTTGTGACGTTTGGTAGTACCCAAAGTGTTCCTCCGGTAAACGGGAGTTGCATAATCTCATAGTCATAGGAACATGTATAAGTCATGAAGAAAGCAATAGCAACATACTAAACGATCAGGTGCTAAGCTAATGGAATGGGTCATGTCAATCAGATCATTCTACTAATGATGTGACCTCGTTAATCAAATAACAACTCATTGTTTATGGTTAGGAAACATAACCATCTTTGATTAACGAGCTAGTCAAGTAGAGGCATACTAGTGACACTTTGTTTGTCTATGTATTCACACATGTATTATGTTTCCGGTAAATACGATTCTAGCATGAATAATAAACATTTATCATGATTATAAGGAAATAAATAATAACTTTATTATTGCCTCTAGGGCATATTTCCTTCAGTCTCCCACTTGCACTAGAGTCAATAATCTAGATTACACTGTAATGAATCTAACACCCATGGAGCTTTGGTGCTGATCATGTTTTGCTCGTGGAAGAGGCTTAGTCAACGGGTCTGCAATATTCAGATCCGTATGTATCTTGCAAATCTCTATGTCTCCCACCTGGACTAGTTCCCGGATGGAGTTGAAGCGTCTCTTGATGTGTTTGGTCCTTTTGTGAAATCTGGATTCCTTTGCCAAGGCAATTGCACCAGTATTGTCACAAAAGATTTTCATTGGACCCGATGCACTAGGTATGACACCTAGATCGGATATGAACTCCTTCATCCAGACTCCTTCATTTGCTGCTTCCGAAGCAGCTATGTATTCCGCTTCACATGTAGATCCCGCTACGACGCTTTGTTTAGAACTGCACCAACTGACAGCTCCACCGTTTAATGTAAACACGTATCCGGTTTGCGATATAGAATCGTCCGGATCAGTGTCAAAGCTTGCATCAACGTAACCTTTTACGATGAGCTCTTTGTCACTTCCATATACGAGAAACATATCCTTAGTCCTTTTCAGGTATTTCAGGATGTTCTTGACCGCTGTCCAGTGATCCATTCCTGGATTACTTTGGTACCTCCCTGCTAAACTTATAGCAAGGCACACATCAGGTCTGGTACACAGCATTGCATACATGATAGAGCCTATGGCTGATGCATAGGGAACATCTTTCATATTCTCTCTATCTTCTGCAGTGGTCGGGCATTGAGTCTTACTCAATTTCACACCTTGTAACACAGGCAAGAACCCTTTCTTTGCTTGATCCATTTTGAATTTCTTCAAAATTTTGTCAAGGTATGTGCTTTGTGAAAGTCCAATTAAGCGTCTTGATCTATCTCTATAGATCTTAATGCCTAATATGTAAGCAGCTTCACCGAGGTCTTTCATTGAAAAACTTTTATTCAAGTATCCCTTTATGCTATCCAGAAATTCTATATCATTTCCAATCAGTAATATGTCATCCACATATAATATCAGAAATGCTACAGAGCTCCCACTCACTTTCTTGTAAATACAGGCTTCTCCGAAAGTCTGTATAAAACCAAATGCTTTGATCACACTATCAAAACGTTTATTCCAACTCCGAGAGGCTTGCACCAGTCCATAAATGGATCGCTGGAGCTTGCACACTTTGTTAGCTCCCTTTGGATCGACAAAACCTTCTGGTTGCATCATATACAACTCTTCTTCCAGAAATCCATTTAGGAATGCAGTTTTGACATCCATTTGCCAAATTTCATAATCATAAAATGCGGCAATTGCTAACATGATTCGGACGGACTTAAGCATCGCTACGGGTGAGAAGGTCTCATCGTAGTCAATTCCTTGAACTTGCCGAAAACCTTTTGCGACAAGTCGAGCTTTGTAGACAGTAACATTACCATCAGCGTCAGTCTTCTTCTTAAAAATCCATTTATTCTCAATTGCTTGCCGATCATCGGGCAAGTCAACCAAAGTCCATACTTTGTTCTCATACATGGATCCCATCTCAGATTTCATGGCTTCAAGCCACTTTACGGAATCTGGGCTCACCATCGCTTCTTCATAGTTCGTAGGTTCATCATGATCTAGTAGCATGACCTCCAGAACAGGATTACCGTACCACTCTGGTGCGGATCTTACTCTGGTTGATCTACGCGGTTCAGTAGTATCTTGATCTGAAGTTTCATGATCATTATCATTGGCTTCCTCACTAACTGGTGTAGGTGTCACTGAAACAGTTTTCTGTGATGAACTACTTTCCAGTAAGGGAGCAGGTACAGTTACCTCGTCAAGTTCTACTTTCCTCCCACTCACTTCTTTCGAGAGAAACTCCTTCTCTAGAAATGATCCATTCTTAGCAACGAATGTTTTGCCTTCGGATCTGTGATAGAAGGTGTACCCAACAGTTTCCTTTGGGTATCCTATGAAGACACATTTCTCCGATTTGGGTTCGAGCTTATCAGGTTGAAGCTTTTTCACATAAGCCTCGCAGCCCCAAACTTTAAGAAACGACAACTTTGGTTTCTTGCCAAACCATAGTTCATAAGGCGTCGTCTCAACGGATTTTGATGGTGCCCTATTTAACGTGAATGCGGCCGTCTCTAAAGCATATCCCCAAAATGATAGCGGTAAATCAGTAAGAGACATCATAGATCGCACCATATCTAGTAAAGTACGATTACGACGTTCGGACACACCATTACGCTGTGGTGTTCCGGGTGGCGTGAGTTGCGAAACTATTCCACAGTTTTTAAATGTACACCAAACTCGTAACTCAAATATTCTCCTCCACGATCAGATCGTAGAAACTTTATTTTCTTGTTACGATGATTTTCAACTTCACTCTGAAATTCTTTGAACTTTTCAAATGTTTCAGACTTATGTTTCATTAAGTAAATATACCCATATCTGCTTAAATCATCTGTGAAGGTGAGAAAATAACGATATCCGCCACGAGCCTCAATATTCATCAGGCCACATACATCGGTATGTATGATTTCCAACAAATCTGTTGCTCTCTCCATAGTACCGGAGAATGGTGTTTTAGTCATCTTGCCCATGAGGCACGGTTCGCAAGTACCAAGTGATTCATAATCAAGTGGTTCCAAAAGTCCATTAGTATGGAGTTTCTTCATGCGTTTTACACCGATATGACCTAAACGACAGTGCCACAAATAAGTTGCACTTTCATTATCAACTCTGCATCTTTTGGTTTCAACATTATGAATATGTGTATTACTACTATCGAGATTTAGTAAGAATAGACCACTCTTCAAGGGTGCATGACCATAAAAGATATTACTCATATAAATAGAACAACCATTATTCTCTGATTTAAATGAATAACCGTCTCGCATTAAACAAGATCCAGATATAATGTTCATGCTCAACGGTGGCACCAAATAACAATTATTTAGGTCTAATATTAATCCCGAAGGTAGATGTAGAGGTAGCGTGCCGACTGCGATCACATCGACTTTGGAACCGTTTCCCACGCGCATCGTCACCTCGTCCTTTGCCAGTGCCCGCTTATTCTGTAGTCCCTGTTTCGAGTTGCAAATATTAGCAACAGAACCAGTATCAAATACCCAGGTGCTACTGCGAGCTCTAGTAAGGTACACATCAATAACATGTATATCACATATACCTTTGTTCACCTTGCCATCCTTCTTATCCGCCAAATACTTGGGCAGTTCCGCTTCCAGTGACCAGTCTGCTTGCAGTAGAAGCACTCAGTTTCAGGCTTAGGTCCAGACTTGGGTTTCTTCTCTTGAGCAGCAACTTGCTTGCCTTTCTTTTTGAAGTTCCCCTTTTTCTTCCCTTTGCCCTTTTTCTTGAAACTAGTGGTCTTGTTAACCATCAACACTTGATGCTCCTTCTTGATTTCTACCTCCGCAGCTTTCAGCATTGCGAAGAGCTCGGGAATAGTCTTGTTCATCCCTTGCATATTATAGTTCATTACGAAGCTCTTGTAGCTTGGTGGCAGTGATTGGAGATTTCTGTCAATGACGCAATCATCCGGAAGATTAACTCCCAATTGAATCAAGTGATTATTATACCCAGACATTTTGAGTATATGCTCACTGACAGAACTGTTCTCCTCCATCTTGCAGCTATAGAACTTATTGGAGACTTCATATCTCTCAATCCGGGCATTTGCTTGAAATATTAACTTCAACTCCTGGAACATCTCATATGCTCCATGACGTTCAAAACGTCGTTGAAGTCCCGATTCTAAGCCGTAAAGCATGGCACACTGAACTATCGAGTAGTCATCAGCTTTGCTCTGCCAGACGTTCATAACATCTGGCGTTGCTCCAGCAGCAGGCCTGGCACCCAGCGGTGCTTCCAGGACATAATTCTTCTGTGCAGCAATGAGGATAATCCTCAAGTTACGGACCCAGTCCGTGTAATTGCTACCATCATCTTTCAACTTTGCTTTCTCAAGGAACGCATTAAAATTCAACGGAACAATAGCACGAGCCATCTATCTACAATCAACATAAACAAGCAAGATACTATCAGGTACTAAGTTCATGATAAATTTAAGTTCAGTTAATCATATTACTTAAGAACTCCCACTTAGATAGACATCCCTCTAATCCTCTAAGTGATTACGTGATCCAAATCAACTAAACCATAACCGATCATCACGTGAGATGGAGTAGTTTTCAATGGTGAACATCGTTATGTTGATCATATCTACTATATGATTCACGCTCGACCTTTCGGTCTCCGTGTTCCGAGGCCATATCTGTATATGCTAGGCTCGTCAAGTTTAACCTGAGTATTCTGCGTGTGCAAAAACTGGCTTGCACCCGTTGTAGATGGACGTAGAGCTTATCACACCCGATCATCACGTGGTGTCTGGGCACGACGAACTTTGGCAACGGTGCATACTCAGGGAGAACACTTCTTGATAATTTAGTGAGAGATCATCTTATAATGCTACCGTCAATCAAAGCAAGATAAGATGCATAAAAGATAAACATCACATGCAATCAATATAAGTGATATGATATGGCCATCATCATCTTGTGCCTGTGATCTCCATCTCCGAAGCACCGTCATGATCACCATCGTCACCGGCGCGACACCTTGATCTCCATCGTAGCATCGTTGTCGTCTCGCCAATCTTATGCTTCCACGACTATCACTACCGTTTAGTAATAAAGTAAAGCATTACATCGCGATTGCATTGCATACAATAAAGCGACAACCATATGGCTCCAGCCAGTTGCCGATAACTCGGTTACAAAGCATGATCATCTCATACAATAAAATTCAGCATCATGCCTTGACCATATCACATCACAACATGCCCTGCAAAAACAAGTTAGACGTCCTCTACTTTGTTGTTGCATGTTTTACGTGGCTGCTACGGGCTTAAGTAAGAACCAATCTCACCTACGCATCAAAACCACAACGATAGTTTGTCAAATAGACTCCGTTTTAACCTTCGCAAGGACCGGGCATAGCCATACTTGGTTCAACTAAAGTTGGAGAGACAGTCGCCCGCAAGCCATCTCTGTGCAAAGCACGTCGAGGGAACCGGTCTCGCGTAAGCGTACGCGTAAGGTTGGTCCGGGTCGTCTCGTCCAACAATACCGCCGAACCAAAGTATGACATGCTGGTAGGCAGTATGACTTGTATCGTCCACAACTTACTTGTGTTCTACTCGTGCATATAACATCAACATCAATAACCTAGGCTCGGATGCCACTGTTGGGTTTCGTAGTACTTTCAAAAATTTTCCTACGCGCACACAGGATCATGTGATGCATAGCAACGAGGGGAGAGTATTGTCTACGTACCCAACGCAGACCGACTGCGGAAGCGATGATACGACGTAGAGGAAGTAGTCGTACGTCTTCACGATCCAACCGATCAAGCACCGAAACTACGGCACCTCCGAGTTCGAGCACACGTTCAGCTCGATGACGATCCCCGGACTCCGATCCAGCAAAGTGTCGGGGAAGAGTTTCGTCAGCACGACGGCGTGGTGACGATCTTGATGAACTACAGCAGCAGGGCTTCGCCTAAACTCCGCTACAGTATTATCGAGGAATATGGTGGCAGGGGGCACCGCACACGGCTAAGGAATCGATCATGTGGATCAACTTGTGTCAACTTGTGTGTTTAGAGGTGCCCCTGCCTCCGTATATAAAGGAGCCAAGGGGGGGAGGAGGCGCCGGCCAGGAGGAGGTGGCGCAGGAGGAGTCCTACTCCTACCGGGAGTAGGACTCCCTTCCAATCCTATTCCAACTAGGATTCCCAAGGGGGAAAGAGGGAGAGGGGTGGCCGGCCACCTCTCCTAGTCCTAATAGGACTAGGGGAAGGGGGGAGGCGCGCAGCCCCCTTGGGCTGCCCCTTTCTCCTTTCCACTAAGGCCCATGATGGCCCATATGGCTCCCGGGGGGTTCCGGTAACCTCCCGGTAACCCGGTAAAATCCCGATTTCACCCGGAACACTTCCGATGTCCAAACATAGACTTCCAATATATCAATCTTTATGTCTCGACCATTTCGAGACTCCTCGTCATGTCCGTGATCACATCCGGGACTCCGAACAACCTTCGGTACATCAAAATGCATAAACTCATAATATAACTGTCATCGTAACCTTAAGCGTGCGGACCCTACGGGTTCGAGAACAATGTAGACATGACCGAGACACGTCTCCGGTCAATAACCAATAGCGGGACCTGGATGCCCATATTGGCTCCTACATATTCTACGAAGATCTTTATCGGTCAGACCGCATAACAACATACGTTGTTCCCTTTGTCATCGGTATGTTACTTGCCCGAGATTCGATCGTCGGTATCCAATACCTAGTTCAATATCGTTACTGGCAAGTCTCTTTACTCGTTCCGTAATACATCATCTCACAACTAACATATTAGTTGTAATGCTTGCAAGGCTTATGTGATGTGTATTACCGAGAGGGCCCAGAGATACCTCTCCGACAATCGGAGTGACAAATCCTAATCTCGAAATACGCCAACCCAACATCGACCATTGGAGACACCTGTAGTACTCCTTTATAATCACCCAGTTACGTTGTGACGTTTGGTAGTACCCAAAGTGTTCCTCCGGTAAACGGGAGTTGCATAATCTCATAGTCATAGGAACATGTATAAGTCATGAAGAAAGCAATAGCAACATACTAAACGATCGGGTGCTAAGCTAATGGAATGGGTCATGTCAATCAGATCATTCTACTAATGATGTGACCTCGTTAATCAAATAACAACTCATTGTTTATGGTTAGGAAACATAACCATCTTTGATTAACGAGCTAGTCAAGTAGAGGCATACTAGTGACACTCTGTTTGTCTATGTATTCACACATGTATTATGTTTCCGGTAAATACAATTCTAGCATGAATAATAAACATTTATCATGATTATAAGGAAATAAATAATAACTTTATTATTGCCTCTAGGGCATATTTCCTTCACCATGGTGATGAGTTTTTCTTCCACCACTTCATTTGTTCATCGGATGATTCGTCGTCGGATGATGAAGATCTTGTGTTGGTTGCACTGGTGGTTCACGACCAAATTCAACGACAGCTTCCTCGGTACAGGGGGTCAGTCCCTGGCCGTGCTCCCAACCTGAACCGCAACAGGGAGAGAGGCCACGCCCTACTCTATGACGATTACTTTGCGAACACCCCGCTCTTCAAGCCGGATAAATTCCGTCGCCGTTTTCGTATGGCAAGGCATGTGTTCAATCGTATCCGAGAGGGTGTGATTGCTAATGACTCATACTTCGAGTGCAAGACGAATGCCCTTGGCAAGCTTGGATTCTCCTCTTACCAGAAATGCACTGCGGCCATCCGCATGCTTGCATATGGAATTCCAGGCGATCTGGTGGATGAGTATGTGCGTATGAGTGAGACAACATGTCCGATGTCAATGTACAAGTTCTGCCAGTCTGTGATCAAGGTGTTTGGCCCTGAGTACTTGAGGCAGCCAACTGCCGCTGATACAGAGAGATTGTTGGCGACCAATGCAGCTAGAGGCTTTCCAGGCATGCTTGGCAGCATAGATTGTATGCACTGGGAGTAGAAGAACTGCCCATTTGCTCGGCAGGGCCAGTACAAGGGGCATGTCAAAGCTTGCACTGTCATATTAGAAGCGGTGGCTTCGCAAGATCTTTGGATATGGCATTCTTTCTTCGGCATGGCAGATTCTCACAATGATACCAACGTGCTGCAGCGTTCTCCGGTCTTCGCAAGCCTTGCAGAAGGCCACTCCCCACCTGTCAACTTTGAGATCAACGGCCACCAGTACAACAACGGATAATATCCAGCTGATGGTATATATCCTCAGTGGTCAACTTTTGTGAAGACAATCTCGAAGCCTCAAGGTGAGAAGAGAAAGAGATTTGCCCAAATGCAAGAAAGTGATAGAAAGGATGCGGAACATGCTTTTGGTGTGCTTCAATCCCGATGGGGTATCGTTCGATACCCTGCACTGTCATGGGATGAAAGGAAGCTTTGGGAGGTGATGACTGCTTGTGTGATCATGCACAACATGATCATCGAGGATGAGCATGATGACAGTATCTTCGACCAAGGATTTGATTTTCAAGGTGACAATGTTGAACCCCTGCACCAAGAACCGGCCGCGTTTGATCAGTTTGTCCAGTTCCATCATGAGCTGCGTGATTGGCACACTCATTTGGATCTTCAAAATGACTTGGTTGAGCATGTGTGGGATCATATTGGCAACCAATGGATGTATTGCTTCATTTTATGTTCATTCAAAACAATTTCGATTTGGTTGTAAAACTATTTTTATTAGAGACAACTTCGATTGGGTTGTAAAACTATTTTAATTTTCAAACAATTTTGATTGGGGCAAACGGATGCGGTCGCGCGTTGGGCACACGACCACCGCATCCCAGGACAGGCTCGAACACGACCCCATCACCCTACCCAAACGGACAGAATCCGGACAAAACGGACGTCCCTTTGGGGTCGCGTGGTGGAGTTGGCCTTACGAGCAGATGGAGCTGGGCTCACATATTACAAACTACTAGTATAGTCCAATCCTATGCAGGGCTCATGCATTTAGAGTCTTTTCACAGTAATTTGTACTATGGTATTTTGCTGTTTTTTTCTGGCACATATATTTGCAACACTTACACCGGAATTAGGGTCGACCGGCAAGATTCCATGCCTCTAAGGGAATTCCGCAAATTTCCTTCTGCATTCGTTCGCGGACACAGATGCGTGAGGCCGCAATTCAATGCTGCTCGCATACATTTCAAACATTCTTTAAACTAACCGGACTAAATACATGCAAACACGATGGATTTCATACAAATAGGACAAAAACATTTACATTTTGGACATATTTTGACTAAAAACGTAAAACTATGTGCATGCACGATCCCGCGGAGCTCCATCCCACGACACATATACACTACACTAGTATATGGCCGGCCACGGCGGATCCCTTTGTCTTCCTCATGTCCGGCAGCTCGATCATCAGACTGCCGAGAGCCCGGAGGTATATCCCCCCCCCCCCCCGGTATCTTTCTTATGTCCGGATGCACCGATCATCAGAATGGCAAAGAGGGTGCTTCAGCCAGAGGGGAAAGGGGGTGCTCAGCCAAGGGGAAGGGTGCCGACCCCGCTTCCCTGAATCTGAGGCGAGGGTCGATGATGGTCTGTGCTAAAGAACCGGGCAAGTCACCGGCTATGCAAGCCGGCGACGTGCCGGCGGTGGCCTTCCTCGGATCCAAGCAGCGGTGACCTCCCGTGTTTACTTTCCCTCGACACTGACGGTGACGGTGGGCGCGGACACGCAGGCCACCGACTCGTCTATCTCTGCGTCTTTCTCCACCGACCGGGCGCGATGCCGGCAACATTGACGGTGGATGGCACGACGGCAGGCCTCGTCCATGGCAGCGACGATGCCCGTTCCACCGAGTTCCCCCGCGTGCCTGCCTGGAGAAACTCACCACTCCTCCGCGAGCTGGCTTGGGTGACGAGTTGCTAAACCACACGCCGACTTGGAGCAGCAACATGCTCCGTTGGGCTAGGCGAGGAAGGTGGAGCAGTGAGCTACCTCGCTCGTATCCGGTAGGCTCGTTGGGCCACCCAGTCGGCTTTTATGCCGCAGAACTGTTCTTCCTGCCCGTCGGATGCCATCAAAAGGGTGGAGAAGATGGTGGAAGGAGAGGATGAGGAGCGGCGGAGTGGTGCAATTCTGGCCCCGCTTGTGGCCTCCTTTAAATAGTCGGCTGGCGGGATGAACTTGCCCGAAGTTGTGGTTAATGCCGACATGCTCGTGAACGGACGTGTTGCCGGAGTAGGTTTCTTGGCACACGTGCATGTTTAACGGAGACGTTTGAATGCGGTGAGGAGACGTGTTCAGCCGGATGTGCAGTAGACGACACGCTCGATCGGTGTGCTGCTTCAATGGCGGAGCCAGTGAGAGGTCGCGCCCACACTGCGTCGTCTTCAATATGGAGCGGCGCTCTACATCGGCATGAATGCGGGCAGTTAGCCCCGGGCGGGAACGTGCGTGGGCGAGGGAGGAAGGGTTTGGGTGGGTCAGGGTGGTCAAAAGCGGGCATAGGTGCTGTTCGGACGCCTGCAAAGGTCTCACGTTTGTCTTTGGTTTGCGGAAGAAAATGCATCCGGACCGTCATGCGAACCGATACAGGACCGCGTTGGATAACACAACCACACGGTCCGAACGGTTACGGACTTACGGGAGATTTGAGGGTCGACATTAAAGATGCCCTGAGTAGTAAATACACGCGTGAATCGACTTTGAAAGAAAGTGCTTTGCTTTATTACGAAACTAGCGTGCTACGCACTTTATTCGAATTCGTACGTGAATGCTGCGAAGCACTTACAGGGCA
This sequence comes from Triticum aestivum, assembly GCF_018294505.1. NCBI lineage: Eukaryota > Viridiplantae > Streptophyta > Magnoliopsida > Poales > Poaceae > Triticum > Triticum aestivum. The sequence goes on from NC_057807.1 coordinate 711,546,156, forward strand.
GCCACATTTATTGTACTACTACTAGCTACCGCTGAAAATACTAAGGTGCAGCATACTAACATGGCTACGGCCGATGGCAGCAAAATTTGGACTACGAGGAAGTACATCCTGGCGGCTCTAGGAGGGACCCTCGCCGTCACGGTCGTCGTGATCATAGTCTCGGTCATCCTCAGCCCCGGGGACATCCGCTTCTCCATCATCCACGTCTCCAAAGCCAATGTCAGTGCCGAGCTCTCATTTCAGCCCCAGTACCTGAATCTAACCATCGCCGCCACCAACGCCAGCCAGAAGCGCAAGACGGTGCGCTACCAGAGCATCTTCGTCGGCCTGCAGAGAAGCACGGCTAGGAAGGACACGATGAACGCCCGGGTCTACGAGAGGCCGCCCGCCGGCGCCTACCTGCCGCGCGGCGCGCCGCCGGCTATCATCAACGCGTCGGTGTACGTGTTTCTCAGCTTCAACGAAACCCTCAGCAACCGCGCCTACGTTGTGGTAGTGGAGGCACAGGTGCGGTTCCGGATCGGGGGGATCCCCACGAGGCTGTACAACATCAAGGTCTCCTGCCCTCACGTGTTCTTCCCCGTAGAAGAAGGGTCGCACAACTCCCCCATGCCGCCAGTCGACTGCGGTGCTTAATTGTTTGTGGTGTGTATGTATGCACGTTAATTTTATCTGGTGTAAATGTGGGTGTTGATTTTTCCTCTCTTCTTCTTGCGGATCTGCTGTTCTTTTGTTTACTTTCCTGGGATCTTTAATTTACAGTACACAACTAGGCCACTTCTTGTACCATTTCCTCTTGTGTGCTAATGTTTATTTTGTAATGGTGGTGATGATATATGGATGTGTGCTAATGTTTATGTTGTAATGGTGGTGATGATATATGAAAACAGTTTTGGTGACTTGACTGCACATATATCTTCTTCAAGTTGGTTTCAAGTATGGTTTTAACTTATTACCCTTGGTTCACAATAGAACACAAGTAGGGTAGAATTAAAACACAAAACTCAAGGGCCTCTTGATTACTTAAGAGCTCGGAACATTTAGCTTGAAGGCATGTGCTTGATGAGTCAAGCCGAGCTGCACTTTTCACTCTCTAAGTAAAACATGCCAAACAAACGAGTTACTCTTCGAGCCTTGATACCCCCGCGAAATTCCGGTCACATGACACAACACGCTCCACATGCATTAATTCAGCCCTCGACTACAGGTTGGTGAGCATATATATCGTATGCCTGAAGCCACCTTCCGCTGCCACTACTGAAATCTGCTTCTTTGCCGTCTGCCATGGCGAACGGCAAAGGCATGGATGACGGACGACAAAATGTCCGACTGAACGAGTGCCGGCAAAGGCCTTCTTTGCCGTCTGCTTCATCAAAGCGAACAGCAAAGGGTTGTGTCGTTCGCCGTCTTAGCCAAGCAGACGGCAAAGATTTTGGACGGCAGTGGGGTGGGGTGAGAGCCGTTAGGGGTTAACGGCGTGTTCTTTGCCGTCCGCCAGCAGACGGCAAAGAGGCCAAGCTCTTTGCCGTCCGTTGGCGGACGGCAAAGAACTCAGATCGGCCAGCGCTGAGAAGCTGCCACGTGGCCAGCTATGCCGTCTGCTAGTAGACGACAAAAAGGGGGGCCGTTAGATTTTTTCTAAGCAGCTCGTTAGTGGGGCCCATCTCTCTCTTTGCCGTTTGCTGGCAGACGACAAAGAATTGGCTGATGGCAAAGACCTTCTTTGCCATCAGCCAGTTCTTTGCCATTCGTTTTCTGTAAGCGGACGGCAAAGACATTCTTTGCCGTCAGCTAGCAGACGGCAAAGAATTGGCAGACGGCAAATAAGCTAATTCCAGTTGGCAGCCGGCATTCAAAGGAGAAAAACTCTGATTTAATTTATGTCGTGTCCCTAGTTTTTATGTAGTTGGCCAAATTTATGGCAAGTTTGGTGAGTTTATGAGCAACCTCGGGGGTTTAGGTAGTCGAACCGAGCTTAAGTTGGTATTGCTCGTTGAAAACAAGCTTCCAAAGCTTCATTATCTAGCCCTAAACACACATGCAAACTAAAATACTTCTTGTTCATTTCCTATGATTGATAATATTTTCATGGGTTAATATTTTTATTGTTTTCAATAGTTAGAAAGTATCGTCATTAGTTTTTCATGTAATTTTTTTGGTTATCCAGTTTGGTAGGCAAGTTTTGCTATATTTTCTTGCGTGGGTATAGCATGGGTGCACCAAGTTAGGGTGTAGAAAAACCACTCTCTTGTTGTAATATAGGGTGTAGGTAAACGGTTCACCCACTAAGTAAAATAGGTAAGGCCTTCACAAGGGAATATAAAATATGCCCTCATTGCTGTAAAATACATGGTATTTTAGAGTTAAAAAAGTTCTGTAGATGCAAAATTTAACAATTAATTACTTATTATATAGATTTGTAAATGAAGATCTGCAATAAATTTTATATAATTTGTTTAATAAAAATCAATGACAAATCCAATGAGATTATTTGTTTCTTATCTATCTTTATAATTAATTTTGTACATGTATAGTCTAAGTTTCTACCATATAGCTGTCCAAAGTGAGCATACTAATCAATGAAAGGACATGATTTTTAATCCCCAAACTATCTAGAAAGTGACTAAATATATCTTCCTAGTAGGAGTGTTTCTAATCCATATATACATCTTGTTCTGAACTATTGACAGATCGACACGGTGGCTTGCGGCATTATACATATTGATAAATTCAAGCGGCATTATACATATTGATAAATTTCCTCTCTAGTGTTAGATTGGACAAGTTGTTGGGAAGGAGGGGGCATAATATATATGTCTTGGTTTTTTGTTGGCGCCGCCTCTCGCAGAGCCGCTGCTTCTTCTTCTACATCCTTTGGTGGACGACGCCATCGCAGCGCCGGTCACCATAAACATCTTGCCGTGGATGACGCCTTCGTAGCGCCAGTCACTAGGCCGTCATGCTACACGCATATGCCACCCCTTGACGTGGACGACGCTGTCGCGACGCCGATCACCACGTCGGCGCAGCGTCCCATCTTGCGGATGGCATCACACCACCCTAAACACCACCGTCGACCAGCTTCACGCCGATCCTCGACGACCTCGCGACGCCGTACAACTTCTGAGCAGCGTCGCACCACGTCTCCTTGTGATGGCATCGCACCATCGTCGTGGCAGCATCGCATCGCCGTCTCCTCCTAGCGGCATCACACCGCAACCGGCCACCAGCGGCGTCTCACCGCCGACGGCCTCCACCTCGCTCGGACGTCCTCCACCTCACAGGGAGTCCGCCGCGTCGCCGTTGCCGTTGCCGGCCCACCGCCACGCCGGCCACCATAGCCGCCGGCACCGTCGTTACCGCCACGGATCAACAAGGCTCTGATGCCAATTGTTGGCGCCGCCCTCTCGCAGCGCCGCTTCTTCTTCTTCTACCTCGAGCTGCCTCGCACAACTCTCTCTTCTCTCTTCTATGGTTTCTCTCAAGAACACCTGAACGCACACTACACACACACACAAATACATCAAGGAACAGACCATCCGCTAGCTTTGCCGAGAGGCTCCGTCCTTGGTGAATACAGTGGCTACATGTTTCTGCTCTAGCCCTCACGGCCCTCTCGGCATCTCACGTGTACGCTGCGTGTCACGGCACTACATCTCTCCGTGCATCCTCTGCAGCTATGCCAACCACTCGCCGTCTTTGTACGTCTCATACATCTTGCCGGCACTGACTACACTTAGCTACATGCAATATTCAACATGAAGATACCTAATGACATGATTAGTGCTAACATTTTTTCGGGGTAAAAAGTGGAGAAGTGACTTGACATAAGTTAAGACTAGATCATTGATGGCGCGCGTTGCTGCGCCCGTCTATTTTTACTTAAAAGAGTTGTTAGAGATATGAAGTAACGTGTATACATTTGTTTGCAATGCTTTTATATATTGTATTTGTCTCTCCATTTTATAGAATATGATGGGATGTAACTAAAGAGAGAAATCAAGAATATAATGCTATGTAACTCAAGAGAAATCCAGTCCGATTGATCTGCAAAAAAGTACTCCCTCCGTCTCAAAATAAGTGTCTCAACTTTAATAATCTTTGTACTAAAGTTAGTACATAGTCGAGATACTTATTATGGGAGAGGGAGTAGTATTTTGAGTTTTCTCCTTAGGTCTAATGTTTGAGTTGTGGTATTAAGCGCGGAGATATAAATTATGATTGATATGGAACATGACCTCTTTTTGCCTCCTAAAAAGACTCCCACAAAGACTCACATCATGATAACTAAAAAAGATATCGAGGAAAGACATGAGAGAGAGAGAGAGAGAGAGAGAAAAGGCAGTACAAATATTTCAAAACTTCGGGGTGATATTTATTATCTTAAAAAATCTCAATGCGTTCTGGCCAGTAATACAAGTACACATTGTGGTCTAAGGGACAAATATTCTGCACTGCGTCAGAATAGATGACCGAATGTGTACTTGCTCAGATTTGAGGTTGTAGAATACCATTGATCTACAATAATAATAAAAATTCTCAAACTCAATATCAAATGCCAGTGGGTTGTTGTGAAACAATGGCTCAAGTTGTGTTACATCTTAACCAACTTAAAATTGCTTACACTGAAGTACAAACAAAATACTTGTTAGCAAGGAAAATCAATTGAGAAATAACTACATAAGTAGTGTGCCAAGGAGAAGTGCACAACAGTTATAATTGCTCCGTAAATAACATGGTGTATGTTGATGAAAAAACAATAATAACAACATTACCTACAGAACATTTTTGCTAGTATATGAAGGGAACATTTTTGCTAGTATCATGTGTTCCACGGATCTGACCTTGCTTTCTGTGCAGGTCTTGAGGGCATTGTTAAGTAATAAACTACTCCCTCCGTTTCCAAATACTTGTCTTTCTAGGCATTTCAAATGGACTCAACATACGGATGTATGTAGACATATTTTAAAGTGTAGATTCACTCATTTTGCGCCGTATGTAGTCACTTGTTGAAATCTCTAAAAAGACAAGTATTTAGGAACGGAGGGAGTAATTAAGATGGAGACTGCAGGTCTGAATATATTACTCACTAATTAGACTTGCTAGCTAGTACCTCCATCCAGGTTTATTAGGCCCCCCACTATTTTGAGCCAAACTTTGACCATCCATATTCCTAGTAAAATATAAAATATATGGTACAAAAAGTACACTGTTGGATTTGTATTTGAAAGAGCTTTCCGATAATATAATTTTTGTGACATACTTAAATTTATTGGTCGGCCTAATAAACCCGGATGGAGGGAGTTGCTAGCTATGAGAAAACTTGGGAATCAATCTGAGGTCCTAATAAAGAAACTCATTGATCTCATTAGTTAGCCGATCGATGCAGCCTTGATTCACACGTTGGCAAAAGGTAGAGCTGGCCGCTAGCATGTCGTCTTCTCGTGGGATTTCAACCTTCTCGGTTAGTATATTCCGTTGAGACATATATTTTGCAACTGGAACAGTAAAAAGTAGTCTAGCAGTGAACCCAGGCTACAGATTATGGAAAGGGATTGAACAATCACAGCCGAAACCAGGGGAGTAAATGAGTCTCACCTTTGTTTGAAGACAGCCATTCTAGAATGCATGTCGACAGATTCAGTATTTTACTACAACTTACTGTCGATGAGAAAGTCAAAATAAATGGAGTTAGTAATGAAGTAAACACCTATTCTAGGCCTAGACTACAAATGTGTGGTTTGGGTTGTTCAAGAAGATAGAACATAAGAGCACAAAAAGAAACAGTTTTGAGCATCTTGGATGAATCTGCTTCAGTTTGCGCCTGGTCAACATGTTTGTAAGCAATATCAATGGTACTGAAAATGACTTCTCACACATGATGACATGCATGTCAATAAAGCGATGAGCCCAATCTCTGTATTATGATGTTTATTAAAGACTTGCGAAGCTAGAGAAGCCAAGTCCTTTTCTTTAAGAACACAACAAGTGGTACACTTGCAAACAAGACTGCTTCATTCATTAACTAATTGGTTTTTCCAATTGCTAGCTAGACATCGCACCACAGATCCAATGAAATTAATACTCGGCCATTCAATGAATCTGCACCGTGCAAAACCATTCTAAACCGGGGTGAACAAGGAAGGATGCTAACCTTTGTTTTGTTTGAACGCCGGCCATTTCAGAATATGTGTATGTCAGGCTAAGGTTATGGCAAACACAATAATTTTCTTCACGACATTGTATTCCAAGTGCAGACCAAATATTGTAGTTTGCATAGTGAAATATTTTTGCATATGTACGTAGATTCAGTTTGTTCAACTTACAATCAAGAAACTAAATGAAATTAGTGGTGGGAAGCTATAGTACGTAACATCTACCTAGATGGAGCCTTGCAGGCATGTCTGAACATGATGCATATACATTACTAAAGGCAACTTGGCAGCCATACCTAGGTAGCGATGAAGGTTCAGGTTAGCCGAACGTGGAGCTGGCTTCTAGCACGTTTCTTCAATGGGGTTTTGCTGCATCCATCTTGAGATTAATAAAATCATAAATTTAGTAGTAATCAACAGTCTAGCTAGCAGCTACATAGAGGCGGGTTGAACAGTCAAGGCTTTACAAACCACGGGGGTGAATGAGGAAGGATGCCTCACTTTTGTTGAGCGATGACCACTCGAGATCATGGCTTCCTGACATGGTTGTTGTTTGCGAAGTGAAACAATTGTGCATCCAATCCACGGCTGGTGGCGAAAAGAGGAGTACCTGTGGAGAGTGAGGTGATTACTGCACTGGGCAGGAAAGTGTATGGCACCTGCGTAGACCGAGCCATTGGGGTCGGCTCCTCGGGCACCTCCCCTCCGATGTATAAGCATTAGACAGCATCATATACTGAAAATGTCATTGGGCAGCATCATTTTGACTACACAAATATATGGCCAACAATCAAGAAAATCGGACAGCGTATAGGAGAGAAGAGAGCAACGAAATTTAACAGAGAGGAGACAAAATTTGTCCATCGCTCCTATCTGAACCTCCTATCTGTCTCTGCTAGAACATACACAAGGGGAGGAGGCTAGGATCTGTAGCACTTTCGCTGTTGCATCAAGATTATTTCCCACTGCCTCACCTCTAGAAGAAATTTTCTTCACCCGTCAATGATGAGGAGAGAGTCAAGGTAGGAGAGCACGCGATCGAGGGTCAGGGAGAGCGCACCGGTCTTTGTGGAATCGTCGTGGCCTTGTGCACGGCTTGTGCACCCTCGCCGGCGCCGCCTCCTCCTCAGTCACCAATTCCAACCCCTAGGCTGATTCCCTCGTGCACTTCGGCTGGATCCACCGAGATGAACATGCGCCGCTGGATCGCCTCGATCCCCTCGCGCGGGATCCCGTCGCGCGCCTCAGCTGGATCCACCAAGAAGACCGCGCACCTCGGCAGGATCTCACCGCAGATGGCCTGCATCAACGTGGGGACGAAGCAGAGTGGGAGGAGCTCCAGGCCGCCGTCGCCATGGGATGTGGTGCCTCGGCCGCATCTGGGAAGGTGCCACGACCCCGCCTCGGATGATGCAATCGCCTTGGAGGGAGGGAGGCCTCGCAGAGGCAGCGAAATCAGTGGGGAGCGGCGGCGGCAAGGAAGACAGCGGCCGACGGGGTCGACCTCGCCATTGGAGCGGCCCAGCAAAGCACCAGCCGAGTCGTCTCCTCAGTCGCCAGCTTCGTTAGGTTTCTCGAGGGCTGAGAGAGCAAAGGGGAAGGGGATAGGAAAAATGGGCCAGACAGCCCAATACGAGCCCGATCAACCACGCGGCTCCAATTTTGCCATCGGAGCAGCTGCTCAGCTCAGATTGCGGGAAGTGATGCACGAGAGTTTTATCCAACGGCCGAAAACTTTAAACCTGAAGATCTAGCGGCTGTGAATGCTAATGACCTAAGAGAGCTCCTAAGGTGCACAGTTATAATGTATTAAAATAGGGTGTACATACTAGTTTCATCCGGGGAAACAATTACCATAGAAGCCTATGACGCTACAAGCCTACAACAGAATAACTTTTTTAGAAGTATGAGTTATATTCATATGGCCCTTAATAATTTCGAGAAACTGATATATTGAAGCAATTTAAGTAACCCATTTATAATCAACTTAAGGTTCAAGATCTTTTATCACAGTCTACACGAAGCTCCGTTTTAGATCCCATGATAGAAGCAAAACTGTAGAGTGAAACAAGCATGCGATCGGACAACTTCAGTCGGTATCTTCTTACTCCAATATTTATTTTAGTCATTACGGGTAAATATATTCCATGAATCAGCATATAATGGATTAATTATTTCCCCAGTTTTAATGAAGTTTGCAGGCTGAAAAAACAAAGAAATAATGTACTAGCATGTGGGAAGGTATATACCTGGCGTGTGAGTGCGTTCGTTCAAACTTTTTTTTGGATAGAAAGTAAACGGATTAGATGGTCATGCACTCATGCATCCCACAGCTGGCCCAGCTTCCTCTCTTGAACATGATAAGGCCACAGAATTCCCCCCTTTTGGAACTGTTGGCAAGAGTAAACCTGATAATCAAGGGAAGGATATAGACGAGTCCTGCTGATCTCCTGGAAATCCTTGAAGGCGACAGAAGTGACATCTGGCTAAAGCACATGACAGGAATATATTGACAGATCAAACATGGTGGCTAGCCGCCTTTTGCCTTTTCCTTAGGAAAATGTTAAATAAATTGACGTCACATTATACATATCGATAAATTCATTATCTAGTCAAAAAATATCATATTTAGACCCGATGAATAGGAGTGGTCGACAAATGTAATTTTGATTTTATCTCTGCTTGGTAGTACTCCTTTATAATCACCCAGTTATGTTGTGATGTTTGGCAGCACCCAAAGTGTTCCTCCGGTAAATGGGAGTTGCATAATCTCATAGTTACAGGAACATGTATAAGTCATGAAGAAAGCAATAGCAACATACTAAACGATCAAGTGCTAAGCTAACGGAATGGGTCAAGTCAATCACATCATTCTTCTAATGACGTGATCCTATTAATCAAATGACAACACATGTCTATGGTTAGGAAACATAACCATCTTTGATTAATGAGCTAGTCAAGTAGAGGCATACTAGTGACACTATGTTTGTCTATGTATTCACACATGTATTATGTTTCCGGTTAATACAATTCTAGCATGAATAATAAACATTTTTCATGAAATAAGGAAATAAATAATAACTTTATTATTGCCTCTAGGGCATATTTCCTTCAATCACATCTCCTGTATGTTAGCATGTAGTTGTTGGGTTCTATGGTAGGGTGCGTCGACTACAAATTAAAATTTCCTACGCGTAGAACAACCAAGAACATGCTACTGGAGATGGATGACGGATCGTTGCCACTGAACATGCTACTGCGTCGACTACAAGAATGTTGTTAGGAGTCCAGGATGAGATCACGGACATGACGAGGAGTCTTGAAATGGCCGAGAGGTAAAGATTGATATATAGGACGATAGTATTCGGACACCGGAAGTGTTCCGGGGGTATCGGGTACGTATCGGGTCACCAGAAGGGGTTCCGGGCTTCCCCCAACAACTACATGGGCCTGATGGGCCAAGAATGGGACATACCAGTCCCTAAGGGGCTGGTGCGCCCCATGTAGTCCGAAATAGAGGGGGGAGGGGAAGGAAAGAGGAGAAGAGAGAAACGAAGAGGAGGGATTCGGCCTCCCCCTTCCTTCTCTCCCTTCTCCTTCCTCCCCCCTTCGGGAATTATGGTAAGGGGCGGGTGGGGGTGGGGGGGGGGGGCGAATAGGATTAGGGTCCCAAGTAGGATTCCTCCTACTTGGTTGCCCCCTCTCTCTCCTACCTATATATATAAAGGGGGGAGGCGCCTCGAACACACAAGATTGATTCCTAGCTGTGTGCGGCGCCCCTCTCCACAATTTACGCCTTCGATCATATTCACGTAGTGCTTAGGCGAAGCCCTGCATGGATAACTTCACCATCACCATCACCACGCGGTCGTGCTGATGCAACTCTCCCTCGACACTTTTCTGGATCAAGAGTTCGAGGGACGTCATCAAGCTGAACATGTGTAGAACTCGGAGGTGTCGTACGTTCGGTACTTGATCGGTCGGAACGGGAAGAAGTTCGACTATATCAACATCGTTAACAAATGCTTCTGCTTTAGGTCTACGAGGGTACGTTGACACACTCTACCCCTCTGATTGCTATGCATCTCCTAGATAGATCTTGTGTGAGCGTTGGATTTTTTTTTTGAAATTGCAAGCTACGTTTCCCAACAGTGGCATCCGAGCTAGGTCTATGCGTAGATGATATGCATGAGTAGAACACAAAGAGTTGTGGGCAGTGATCGTCATACTGCTTTCCACCAATGTCTTATTTTGATTCGGCGACATTGTTGGATGAAGCGGCCCAGACCAACCTTACATGACCACGTTCATGGGACCGGTTCCACCAACAGACATGCAACTAGTTTTGCATAAAGGTGGCTTGTGGGTGTCTATTTCTCTTACTTTATTTGAATCCAATTTGACTGTGTCCGGTCCTTGTTGAAGATTAAAAGAACAAACTTTATAAATCATCGTTGTGGTTTTGTGCCGTAGGTGAGAACAGTTCTTGCTTGAAGCCCGTAGCAGCCACATAAAACTTGCGACAACAAAGTAGAGGACGTCTAACTTGTTTTTGCAGGGCATGTTGTGATGTGATATGGTCAAGACATGATATGATATACGTTGTTGTATGAGATGATCATGTTTTGTAAAATTTATCGGCAACTGGTAGGATCCTTACGGTTGTCGCTTTATTTTATGAAATACAAACGCCATGTAATTGCTTTACTTTATCACTAAGCGGTAGCGATAGTTGTAGAAGCAATAGTTGGCGAGACGACCACGACGGTATGATGGAGATCAAGGTGCCGAGCCGGTGACGATGGAGATCATAACATTGCTTTGGAGATGGAGATCAAAAGCACAAGATGATGATGGCCATATCATGTCACATATTTTGATTGCATGTGATGTTTATCTTTATGCATCTTATTTTGCTTAGTACAACGGTAGCATTATAAGATGATCCCTTAACTAAATTTCAAGGTATAAGTGTTCTCCCCGAGTATGCACCGTTGCGAACGTTCTTCATGTTGTACCATGTGATAATTGGGTGTGATAGGCTCTACGTTCACATACAACGGATGCAAGCTTGTTTTGCACATACGAAATACTCGGGTTAAACTTGACGAGCCTAGCATGTACAGACATGGCCTCGGAACACTGGAGACCGAAAGGTCAAACGGGAATCATATAGTAGATATGATCAACATAGAGATGTTCACTATTGATGACCACCCCATCTCACGTGATGATCGGACATGGGTTAGTTGATTTGGATCACGTTACACTTAGATGACTTGAGGGATGTCATCTTAAGTGGGAGTTCTCAAGTAATATAAATAATTGAACTTTAATTTATCATGAACTTAGTCCTGATAGTATTTGCATATCTATGTTGTAAATCAATAGCTCACATTGTAGCCCCCTTATGTTTTTTGATATGTTCTTAGAGAAAACTAAGTTGAAAGATGATAGTAGCAATGATGCGGACTGGGTCCGTGATATGAGGATTATCCTCATTGCTGCACAGAAAAAAATTATGTCCTTGATGCACCACTAGGTGACAGACCTATTGCAGGAGCAGATGCAGACGTTATGAACGTTTGGCAAGCTTGATATGATGACTACTTGATAGTATAGTGCACCATGCTTTACGGTTTAGAATCAGGGCTGGAAAGACGTTTTGAACGCCACAGAGAATATGAGATGTCCCAAGATCTGAAATTGGCATTTCAGACTCATGCCCGTGTCGAGAGGTATGAGACCTCTGACAAGTACTTTGCCTACAAGATGAGGGAGAATAGCTCAGCTAGTGAGCAATGATGTCTACTACACAACCTTCTTCTTGTAAACATTGTTGGGCCTGCAAGTGCATAGGTTTGTAGGACAGTAGCAAATTTCCCTCAAGTGGATGACCTAAGGTTTATCAATCCGTGGGAGGCGCAGGATGAAGATGGTCTCTCTCAAACAACCCTGCAACCAAATAACAAAAAGTCTCTTGTGTCCCCAACACACCCAATACAATGGTAAATTGTATAGGTGCACTAGTTCGGCGAAGAGATGGTGATACAAGTACAATATGGATGATAGATATAGGTTTTTGTAATCTGAAAATATAAAAACAGCAAGGTAACTAATGATAAAAGTGACCGCAAAAGGTATTGCAATGATAGGAAACAAGGCATAGGGTTCATACTTTCACTAGTGTAAGTTCTCTCAACAATAATAACATAGATAGATCATATAACAATCCCTCAACATGCAACAATGAGTCACTCCAAAGCCACTAATAGCGGGGAATAAACGAAGAGATTATGATAGGGTACGAAACCACCTCAAAGTTATTCTTTCGGATCAATCTATTCAAGAGTTCGTACTAGAATAACACCTTAAGACACAAATCAACCAAAACCCTAATGTCACCTAGATACTCCATTGTCACCTGAAGTATCCGTGGGCATGATTATACAATATGCATCACACAATGTCAGATTCATCTATTCAACCAACACAAAGTACTTCAAAGAGTGTCCCAAAGTTTCTACCAGAGAGTCAAGAAAACGTGTGCCAACGCCTATGCATAGGTTCATGGGCGGAACCCGCAAGTTGGTCACCAAAACATACATCAAGTGGCACATGATATCCCATTGTCACCACAGATAAACACGGCAAGACATACATCAAGTGTTCTCAAATTAAAGACTCAATCCGATAAGATAACTTCAAGAGGAAAACTCAATTCATTACAAGAGACTAGAGGGGGAGAAACATCATAAGATCCAACTATAATAGCAAAGCTCGCAATACATCAAGATCGTGCCATAGAGAGAACATGAGACAGAGAGAGAGATCAAACACATAGCTACTGGTACATACCCTGAGCCCCGAGGGTGAACTACTTCCTCCTCGTCATGGATAGCGCCGGGATGATGAAGATGGCCACTGGTGATGGGTTCCCCCTCCGGCAGGGTGCCGGAACGGACTCCCGAGAGGTTTTTGGTGGCTACAGAGGCTTGCGGCGGTGGAACTCCCGATCTATCTTGATATTCGATGTTTTTAGGGTACGTAGGCTTATATAGGCGAAAGAAGTCGGTCGGGGGGTGCTCGAGGGGCCCACGAGACAGGGGGGCGCGCCCAGCAGGGGGGGGGGGGCGCCCCCTATCTCCTGGCCTCCTCGAGGATCTTCTGACGTGAACTCCAAGTCTCCAGGATGATATTGTTCCAAAAAATCACGATGCCAAAGGTTTCATTCCGTTTGGACTCCGTTTGATATTCCTTTTCTTCGAAATACTGAAACACGCAATAAAACAACAATATGGGCTGGGCCTCCGGTTAATATTTTAGTCCCAAATGTAATATAAAAGTGTATAATAAAGCCCGTAATCATTCAAAACAGATAATAAAATAGCATGAATGCTTCATAAATTATAGATACGTTGGAGACGTATCAGCATCCCCAAGCTTAATCCTAGTCGTCCTCGAGTAGGTAAATGATAAAAGAAAGAATTTATGAAGTGTGAATGCTAGAAGGTGCACAAGTTTGATCAATGAAAATTTCAATCAACTTTTCTAGCATGATAATATGTCAGAACAGTAGTTCGTCTCATAAAACCTCTCACGATAAAGTAACAAGCAATTCACATGTCAAAGCATAGACCATAAACTTTCTTGAAAACGAGCAAACTTCATTCTCAGTCATTAAACAATTGCAATTCATCTTATTTTCAGGAATAGCAAACTCCACATACTCAACTATCATATAGTCTTCTACAATTGCTAACACTCACGCAATACTAATGGTTATGGAGTTTCAATCGGACACTGAGAAAGATAGGGGCTTATAGTGTTGCCTCCCAACGTATTCACCTTTGGGTGATGTCAACAATAATAGTTCATGCTAACTTACATCCAATTGGATTATATATATCAGGATCTTCCCAACACGAGGTGCTTGCCAAAGGATAAAATGAAAAAGGGAAAGGTGAAGATCACCTTGACTCTTGCATAAAGTAAAAGACATAAAGTAAAAGATAGGCCCTTCGCAGAGGGAAGCAGAGGTTGTCATGCGCTTTTAGGGTTGGATGCACAAAATCTTAATGCGAATGAACGTCACTTTATATTGCCACTTGTATATGGACCTTTATTATGCAGTCCGTCGCTTTTATTGCTTCCATAACAAGATCGTATAAAGCTATTTTCTTCACACCAAAAGATCATACATATTTAGAGAGCAATTTTTATTGCTTGCACCGATGACAACTTACTTGAAGGATCTTACTCAATCCATAGGTAGGTATGGTGGACTCTCATGGCAAAACTGGGTTTAAGGATATTTGGAAGCACAAGTAGTATCTCTACTTGGTGCAAGGAATTTTGGCTAGCATGAGGGGGAAAGGCAAGCTCAACATGTTTGAATGATCCATGACAATATACCTTAACTGAGATATCGGAAAACATAAACCATTATGTTGTCTTCCTTGTCCAACATCAACTCTTTAGCATGTCATACTTAATGAGTGCTCCCAATTATAAAAGATGTCTAGGATAGTATATTTATATGTGGAATCTCTCTTCCTTCAATATTCTTTCATGAATTGTTCAAATGACCAATACAATGCTTGCTAACCTTCAATAAATTTACAACCTCTACTTCTTAGATGCGAAGTCATAACTCCCCATGGGATAAGCAAATGAGACATATATAATTTCAGATTTATGACATTCAACTCATTCAACCATTTACTCATAGGATATAAGTGAAGCACACGAGTAAATGAAAACTACTCCAGAAAGATATAAGTGAAGATCAATGAGTAGCTAAATAATTATGTAACTATATGAAGACTCTCTCTCATCAAAGAATTTCAGATCTTAAGTACTTTATTCAAACAGCAAGAAAAGCAAAACAAAATGACATTGCAAGGATAGCACAACTCATGTGAAGAAGCAAAAACTTAGGCTCAACCGATACTAACTGATAGTTGTTGAAGAAGAAAGGTGGGACGCCTACCGGGGCATCCCCAAGCTTAGATGCTTGAGACTTCTTGAAATATCATATTGGGGTTCCTTGGGCATCCCCAAGCTTGAATTTTTGTGTCTCCTTAATTCCTCTCATATCATGGTTTCTCTTTTCATCAAAAGCTTCATCCACAACAAACTCAACAAGAACTCGTGAGATAGGTTAGTATAAACCAATGCAAAACCTTATCATTTTCTACTGTAACAAATTACTAAAATTATTATTCAACATTGAATACTAAATGCCTCTGCATATTTAATACTCCTATCCTCAAATAGAATCATTAAACAAGCAAACATATGCAAACAATGCAAACATAACAGCAATCTGTCAAAAAAGTACAGTCTGTAAAGAATGCAAGATTCATCAAACTTCCCTAACTCCAAAAATTATGAAATAAAATTCCCACTGTAGTAAATTTATAAGATCTTATTATGAAAAAGGTTTCAACATTATATCATTCTCTGACTTTTCTAGGGAATTTTTGCAACAGCGGTAAACTTTTTGTTTTCAAACAGCAACATGTGCACTAGCAAAATAAGCATGGCAAAGGCTATCCTTGACATTTTTATTGAACTAAAGATGCAAAACATTAATCTAAATAACATCAATCAAATACTAACACAAGAAAATGACGCTCCAAGAAAAACACATATCATGTGGTGAATAAAAATATAGCTCCAAGTAAAGTTACCGATGAACGAAGACGAAAGAGGGGATGCCATCCAGGGCATCCCCAAGCTTAGGCTCCTTGAATATTACCTTGGGGTGCCATGGGCATCCCCAAGCTTAGGCTATTGCCACTCCTTATTCCATAGTCTATCGAATCTTTACCGAAAACTTGAAAACTCCACAACACAAAACTCAACAGAAAACTCGTAAGCTCCGTTAGTATAAGTAAATAAAACCACCACTTAGGTACTGTAATGAACTCATTCTAAATTCATATTGGTGTAATATATACTGTACTCCAACTTATCTATGGTTCATACCTTTCGATACTACTCATAGATTCATCAAAATAAGCAAACAACACATAGAAAACAGAATCTGTCAAAAACAGAACAGTCTGTAGTAATCTGTATCAAACATATACTTATGGAACTACAAAAATCCTAACAAATTAGGAAGTCCTAAGAAATTTGTGTAGCAATCCAGAGCAAAAATAATCAGATCATAAGACGTTTCTGTTAATTATCAAAACTAATTTACTGGGTGCAAAAGTTTCTGATTCTCAGCAGGATCAACACAACTATCACCGTAGGCTATCCTAAAGGTCTTACTTGGCACTTTATTGAAACAAAAGCTATAAAACATGATTACTACAGTAGCATAATCATGTGGACACACAAAAACAGTAAGGATAAATATTGGGTTGTCTCCCAACAAGCGCTTTTCTTTAATGCCTTTCTAGCTAGGCATGATGATGACGATGATGCTCACATAAAAGATAAGAATTGAAACATAACGGGAGCATCATGAAGCATATGACTAGCACATTTAAGTCTAACCCACTTCCTATGCATAGGGATTTTGTGAGAAAACAACTTATGGGAACAATAATCAACTAGCATAGGAAGGCAAAACAAACACAGCTTCAAGATTTTCAACACATAGAGAGGAAACTTAATATTTTTGCAATTCCTACAAGCATATGTTCCTCCCTCATAATAATTTTCAGTAGCATCATGAATGAATTCAACAATATAACCAGCACCTAAAGCATTCTTTTCATGATCTACAAGCATAGAAATTTTACTACTCTCCACATAAGCAAAATTCTTCTCATTCGGAATAGTGGGAGTATCATAAGAGACTTGAACACTAAAAATTGTTTCCACATTAAAAGAGTAATGTTCAGAAAAAGGGTAATCATAATCATGACAAGATTTGTAAATATAATCATCACTACTTTTTATAGCATAAGTTTCATCACAATAATCATCATAAATAGCAACTTCGTTCTCATCATAATCGATTGAAACCTCTCCCAAGATAGTGGAATCACTAAATAAAGTTGACACTCTTCCAAATCCACTTTCGTATTCATCACAATAAAACTCAACACCCTCCAAAATAGTGGGATCACTACTTCCTAAAGTTGACACTCTTCCAAACCCACTTTCATCAATATAATCATCATAGGTAAGAGGCATGCTATCATCATAACAACTTTGCATATCAAAACTTGGGATGCTAAAAATATCATCTTCATTAAACATAGCATCCCAAAGCTTGGGACAAACATTAATTTCAGCAAATATATTCTCAAATATTTCATCCTCATCAAACATAGCTTCCCCAAGCTTGGGCCCTTTCATATCATAAGCATAATCACTCTCATCATTAAAAATATGGATAGCACCAATAATATAGCAATTATCATCATCACAATGAGTAGTAGGAGCAACATCATTTAGGAGGGATACCTTTCTACCTTTGTTTCTCCTTCTTTTCTTTTTCTTCATATTATGTGTGGGTTCAACCTTCCTCTTTGAGCTCCTTATTAACGAGATTGGTTGAATAGAAAGCTCCTCCTCGTTACCTGATTCATCATAAGAAATAATAGGAGGAGATTGGGAAGTCTCTTCCCTTCCATTAGTATTCTCTTCATCTTCTTTTGCCTTTCTTTTCTTTATGTAATTGGCAATATAAGGATTTTCAACGCAATTCACCACACAAAACATATAAATATCCTCTAGATCAAAATCAAGAAATCTATCAAGATTAAATTTTGGAATACCCTCAGTTATACGTTTCATTTCTTCATACCCCAAAAGAAGACTAAGCTCTTTATGATGCCCAAGGGTAATCAAGTTATCACAATGTTTGGAAACGTTTCAATCATGAAACAATTTGCATTGGAGAT
This sequence comes from Triticum aestivum, assembly GCF_018294505.1. Classification (NCBI taxonomy): domain Eukaryota; kingdom Viridiplantae; phylum Streptophyta; class Magnoliopsida; order Poales; family Poaceae; genus Triticum; species Triticum aestivum. The sequence goes on from NC_057807.1 coordinate 711,564,181, forward strand.
TTAAATGACCATGTTCATTGCAAAGTTGACAAGGGGCACAAACAATATTGAATCTTTCAGCACAATCATCAAGCCTATCTTGTAAACCTTTAGTTTTTAAATACTTATGCCTCTTGCAATATCTATTTTCTATATTTGGTGTGTCCATGCAAACCCATTCTACTCCACAAAAATCAACATGCTTATAAGAGACATTTTCATCATAACTAGTGTAATCATCATTAGTACTATGGATATTCAAAGAGTTCATACTAACAACATTGCAATCATGCTCATCATTCAAAGATTTAGTACCAAGCATTTTAATGCATTCTTCTTCTAGCACTTGAGCACAATTTTCCTTTCAATCATACTCACGGAAGATATTAAAAAGACGAAGCGTATGAGACAAACTTAACTCCATTTTTTTGTAGTTTTCTTTTATAAACTAAACTAGTGATAAAACAAGAAACAAAAAGATTCGATTGCAAGATCGAAAGATATACCTTCGAGCACTCACCTCCCCGGCAACGGTGCCAGAAAAGATCTTGATGTCTCCTACACAACCTTCTTCTTGTAGACGTTGTTGGGCCTGCAAGTGCGCAGGTTTCTAGGACAGAAGCAAATTTCCCTCAAGTGGATGACCTAAGGTTTATCAATCCATGGAAGGCGTAGGATGAAGATGGTCTCTCTCAAACAACCCTGCAACCAAATAACAAAAAGTCTCTTGTGTCCCCAATACACCCAATACAATGGTAAATTGTATAGGTGCACTAGTTCGGCGAAGAGATGGTGATACAAGTGCAATATGGATGATAGATATAGGTTTTTGTAATCTGAAAATATAAAAACAGCAAGGTAACTAATGATAAAAGTGAGCGTAAACGGTATTGCAATGATAGGAAACAAGGCATAAGGTTCATACTTCCACTAGTGTAAGTTCTCTCAACAATAATAACATAGATAGATCATATAACAATCCATCAATATGAAACAAAGAGTCACTCCAAAGCCGCTAATAGCGGGGAATAAACGAAGAGATTATGGTAGGGTATGAAACCACCTCAAAGTTATTCTTTCGGATCAATCTATTCAAGAGTTCGTACTAGAATAACACCTTAAGACACAAATCAACCAAACCCTAATGTCACCTAGATACTCCATTGTCACCTCAAGTATCCGTGGGCATGATTATACGATATGCATCACACAATCTCAGATTCATCTATTCAACCAACACAAAGTACTTCAAAGAGTGCCCCAAAGTTTTTACCGGAGAGTCAAGAAAATGTGTGCCAACCCCTATGCATAGGTTCATGGGCGGAACCCGCAAGTTGGTCACCAAAACATACATCAAGTGGCACGTGATATCCCATTGTCACCACAGATAAACACGGCAAGACATACATCAAGTGTTCTCAAATTAAAGACTCAATCCGATAAGATAACTTCAAGAGGAAAACTCAATTCGTTACAAGAGAGTAGAGGGGGAGAAACATCATAAGATCCAACTATAATAACAAAGCTCACGATACATCAAGATCATGCCATAGAGAGAACACGAGGGAGAGAGAGATCAAACACATAGCTACTGGTACATACCCTCAGCCCCGAGGGTGAACTACTTCCTCCTCGTCATGGATAGCACCGGTATGATGAAGATGGCCACCGATGATGGGTTCCCCCTCCGGCAGGGTGCCGAAACGGACTCCCGAGAGGTTTTTGGTGGCTACAGAGGCTTGCGACAGCGGAACTCCCGATCTATCTTGATATTCGATGTTTTTAGGGTACATAGGCTTATATAGGCAAAAGAAGTCGGTCAGGGGTGCTTGAGGGGCCCACGAGACAGGGGGTGCGCCCAGTAGGGGGGGGCATGCCTCCCTATCTCCTGGCCTCCTCGAGGATCTTCTGACGTGAACTCTAAGTCTCCAGGATGATATTGTTCCACAAAATCACGATGCCGAAGGTTTCATTCCGTTTGGACTCTGTTTGATATTCCTTTTCTTCGAAATACTGAAATAGGCAATAAAACAGCAATATGGGCTGGGCCTCTGGTTAATAGGTTAGTCCCAAAAGTAATATAAAAGTGTATAATAAAGCCCCATAATCATTCAAAACAGATAATAAAATAGCATGAATGCTTCATAAATTATAGATACGTTGGAGACGTATCAAGCATGTGCTCAGAATGTCTGGACACTATAATCGCTTGAATCAAGTGGGAGTTAATCTTCCAGATAAGAGAGTGATTGGCACAGTTCTCTATTTACTATCACCAAGCTACTAGAACTTCGTGATGAACTATAATGTTCAAGGGATAACAAAAAAGATTCCTGAGCTCTTCACGATGCTAAAATCGGCGAAGGTAGAAATCAAGACAGAGCATCAAGTGTTGATGGTTAACAAGACCACTAGTTTAAAGAAAAAGGGCAAAGGGAAAGAAAGGGAAATTCAAGAAGAATGGCAAGCAAGTTGTCACTCCCGTGAAGAAGCCCAAAGCTGGACCTAAGCCTGAAACTGAGTGCTTCTACTGCAAAGGGAATGGTCACTAGAAGCGGAACTACCCCAAATATTTGGCGGATAAGAAGGATGGCAAAGTGAACAAAGGTGTATTTGATATATATGTTATTGATGTGTACCTTACTAGTGCTCATAGTAGCCCCTCGGTATTTGATACATGTTCGGTTGGTAAGATTAGTAACTCGAAACAGGAGTTACAGAATAAATGGAGACTAGTTGAGGGTGTAGTGATGATGTGTGTTGGAAGTGGTTCCAAGATTGATATGATCATCATCGCACACTCCCTATACTTTTGGGATTAGTGTTGAACCTAAATAAATGTTATTTGGTGTTTGCATTGAGCATGAACAAGATAGGATCGTGTTTATTGCAATATGATTATTCATTTAAAACAGAGAATAATTGTTATTTTGTTTACATGAGTAAAACATTCTATGGTTATGCACCCAATGTTAATGGTTTATTGAATCTCGATCATAGTGATACACATATTCATAATATTGATGCCAAAAGATGCAAAGTTTATAATGATAGTGCAACATATTTGTGGCACCACCGTTTAGGTCATATTGGTGTAAAGCGCATGAAGAAACTCCATCCTGATGGATTTTGGAATCACTTGATTATGAATCATTTGATACTTGTGAACCATGCCTCATGTGAAAGATGACTAAAATCCGTTCTCCGGAACAACGGACCGAGCCAATGACTTATTGGAAATAATACATACCGATGCATGCGGTCCAATGAGTGTTGAGGCGCGCGACGGGTATCGTTATTTTCTAACCTTCACAGATGATTGAAGCAGATATGGGTATATCTACTTCTGAAACATTTAAAAAGTTCAAAGAATCTCAGAGTGAAGTGGAGAATCATCGTAACGAGAAAATAAAGTTTCTACGATCTGATCATGGAGGCACATATTTGAGTTACGAGTTTGGCATTCATTTAAAACAATGTGGAATAGTTTCACAACTCACACCACCTAGAATACCACGGCGTAATGGTGTGTCCGAACGTCGTAACCGTACTTTATTAGATATGGTGCGATCTATGATGTCTCTTACTGATTTACCACTATTGCTTTGGGGTTATGCACTAGAGACAGCTGCATTCACGTTAAATAGGGCACCGTAAAAATCCGTTGACACGACCGTATGAACTGTGGTTTGGCAATAAACCTAAGTTGTTGTTTCTTAAAGTTTGGGATGGTGATGCTTATGTCAAAAGGCGTCAGCCTGATAAGCTCGAACCCAAATCGGAGAAGTGTGTCTTCATAGGATACCCTAAGGAAAAATTGGGTACAGCTTCTATCACAGATCTAAAGGCAAGATCTTTGTTGCCAAGAATGGAACATTTCTAGAGAAGGAGTTTCTCTCGAAAGAAGTGAGTGGGAGGAAAGTAGAACTTGATGAGGTAATTGTACCTTCTCTCAAATTGGAAAGTAGGTCATCAGAGGAAACCGTTCCCGTGATTCCTACACCAACCGAGAGGAAGCTCATGATAATGATCATGAAACTTCAGATCAAGTTACTACCGAACCTCGTAGGTCAACCGGAGCATGTTCCGCACCAGAGTGATACGGTAATCCTGTTCTGGAAGTCATGTTACTAGACCATGATGAACCTACGAATTATGAAGAAGCGATGATGAGCCCATATTCTGACAAATGGCTTGAGGCCATGAAATCTGAGATTGTTTCCATGTATGAGAACAAAGTGTGGACTTTGGTTGACTTGCTCGATGATCGGCCACTACTAGGGAAAACCTTATACACAAAACTTTAGCAGTAGCGCAGGTTAAAAAAGGGCGCTAGTGCTAGATAGCATTAGCGCGTGCGGGAAAAGGGCGCTACAGATAAAAATTTAGCAGTAGCGTGTGTTCCTGTAAAAGCTCTACTACTAATATTCCCATTACTAAGCCGATAGGCTACACATAGTAGTAGCGGGCTTGTAGAAAGCGGGCTACCGCTAGGATCTATGTAGTAGCGCGTTTTCTATGAAAAGCACTACTGCTAATGGAAACAAAATAAAATGAAAAACAAATAGCAAAGTAAATGAAAATGAAAGAAATAGAAAAAGGAGAAAGGAAAAAATAAAATGTAAAGAAAAATAAATGAAAAAGGGAAAAAAGGAGAAATGCATAGTACTAGCGTCTGTTCATAAGAGATGCTATAGATAATATAGCAGCAGTGCGTTTCCTAGACCCCTGCTATAGAAACAGAAAAGGAAATAGGAAAATGAAAGGAAATTACATTGCTATAGAAGTAGCATGTTTCATAAAAACCGCTATAGCTATCTTAGCTATAGCGCGTTTTGTAAGACGCGCTACCGCTAAGTTTGACTTAGCCCAAAAACGGTTTCCCCCTGGCCACCACTTCTCCCGCAAATCCCTCGCCCCAATTCGTCACCGTCTCTCCAATTCGCCGTCTCCCCAATTCGTCGTCGCCCCACTTCGCCGCTGTCTCCTGCTGCCGTCGACGCCCCCGGAGCCACCAGAGCCGCGCGCCGTCGACGCCACCGGAGCCGCGCGGCCTCATCAACGCCACCGGAGCCGCCTCTGCCGCCACCAGATCCTCCCTCACCACAAATTTCTCCCTCGCCATCACTGGAGGCGCCCCTGCCTCCCTCGCCACCACCGAAGCCATCCTCTATAAGCCCCCACCCCTCCTCTCTCTCTCTCATGCATAGCACAAACACTGGACAGAGAACTAGCTAGCTAGGTTAACTAGTTTAATTAGATTAATTATCTAGGTTAGTGCAAAAATATAGTTAGGGCTTTGACAGAGAACTTGTTAGGTTAACTAGTTTAATTAGGTTAATTATCTAGGTTAGTGCAAAAAATTAGTTAGGGCTTTGACAGATAACTAGTTAGGTTAACTAGTTTAATTAGGTTAATTATCTAGGTTAGTGCAGAAATTTATTTAGGGCTTTGACAGAGAACTAGCTAGGTTAAGTAGTTTAATTAGGTTTATTATCTAGGTAAACTAGGTTAACTAACTAGGTTAAATAGGTAGGTGAATTAGGTTCGTTAGGTTAACAAGCTAGGTTAAGTAGGTTGGCTAGGTTAGAGAAAAAATTTATTTTAGAGCATTAGGTGAGAAGGGTTAGAGAAATGGAGTTCCTTTGCAATTTAATTGGGTTCTGTCCTTGGCAGAGAAGGGTTAGAGAAAATAATGTGTGTGTGTGAGAGAGAGAGAGAGAGGAATAGCTAGATCAACATAATTTGGGTTCTGTCCTAGGCAGAGAAGTGTTTGGTGAGGTCATGTTTGAAAGGTTTTTGATTTTTGAAAAGACCACTATTTTTCAAGGAAAAGAATTTAGGAAAGGTTTATTTTAAAGATGATCCCTTCCTAGACTTTTATTGTTCATTATATCTTTTCATTGATGTGGTAATGTTATATCGTTTCATTGAAGTGGTTCGATTGTGCCCAAGTGGCCTTTTGTTGTTTCCAGGCAATGAAGCCGAGTGGCCTATGTTTTGCTGGAATGTTGATATATTTCCGTTCCGGCAAATTTTAGGTGCTCGATTTGTCCACTTTTTAGCAAAGGTCATGCCAAAAAATTTCATGAATTTAGGGATGACTTGTGCTACAAACTAGGACATATTGAGTGCCCGGGATTTGCCGCATCGGGAAGGAATCAACGTTCCTACAAAACATAGGGCTTTTTAATGTCATTATTCATTATATTAGGTCTAGAATTAATCAACTATATTTAATCGTAGGAAACATGGCTAGCAACAATGAAGGACAGGGTTCTGGTGATTCCGACGACGTCTACCTGGCGGCAAACGAATATTTGAGCCTTGCCAATGATCAACGGTTGTTTTTGTTGGGCCCACCTGTCTCATCCGAGACAAACATTAAGACCGGCGCCGAGGCTGGCGTTGAGACCCAGACCGGCACCAAGACCGGCACCGAGACCGGCACCGAGCCAAACACCGAGACCGGCGCCGACACCGGCACCAAGACTGGCAAAGCCATAGAACCGAAAGCGAAGAGGAGATGTCGACGCCTAAACCAGATCCTCACTGCTAGACTAGTGGTCATGGAGGTGGATGACGACAATTTTGAGCCAAAACTGCCTATGGAAGCGCGCTCCTGCTACGACAATCAGATAGGCTGCATCGTACGGGTGTGCGCCACCATCAATGATGAGAAACTAAAGAAGAGGCCAAATATGAAGAAATCCATCCTAACCCTGCCGCACCAGATATTCTTGTTCCCAAGCCAGGATGAAATCCAATATAAAGATCCACAGAAAGACCCGGCAATGAAGGGGATAAACAAATGTGCCATGACCAAGTGTAACGACGCGTTGGCTGCCTGGAAAGGAAGGGCGAAACGCACCATCGACAAAAAGAAACCCTACTCTGAGATTGTGAAGGAAAATCCGACAATCACGCTAGAGCAGTTTGAACTATTCAAGGCGGCTTCCGCTGCCGAAGATGCCAAAAATAGTCAAAGTACATGAAGGGGCTTCAACAGAGGAACATGGGGCACCACCACCTCGGAAGCCGTGGTTACACGGGGAAGAGGTCCATATGGTCCAAGGAGGACGCGAAACGTGAAAGTCTGGGCATCCCAGACCCCTTGGCGGAGTTCGCCGTCCCGCAGGAGTATGACGTCCTCAGGGCCTGGTACCATTGGGACCCAGTCAAGAAGGTTTTCGATACGGACCCGGTCACGACAGAGTTCATGAGACTATTGGTAATTTTAGTTCCTGATCAATTCGACTGCATGTTTAGTCAAATTTGTAAACGATCCTTGTTCCTTTTGTAGAGAGAGCAGCATAGGATTGTGGCCGAAAGTGACTCACCTCCTGAGGCGTTGGCGAGGCCCAAGTGGGACACCCCATTCAACCGGGCGTTAAACATATTGAAACAACTCCCGGTGGACACTCAGCCGTCATATGGACGTGTGCACGGTGTTGGAGACAGCGCCACGTGGAAGAAGTACTACGCTAAGTCCACGGAGGAGAGAAAGGAAAGATGGAGGTTAACTGAAGAAAGCATTGACAAGAAGGTTGAGATTGCGCTTGAGAAGAATTCAGCTAAGACAGTCGCAATAGTGGTAGCTGCCATAAAGCGGGAGCCGACAGTCTTGGTTCCGGCTATCATCGATTGGAGCAGGCGAAATCCAGAAAAATATGCAACGGACTTTCCCCTTGCCAACTTCTTCGAGAGCATCTCGACTAGCATTGCACCAGCACCAGCACCTGCTCCTGCACCAAATCCCGAACCTGCTTTGTCTTTGGCTGAGCTCGACGCCCTCACGGTACCTGTCACACCGGCCCTCTTCAATAAATGTATAATCTCATATTTCCGTTGCCTTTTGGATGTCTCACATCACAGACATGCCTCTGTAGGCGACGCCCCGTGCACCATATTGTACGACATCAACGGCCAGAAGGTGGATGTGGGGAAGGCGACGATAATGAATCCGAAGGAACAATTGTTCCACAGCCGGCCGATCGCCACATACATCTTTAGGGTTTCCGTGGCCAGTGTCAAACCAGGCCACGAGAATTTGGTTCCTCCGGTACTAGGGGGAGATGACGATGAGACCCTGCGGTGGCTTGGCGATTGCAAGACATGGGTCCTGTTGTGGCCAAAGAGTTTGCTTCGTCTGGAGGCGGCCGGGAGCATACCCACGACCACGCTGCCTCCGCAAGGTATGAACATCAGCACCCCACCTACCCAATTAGAGTCGCCTGTCATCCTGGGTGATAGCAGACTGGTTGAGGAAGAGGCTCCATTAGTCGCTGATGACGTCGCCATAGATGAGGATGAGGATGAGGATGAGGATGACACTCAACAGTATCTCAATACTGGCGCACTAATGACGGAGGATCGATGGCCCAGTAGTATGAGTACTCAGGGTTTGAGCGTCATGTGTCGGTGCCTGAATTGCCGCCTCCGGAGCCTAAACATACTGTAGACAACCTTCCACCAAAGAAGCATCGGAAGAGAGCGAGGAAAGGCATCAATAAAGCTGTTTCTATGATCCAGCCGCCTCTGCAGCCTCGGGTTCAAGACCGTATACCTGTCCCCGGTGCGGCGAAATACCATATCGCCGGTGAACCAATCCTACCTAAGGCATTGGTACATGCCATACACGGCGATCTAAGGAGACTCCATGATGATGTGCTACGGAGAGAGAAAAGCCTATTCGCCTTGGAAAATCCAGGATACCCACTCTACGTGGTTAACGTGCCGCAACAAAGGTTGTACGTTAACATAATCCCCACGGAGAAGTTCTTCCTTCGATTCGATTACATCTTCGACAAGTTTCACTTGAAGAAGCTATATTTTACGTTTGTCCGCCTTTATACCTTGTACATGAACTACATCATCGGGATTGAGCAGATACCTTATATCTGTGTCGCTGACCCATACTTCATGCACGATGGCTTGTTGGCAGTCTGCGCAGAGCACCGTGAATACGCGAGGTGAAGGAAATATGCCCTAGAGCCAATAATAAAGTTACTATTTATTTCCTCATATCATGATAAATGTTTATTATTCATGCTAGAATTGTATTAACCGGAAACATGATACATGTGTGAATACATAGACAAACTTAATGTCACTAGTATGCCTCTACTTGACTAGCTCATTAATCAAAGATGGTTATGTTTCCTAACCATAGACATGTGTTGTCATTTGATTAAAGAGATCACATCATTAGGAGAATGATGTGATTGACTTGACCCATTCTGTTAGCCTAGCACTTGATCGTTTAGTATGTTGCTATTGCTTTCTTCATGACTTATACAAAGTTCCTAAACCTATGAGATTATGCAACTCCTGTTTACCGGAGGAACACTTTGTGTGCTACCAAACGTCACAACGTAACTGGGTGATTATAAAGGAGCTCTACAGGTGTCTCCAAAGGTAGATGTTGAGTTGGCATATTTCGAGATTAGGTTTTGTCATTCCGATTGTCGGAGAGGTATCTCTGGGCCCTCTCGGTAATGCACATCACTATAAGCCTTGCAAGCAATGTGGCCAATGAGTTGGTTACGGAATGATGCATTACGTAACAAGTAAAGAGACTTGCCGATAACGAGATTGAACAAGGTATTGGATACCGACGATCGAACCTCGGGTAAGTAACATACCGATGACAAAGGGAACAACGTATGTTTTTATGCGGTTTGACCGGTAAAGATCTTCGTAGAATATGTAGGAGACAATACGAGCATCCAGGTTCCGCTATTGGTTATTGACCGGAAACAGTTCTAGGTCATATCTACATAGTTCTCAAACCCGTAGTGTCCGCACGGTTAAAGTTACGATGACAGTTTTATTATGAGTTTATATGTTTTGATGTACTGAAGGTTGTTCGGAGTCCCGGATGTGATCACGGACATGACGAGGAGTCTCAAAATGGTCGAGACATAAAGATTGATATATTGGAAGCCTATATTTGGATAACGGAATCGTTCCGGGAGAAATCGGGATTTTTCCGGAGTACCGGGGTGTTACCGGAACCCCCCCGGGGGTTAATGGGCCTACATGGGCCATGAGGGAGAAGAGGAAGGGCCGGCCAGGGCAGGCCACGCGCCCCCTCTCCCCCTAGTCCGAATAGGACAAGGAGGGGGGGGGGGCGCCCCCCTTTCCTCTTTCCCCTCCCCCCTTTCCTTCTCCACTAAGGCAAGAGGGGGGAGTCCTACTCCCGGTGGGAGTAGGACTCCTCCAGGCGCACCAGTAGTGGGCTGGCCGCACCTCCCCCTCCCTCCTTTATATACGGGGGCAGGGGGGCACCTCTAGACACACAAGTTGATCTTCGTGATCGTTCCTTAGCCGTGTGTGGTGCCCCCCTCCACCATATTCCACCTCGGTCATATCATTGCAGTGTTTAGGCGAAGCCCTGCGTCAGTAGAACATCATCATCATCACCACGCCGTCGTGCTGACGGAACTCATCCCCGACACCCTGCTGGATCGGAGTCCGGGGATCGTCATCGAGCTGAAGGTGTGCTGAACACGGAGGTGTCGTACGTTCGGTGCTTGGATCGGTCGGATCGTGAAGACGTACGACTACATCAACCGCGTTGTCATAACGCTTCCGCTTTCGGTCTACGAGGGTACGTGGACACACTCTCCCCTCTCGTTGCTATGCATCACCATGATCTTGCGTGTGCGTAGGAATTTTTTTGAAATTACTACGTTCCCCAACAGTGGCATCCGAGCCTAGGTTTTATGCGTTGATGTTATTTGCACGAGTAGAACACAAATGAGTTGTGGGTGATACAAGTCATAGTGCTTACCAGCATGTCATACTTTGTTTCAGCGGTATTGTTGGATCAAGCGGCCCGGACAGACATTACGCGTACGCTTACGCGAGACTGGTTTTACCGCCGTGCTTTGCACACAGGTGACTAGCGGGTGTCTGTTTCTCCAACTTTAGTTGAATCGAGTGTGGCTACGCCCGATCCTTGCGAAGGTTAAAACAACACTAACTTGACGGACTATCGTTGTGGTTTTGATGCGTAGGTAAGAACGGTTCTTGCTCAGCCCGTAGCAGCCACGTAAAATTTGCAACAACAAAGTAGAGGACGTCTAACTTGTTTTTGCAGGGCATGTTGTGATGTGATATGGTCAAGACGTGATGCTATATTTTATTGTATGAGATGATCATGTTTTGTAACCGAAGTTATCGGCAACTGGCAGGAGCCATATGGTTGTCGCTTTATTGTATGAAATGCAAACGCCCTGTAATTGCTTTACTTCATCACTAAGCGGTAGCGATAGTCGTAGAAGCAATAGATGGCGTAACGACAACGATGCTACGATGGAGATCAACGTGTCGCGCCGGTGATGATGGTGATCACGACGGTGCTTCGGAGATGGAGATCACAAGCACAAGATGATGATGGCCATATCATATCACTTATATTGATTGCATGTGATGTTTATCCTTTATGAATCTTATCTTGCTTTGATTGACGGTAGCATTTTAAGATGATCTCTCACTAAATTTTTTTCAAGAAGTGTTCTCCCTAAGTATGCACCGTTGTGAAAGTTCTTCGTGCTGAGACACCACATGATGATTGGGTGTGATAGGCTCTACGTTCAAATACAACGGGTGCAAAACAGTTGCACACGTGAAATACTCAGGTTAAACTTTACGAGCCTAGCATATACAGATATGGCCTCGGAACACAGAGACCGAAAGGTCGAACGTGAATCATATAGTAGATATGATCAACATAGTGATGTTCACCATTGAAACTACTCCATCTCACGTGATGATCGGACATGGTTTAGTTGATTTGGATCACGTGATCACTTAGATGACTAGAGAGAAGTCTGTCTAAGTGGGAGTTCTTAAGTAATATGATTAATTGAACTTAAATTTATCATGAACTTAGTACCTGATAGTATTTTTTGCTTGTCTATGTTTGTTGTAGATAGATGGCTCGTGCTGTTGTTCCGTTGAATTTTAATGCATTCCCTGAGAAAGCTAAGTTGAAAGATGATGGTAGCAATTACACGGACTGGGTCCGTAACCTGAGGATTATCCTCATTGCTGCACAGAAGAATTACGTCCTTGAAGCACCGCTGGGTGCCAGGCCTGCTGCAGATGCAACTGACGATGTTAAGAACGTCTGGCAGAGCAAAGCTAATGACTACTCGATAGTTCAGTGTGCCATGCTTTACGGCTTAGAACCGGGTCTTCAACGATGTTTTGAACGTCATGGAGCATATGAGATGTTCCAGGAGTTGAAGTTAATATTTCAAGCAAATGCCCGGATTGAGAGATATGAAGTCTCCAATAAGTTCTATAGCTGTAAGATGGAGGAGAATAGTTTTGTCGGTGAACACATACTCAGAATGTCTGGGTATAATAATCACTTGATTCAACTGGGAGTTAATCTTCCTGATGATAGTGTCATTGACAGAATTCTTCAATCACTGCCACCAAGCTACAGGAGCTTCGTAATGAACTATAATATGCAAGGGATGGACAAGACTATACTCGAGCTCTTTGCAATGCTAAAAGCTGCGGAGGTAGAAATCAAGAAGGAGCATCAAGTGTTGATGGTCAATAAGACCACCAGTTTCAAGAAAAAGGGCAAAGGGAAGAAGAAGGGGAACTTCAAGAAGAACAGCAAACAAGTTGCTGCTCAAGAGAAGAAACCCAAATCTGGATCTAAGCCTGCGACTGAGTGCTTCTACTGCAAGCAGACTGGACACTGGAAGTGGAACTGCCCCAAGTATTTGGCGGATAAGAAGGATGGCAAAGTGAACAAATGTATATGTGATATACATGTTATTGATGTGTACCTTACTAATGCTTGCAGTACCACCTGGGTATTTGATACTGGTTCTGTTACTAATATATGCAACTCGAAACAGGGACTATGGAAATAGGCGAAGATTGGCTAAGGACGAGGTGACGATGCGCGTGGGAAATGGTTCCAAAGTCGATGTGATCGCGGTCGGCATGCTACCTCTACATCTACCATCGGGATTAGTTTTAGACCTAAATAATTGTTATTTTGTGCCAGCGTTGAGCATGAACATTATATCTGGATCTTGTTTGATGCGAGATGGTTATTCATTTAAATCAGAGAATAATGGTTGTTCCATTTATATGAGTAATATCTTTTATGGTCATGCACACTTACAGAGTGGTCTATTTTTATTAAATCTCGATAGTAGTGATACACATATTCATAATGTTGAAACCAATAGATGCAGAGTTAATAATGATAGTGCAACTTATTTGTGGCACTGCCGTTTAGGTCATATCGGTGTAAAGCGCATGAAGAAACTCCATACTGATGGACTTTTGGAATCACTTGATTATGAATCACTTGGTACTTGTGAACCATGCCTCATGGGCAAGATGACTAAAACGCTGTTCTCCGGAACTATGGAGCGAGCAACTGATTTGTTAGAAATCATACATACCGATGTATGCGGTCCAATGAATGTCGAATCTCGCGGCGGGTATCGTTCTTTTCCAACCTTCACATTGAGCAGATATGGGTATATCTACTTGATGAAACACAAGCCTGAAACATTTGAAAAGTTCAAAGAGTTTCAGAGTGAAGTAGAAAATCATCGTAACAAGAAAATAAAATTTCTACGATCTGATCGTGGAGGAGAATATTTGAGTTACGAGTTTTGTTTACATTTGAAACAATGCAGAATAGTTTCGCAACTCACGCCACCCGGAACACCACAACGAAATGGTGTGTCCGAATGTCGTAATCATACTTTACTGGATATGGTGCGATCTGTGATGTCTCTTACTGATTTACCGCTATCGTTTTGGGGTTATGCTTTAGAGACGGCCGCATTCACGTTAAATAGGGCACCATCAAAATCCGTTGAGACGACGCCTTATGAACTGTGGTTTGGCAAGAAACCAAAGTTGTCATTTCTTAAAGTTTGGGGCTGCGATGCTTATGTGAAGAAACTTCAACCAGATAAGCTCGAACCCAAATCGGAGAAATGTGTCTTCATAGGATACCCAAAAGAGACAATTGGGTACACCTTCTATCACAGATCTGAGGGCAAGATTTTCGTTGCTAAATTCGAATCCGTTCTAGAGAAGGAGTTTCTCTCGAAAGAAGTGAGTGGGAGGAAAGTAGAACTTGATGAGGTAACTGTACCTTCTCCATTATTGGAAAGTAGTTCATCACAAGAACCGGTTCCTGTGACAACTACACCAATTAGTGACGAAGCTAATGATATTGATCATGAATCTTCAGATCAAGTTTCTACTGAACTTCGTAGGTCTACCAGAGTAAGATCCACACTAGAGTGGTACGGTAATCCTTTTCTGAAAGTCATGTTACTTGACCATGGCGAACCTGCGAACTATGAGGAAGCGATGATGAGCCCAGATTCCGCAAAATGGCTTGAATCCATGAAATCTGAGATAGGATCCATGTATGAGAACAAAGTATGGACTTTGGTTGACTTGCCCGATGATCGGCAAGCGATTGAGAATAAATGGATCTTCAAGAAGAAGACTGACGCTGATGGTAATATAACTGTCTACAAAGCTCGACTTGTTGCAAAAGGTTTTCGACAAGTTCAAGGGGTTGACTACGATGAGACTTTCTCACCCGTAGCGATGCTTAAGTCTATCCGAATCATGTTAGCAATTGCCGCATTTTATGATTATGAAATTTGGCAAATGGATGTAAAAACTGCATTCCTGAATGGATTTCTGGAAGAAGAATTGTATATGATGCAACCAGAAGGTTTTGTCGATCCAAAAGATGCTAACAAAGTGTGCAAGCTCCAGCGATCCATTTACGGACTGGTGCAAGCATCTCGGAGTTGGAATAAACGCTTTGATAGTGTGATCAAAGCATATGGTTTTATACAGACTTTTGGAGAAGCCTGTATTTACAAGAAAGTGAGTGGGAGCTCTGTAGCATTTCTGATATTATATGTAGATGACATATTGTTAATTGGAAATGATATAGAATTTCTGGATAGCATAAAGGGATACTTGAATAAAAGTTTTTCAATGAAAGACCTCGGTGAAGCTGCTTACATATTGGGCATCAAGATCTATAGAGATAGATCAAGACGTTTAATTGGACTTTCACAAAGCACATACCTTGATAAAGTTTTGAAAAAGTTCAAAATGGATCAGGCAAATAAAGGGTTCTTGCCTGTATAACAAGGTGTGAAGTTGAGTCAGACTCAATGCCCGACCACAGCAGAAGATAGAGAGAAAATAAAAGATGTTCCCTATGCTTCAGCCATAGGCTCTATCATGTATGCAATATTGTGTACCAGACCTGATGTATGCTTAGCAATAAGTTTAGCAGGGAGGTACCAAAGTAATCCAGGAGTGGATCACTGGACAGCGGTCAAGAATATCCTGAAATACCTGAAAAGGACTAAGGATATGTTTCTCGTTTATGGAGGTGACAAAGAGCTAGTCGTAAATGGCTACGTCGATGCAAGCTTTGATACTGATCCGGACGATTCTAAATCGCAAACCGGATACGTGTTTTTATTAAACGGTGGAGCTGTAAGTTGGTGCAGTTCTAAACAAAGCATCGTGGCGGGATCTACATGCGAAGCGGAGTACATAGCTGCTTCAGAAGCAGCAAATGAAGGAGTCTGTATGAAGGAGTTCATTTCCGATCTAGGTGTCATACCTAGTGCATCGGGACCAATGAAGATCTTCTGTGACAATACTGGTGCAATTGCCTTGGCAAAGGAATCCAGATTTCACAAGAGGGCCAAGCACATCAAGACACGCTTCAATTCCATCCGGGACAAAGTCCAGGTGGGAGACATAGAGATTTGCAAGATACATACGGATCTGAATATAGCAGACCCGTTGACTAAGCCTCTTCCACGAGCAAAATATGATCAGCACCAAGACTCCATGGGTGTTAGAATCATTACTGTGTAATCTAGATTATTGACTCTAGTGCAAGTGGGAGACTGAAGGAAATATGCCCTAGAGGCAATAATAAAGTTATTATTTATTTCCGCATATCATGATAAATGTTTATTATTCATGCTAGAATTGTATTAACCGGAAACATGATACATGTGTGAATACATAGACAAACTTAATGTCACTAGTATGCCTCTACTTGACTAGCTCATTAATCAAAGATGGTTATGTTTCCTAACCATAGACATGTGTTGTCATTTGATTAAAGAGATCACATCATTAGGAGAATGATGTGATTGACTTGACCCATTCCGTTAGCCTAGCAATTGATCATTTAGTATGTTCCTATTGCTTTCTTCATGACTTATACAAAGTTCCTAAAACTATGAGATTATGCAACTCCCGTTTACCGGAGGAACACTTTGTGTGCTACAAAACATCACAACGTAACTGGGTGATTATAAAGGAGCTCTACAGGTGTCTCCAAAGGTATATGTTGAGTTGACGTATTTCGAGATTAGGTTTTGTCACTCTGATTATCGGAGAGGTATCTCTGGGCCCTCTCGGTAATGCACATCACTATAAGCCTTGCAAGCAATGTGGCCAATGAGTTGGTTACGGAATGATGCATTACGTAATGAGTAAAGAGACTTGCCGATAACGAGATTGAACTAGGTATTGGATACCAACGATCGAACCTCGGGTAAGTAACATACCGATGACAAAGGGAACAACATATGTTGTTATGCGGTTTGACCGATAAAGATCTTCATAGAATATGTAGGAGCCAATATGAGCATCCAGGTTCCGCTATTGGTTATTGACCGGAAATAGTTCTAGGTCATGTCTACATAGTTCTCAAACCCGTAGGGTCCGCACGCTTAAAGTTACGATGACAGTTATATTATGAGTTTATATGTTTTGATGTACCGAAGGTTGTTCGGAGTCCCGGATGTGATCACGGACATGACGAGGAGTCTCGAAATGGTCGAGACATAAAATTGATATACTGGAAGCCTATATTTGGATAACGGAATCGTTCCGGGAGAAATCGGGATTTTTCCGGAGTACCGGGGGGTTACCGGAACCCCCCCGGGGGTTAATGGGCCTACATGGGCCAAGAGGGAGAAGAGGAAGGGCCGGCCAGGGCAGGCCGCGCGCCCCCTCTCCCCCTAGTCCGAATAGGACAAGGAGGGGGGCGACGCCCCCCTTTCCTCTTTCCCCTCCCCCCTTTCCTTCTCCACCAAGGCAAGAGGGGGGAGTCCTACTCCCGGTGGGAGTAGGACTCCTCCAGGCGCACCCCTAGGGGGCTAGCTGCACCTCCCCCTCCCTCCTTTATATACGGGGGCAGGGGGGCACCTCTAGACACACAAGTTGATCTTCGTGATCGTTCCTTAGCCGTGTGCGGTGCCCCCTCCACCATATTCCACCTCGGTCATATCGTTACAGTGTTTAGGAGAAGCCCTGCGTCGATAGAACATCATCATTGTCACCGCACCGTCGTGCTGACGGAACTCATCCCTGACACCCTGCTGGATCGTAGTCCGGGGATCGTCATCGATCTGAACGTTTGCTGAACACGGAGGTGCCGTACGTTCGGTGCTTGGATCGGTCAGATCGTGAAGACGTACGACTACATCAACTGTGTTGTCATAACGCTTCCGCTTTCGGTCTATGAGGGTACATGGACACACTCTCCCCTCTCGTTGCTGTGCATCACCATGATCTTGCGTGTGCGTAGGAATTTTTTTGAAATTACTACGTTCCCCAACACAAGGGACTACCTCGTCAATATCATGTTAGCCAATAAGGACAAGGAAACGATTCTCGTGCCTTATCATCCCCTATAAGTCATCCGCACGGATATCCTTCCTTCGATTTCAATCATTCATTTGCACGATGGAGGATAATTAATTTGATGTGTACTTATTTTGTACAGCAACGGGCGCGCCGTCCTCATCATCCTTTACCCCTGATACTCCCAAGCTCTTTACTTGGACTAGTCGAAGAACATTAACAAAAAGGATTACAGCCACATCAAGTCTGTTCTCAGCAGTGTTATCTTTTTCTATGGCTTACGGGGTGGAGAGGTCAAGATCAAGAAGACTAGGAACGGCAGGGCCGCCTTTGGCCATAAGACCTACTTCTGCTGCATCCAGCAACCGAGTGATAGTCTTAAAGATGGATTCTATGTCATACACCAGATGCTGGAGTACAGACGGGATCGGCAGAACCTTCGCATGTCACCAATAGCCGGGGATGCCAATATTCTACAATGGGCAAGGACCGTAGGAGATATCCGATCATCGGCTTCGAGCTGAGTTCTATCGCATCCAACATGAACTTGCCCAAATCATCATGAAGGAGGTCCTCGAAAAAACAAGGTTGTTCTATGAGGAAGGGGAAATGTCGCGGCAAGACATCCGAACACGCGTAGCGGCTCAGCGTCTTGACCTGAAGCCTTTCACTAAGCTAGGGGACTATCTCCCTGACTTGGATGGATGGCACGACATGCTTGAGTGATTGTCGATATATGACAATGTGTTCGTTTAGTCCATACTTTATGTATGACAAAACTTTGAGTTATGCGCGACGAAACTTTATTTGTGATGTAATTAAATCGTCCTCCTCGACTAGCGAAGATCACTCTAGTTAGGGCATTTTGGGTATGATGAACTTTTTTATTTATGCTTATGATATGTTGCTTTTATTTTTGCCAAGTCTGTCTCTTTCTGTTGCTCAACTATATATGTTGCATATCATCGACTTATGTGACGATGCAGGTGCATAGATCATCGATGGCGAAGAAGTGCTACACCAGGAGTATACAACGAGTGGCCGGAGTGTCAGGCCCAGGTGTACTGGTTTTCGGTTTCCGTGCAACAGCCAGTATTTAGTTTAGGTTGAGGGGTACAAACTTATGTACTTCATAGTTACGCTCTCACTCATAGTGATAACTCTTCTCTCATATATCATTGTTTAGATGGATGATGATGTAGTTGCAAGAACTTGTATCACTATTTTCGAGATGATGACGAGAGACCACTTTGTGTTGGATGATGATTATGATGATCACATGATTTGATGCTATGATTATATTTGTATGTGTATGATGCTAACGATTATTGTAGAAAGCCTGTTCATATACAAAGCAAATATGCAGGAAAAAACTAATAAAACTAACAGTAGCGAGGGGAGTAGAGTTAGCAGCAGCGCGCCCTAAACTAAAGCGCTGTAGATATTAACAGTAGTGAGTTGCCCAAAAGCCCGCTGCTGCTAGACATGTATAGCAGTAGCGTGGGTCACCACACGCTACTGATACACGTTAGCTGTATCGCCGTATCAGTAGCACGGCACCCCGCGCTACTGATACACCTAATACGCGCGCTACTGCTAGGCTTTTCCCTAGTAGTGGGCGAGCAATAGAAAATAAATGGATCTTCAAGACAAAGACGGAAGATCATGGTAGTGTTGCTATCTACAAAGCTCAAATTGCCGCAAAAGGTTTTCAACAAGTTCAAGGAGTTAACTACGATGAGATTTTCTCACTCGTATCGATGCTTAAGTCTGTCCGAATCATGTTAGCAATTGCCACATTTTATGAAATCTGGCAAATGGATATCAAAACTGCATTCCTTGATGGATTTATTAAAGAAGAATTGTATATGATACAACCAGAAGGTTTTGTCAATCCTAAAGGTGCTAACAAAATGTGCAAGCTCTAGCGAGCCATCTATGGACCGATTCAAGCATCTCGGAGTTGGAATATACGCTTTGATGAGTTGATCAAAGCATATAGGTTTATCCAGACTTGCGGTGAAGCCTGTATTTACAAGAAAGTAAGTGGGAGCACTACAGCCTTTGTGATAAGTATATGTGAATGACATATTGTTGATCGGAAATGATGTAGAATTTTTCTGGAAACCATAAAGGAGAGTTTGAAAGGAGTTTTTGAAAGAAATACCTGGGTGATGCTGCTTACATATTGGGCATCAAGATCTATAGAGATAGCTCAGGACCCTTGATAAGATTTTTTCAATGAGTACATACCTTGACAAGATTTTGAAGTAGTTCAAAATGGAACAGTAAATTGATACGTCTCCAATGTATCTATAATTTATGAAGCATTCATGCTATTATATTATCTGTTTTGGATGTTTATGGGCTTTACTAAGCACTTTTATATTATTTTTGGGACTAACCTATTAACCGGAGGCCCAGCCCATATTGTTGTTTTCTTGCCTATTTCAGTGTTTCGAAGAAAAGGAATATCAAGCGGAGTCCAAACGGAATTAAACCTTCGGGAAAGTTATTTTTAGAACGGAAGCAATCCAGGGGACTTGGAGTGCACGTAAGGGAAGCTTCGAGGTGGCCACGAGGCAGGGAGGTGTGCCCACCTCCCCTGTGTGCGCCCCCACCCTCGTGGCTCCCCTAACCGACTTCTTTTGCCTATATATCTCCATATGCCCTAAAAACATCGGGGAACACAAATTGATCGGGAGTTCCGCCACCGCAAGCCTCTGTAGCCACCAAAAACCTCTCGGGAGCCCGTTTCGGCACCCTGCCGGAGGGGGAAGCCCTCAACGGTGGCCATCTTCATCATCCCGACGCTCTCCATGACGAGGAGGGAGTAGTTCACCCTCGAGGCTGAGGGTATGTACCAGTAGCTATGTGTTTGATCTCTCTCTCTCTCTCTTGTGTTCTTGATTTGGCACGATCTTGACGTATCGCAAGCTTTGCTAATAGTTGGATCTTATGATGTTTCTCCCCCTCTACTCTCTTGTGATGGATTGAGTTTTCCCTTTGAAGTTATCTAATCGGACTGAGTCTTTATGGATTTGAGAACGCTTGATGTATGTCTTGCCGTGCTTATCTGTGGTGACAATGGGATATTCACGTGATCTACTTGATGTATGTTTTGGTGATCAACTTGCGGGTTCAATGAACGTATGCATAGGGGTTGGCACACGTTTTCGTCTTGACTCTTCGGTAGAAACTTTGGGGCACTCTTTGAAGTACTTTGTGTTGGTTGAATAGATTAATCGAGATTGTGTGATGCATATCGTATAATCATGCCCACGGATACTTGAGTTGACATTGGAGTATCTAGGTGACATTAGGGTTTTGGTTGATTTGTGTCTTAAGGTGTTATTCTAGTACAAACTCTATGATAGATCGAACGGAAAGAATAGCTTCGTGTTATTTTACTACGGACTCTTGAATAGATCGAGCAGAAAGGATAACTTTTAGGTGGTTTCATACCCTACCATAATCTCTTCGTTTGTTCTCCGCTATTAGTGACATTGGAGTGACTCTTTGTTGCATGTTGAGGGATAGTTATATGATCCAGTTATGTTATTATTGTAGAGAGAACTTGCACTAGTGAAAGTATGAATCTTAGGCCTTGTTTCCTAGCATTGCAATACCGTTTACACTTACTTTTATCATTAGTTACCTTGCTGTTTTTATATTTTCAGATTACAAAAACCTATATCTATCATCCATACTGCACTTGTATCACCATCTCTTCGCCGAACTAGTGCACCTATACAATTTGCCATTGTATTGGGTGTGTTGGGGACACAAGAGACTCTTTGTTATTTGGTTGCAGGGTTGTTTGAGAGAGACCATCTTCATCCTACACCTCCCACAGATTGATAAACCTTAAGTCATCCACTCGAGGGAAATTAGCTACTGTCCTACAAACCTCTACACTTGGAGGCCCAACAACATCTACAAGAAGAAGGTTGTGTAGTAGACATCATAAAACAAGGAGTTCTTGCCTCTGTTGCAAGGTGTAAAGTTGAGTAAGACTCAAAACCCGACCACAGCAGAAAATAGAAAGAGAATGAAATTCATTCCCTATGCCTTAGCCATAGGTTCTATAAAGTATGCTATGGTGTGTACCAGACCTATTGCGTACCTTATCATGAGTTTGGCAAGGGGGTACAATAGTGATCCAGGAGTGGATCACTGGACAGCGGTCAAAGTTATCCTTAGTTACCTAAGAGGACTAAGAAAATATTTCTCGGTTATGGAGGTGATAAAGAGTTTGTCGCAAAGAGTTACGTCGATACAAGCTTTTACACTGATCCGGATGACTCTGAGTCTCAATCTGAATACATATTGAATGTGGGAGCAATTAGCTAGAGTAGCTCCATATAGACGATTGTAGACATAGAAAATTTGAAAAATACATACCGCTCTGAATGTGATAGACCCATTGACTAAACCTCTCTCACCAGCAAAACATGATCACACCTTAGTACTCTTTGGGTGTTAATCACATAGCGATGTGAACTAGATTATTGACTCTAGTAAACCCTTTGGGTGTTGTTCACATGGCGATGTGAACTATGGGTGTTAATCACATAGAGATGTGAACTATTAGTGTTAAATCACATGGCGAAGTGAACTAGATTATTGACTCTAGTGCAAGTGGGAGACTGAAAGAAATATGCCCTAGAGGCAGTAATAAAGTTGTTATTTTATATTTACTTATATCATGATAAATGTCTATTATTCATGCTGGAATGGTATTAACCAGAAACTTGATACATGTGTGGATACATAGACAAAACACCGTGTCCCTAGTAGGCCTCTACTAGTTAGACAAGCTCGTTGATCAAAGATGGTTAAGTTTCCAAACAATAGACGTGTGTTGTCATTTTATGAACGGGATCACATCATTAGGAGAATGATGTGATGGACAAGACCCATTCGTTATCTTAGCATTATGATCATTCATTTTTATTGCTACTGCTTTCTTCATGTCAAATACATATTCCTCCGACTATGAGATTATGCAACTCCCGGATACCGGAGGAATGCCTTGTGTGCTATCAAATGTCACAGCGTAACTAGGTGATTATAAAGATGCTCTACAGGTATCTCCGAAGGTGTTTGTTGGGTTGGCATAGATCGAGATTACGATTTGTCACTCTGATTATCGGAGAGGTATCTCTGGGCCCTCTCGGTAATGCACATCATAAGAAGCCTTGCAAGCAATGTGACTAATGAGTTAGTTGCGGGATGATGCATTACGGAACGAGTAAAGAGACTTGCTCGTAACGATATTGAACTAGGTATGAAGATACCGACGATCAAATCTCGGGCAAGTAACATACCGATGACAAAGGGTATAACGTATGTTGTCATAACGGCTCGACTGATAAAGATCTTCGTATAATATGTGGGAGCCAATATGAGCATCCAGGTTCCACTACTGGTTATTGACCAGAGAGGTGTTTCGGTCATGTCTACATAGTTCTTGGACCCGTAGGGTCCGCACGCTTAACGTTCGATGATGATTTGTATTATATAAGTTATGTGATTTGGTAACTGAGTGTTGTTCAGAGTCCCGGATGAGATCACGGACATGACGAGGAGTCTCGAAATGGTCGAGAGGTAAAGATTGATATATAGGAAGATAGTATTCGGACACCGGAAGTGTTTCGGGGGTACGTATCGGGTCACCGAAAGGGGTTCCGGGCATCCCCCCGCATCTACATGGGCCTGATGGGGCAAGAGTGGGCCAGACCAGCCCCTAAGGGGCTGGTGCGCCCCTTGTAGGCCGAAATAGAGGGGGCGGGGAATAGGAGAAGAGAGAAAGGAAGAGGAGGGATTCAGCCTCCCCCTTCCTTCTCCCCCCTTCGGGAATTATGGTAAGGGGGGCGAGTAGGATTAGGGCCCCAAGTAGGATTCCTCCTACTTCGTCGCCCCCTTAGCTGCCCCCTGTCCCTCCCACCTATATATTAAAAGGGGGGAGGTGCCTAGAACAGACAAGATTGATTCCTAGCCGTGTGTGGCGCCCCCCTCCACAGTTTATGCCTTCGATCATATTCACGTAGTGCTTAGGTGAACCCCTGCGTGGATAACTTCACCATCACCGTTACCACGCCATCATGCTGACGCAACTATCCCTCGACACTTTTCTGGATCAAGAGGTTGAGGGACGTCATCGAGCTGAACGTGTGTAGAACTCGGAGGTGCCGTACATTCGGTACTTGATCGATCGGAATGGGAAGAAGTTCGACTACATCAAGCGCGTTAACAAATGCTTTCGCTTTCGGTCTATGAGGGTACATGGACACACACTCCCCCTCTCGTTGCTATGCATCTCCTAGATAGATCTTGCGTGAGCGTAGGATTTTTTTTTGAAATTGTATGCCACGTTTCCCAAAGAATGTCGACTACATGACTTCACCATACTTGGGCCTAAGGGAATGCATTGTGGATTAGTTATTAGATGATGGGTTGTGAGAGTGACAGAAGCTTAAACCCTAGTTTATGCGTTGTTCCGTAAGGGACTGATTTGGATCCAAAAGTTTAATGCTATGGTTAGATTTATTCTTAATAATTTTCTGGTAGTTGCGGATGCTTGCGAGGGGGTTAATCGTAAGTAGGAGGTTTGTTCAAGTAAGAACAACACCTAAGCACCGGTCCACCCACATATCAAATTATCAAAGTAGAGAACACGAATCAAACCAACATGATGAAAGTGACTTGATGAAATTTCTGTGTACCTTCAAGAACGCTTTTTGGCCTGTCATTTGCCTCAAAAGGACTGGGCTATCTTGCTGCACTTTTGTTACCGCTACCGTTACTTTCTTGTTACAAATTATCTTGCTATCAAACTACTCGTTACTTACAATTTCAGTGTTTGCAGAGAATACCTTGCTGAAAACCACTTGTCATTTCCTTCCGCTCCTCGTTGGGTTCGACACTCTTACTTATCGAAAGGACTATGATTGATCCCATATGCCTGTGGGCATCAAACATGACCTGGACAAGGATCAAAACCTGAAACTATTGCTTTCAACATTTGAGCAAATGTCGGCCCTTAAAATTAACTTCCGTAAAAGTGAATTGTACTGCTTTGCAGAAGCCAGTGAGGCGACAGCCAATTATGATGACTTGTTTGGGTGTGCGCCAGGCCAATTCCCAATTAAATATTTGGGAATACCGATTCATTATTGGCGTCTCACAAATGCGGAATGGAAACATGTGGAGGAGCGCTTAGAGAAATGGTTGATTAGTTGGAAAGGCAAGTTCCTCTCTGTGGGAGGACGACTAGTCTTGATCAATTATGTCCTCACAAACATGGTTCTCTATGTGGTTTGTTTTTTCCAAATTCCAAAAGGGGTCTTGCAATGGCTGGATTATTTTAGATGCAGGTTCTTTTGGCAAGGAGATAGTGAAAAGAAAAAGTACTGGCTGGTCATATGGATGGTGGTTTGTAGGCCAAAAGACCAAGGTGGCCTTGACATTCATGACCTACAGGTCAAGAATGATGCATTACTTAGTAAATGGTTGTTCAAACTACTTACTGAGGATGGCGTTTGGCAAACCCTCGTGTGTAGTAAGTATCTAGACCAAAAGGTTGTGTCTCAGGCCTATTAGAAACCTGGTGACTCACACTTTTGGGATGGTCTAATGGTGGTAATGAAGCATCTTTTCCGTTTTGGATTATTTGCGAGAAATGACGGGTCAGAGATTCGTTTCTGGGAGGACAACTAGCTAGGCAGTGCCAGCCTCCGAGAACAATATCCTGCTTTGTACAACATTGTTCGTAGTAAGAATGATACTCTCGCACAGGTCCTCAGCTCATCCCCGCCGAACATTTCTTTCAGGCGGGATTTGATCCCCCCCCCCCCCGCGTCTTATGTCATGGCAAAAATCTTGTCCAGATTGGATTAGATTAATCTGACACAAGGACGGGATGTGTTTCGCTAGAACCTCACTACATCTGGGTCCTTCACAATCGACTCTATGTACCATGCGCTCACGCATTCAGAGGTCCCAGTGGATAATAACAAGAAAATTTCAAAGTCGAAGATTCAACTAGAAGTTAAAATCTTCATGTAGTATCTTCGGAGGGGAGCTGGGCTAACCAAGACAACGTTGCCCATCGCAATTGGCAAGGAAGTAAGAACTGTAGCTTTTGTACTCACGATGAGACAATCAAACACCTTTTTTTCCAGTGCAAGCTTGTGCGTTCTATATGGTCAATCATCCAAATAGCATCCAATTTATACCCGCCCACAAGTGTTGCCAATATTTTTGGTCATTGGTTGGACGATATTTAAAATAGGATCAAAACGTTATTGAGGGTGGGAGCATATGCCTTATTGTGGTCGCTTTGGCTATGTAGAAATAATTTGGTTTTTAATAACATAAAATCTTCTGCTTTGCAGGTTATTTTCCATTGTACGCACTCGCTTCATATGTGGTCTACGCTACAACAAACGGAGTACCAACTGTTATTCAAGGCAGTGTGTACGCGGTTGGAGCGGGTGGTCAAGGAGGTTTTTACCCAACATGGATGGCAGCATAATCTCCGGATCGCTCCACCACCTTCTTCGACATAGGCAGAATGTTAGTCCTATACGACTCTATTGTTGCCGATATGTCGGTTTCTCGTTTATTTTCAAAAAAAATTGTCAGACTCTTAGTGTTTGGCTGTGTGCATCTTTTTATGCAGAGACCGGGTGTTACTCACATGCTTTGTATCTACTTGATGCTACATTTTAAGTTAATAAAAGGGCCCTTTATCGGAAAAAAAATCTGCCTCTCCGCCACCCTGCTCTGTCCTCGCAATCTCCACCTTTGAGGACGGATTCAGCTATAGGAATTACTGCGCCGCCGCGACGGAGGTCGGCTGGCTCTTGCTTGCGTTGGTTGTGCTCATTGGTGTGGTGCTTCCTGCGCAGGGCTACTTTACGTGGGTAACCGTGTTCGAGTACTAAGCATAGATTAAAATCGCGGGATAAACTATTTCACGGCATTCTCTCCCAGCAGCTACAGCAGGCAATCACGGCAAATAGCAAAAAAAAATCTGGTGGAAGAGATATTATATTTACTAATTGGAAGCACCATACGAGCACTACTAAGGAAAAGCCTAGCAGTAGCGCTGGTTTTTGGCCTATCAGTAGCGCGGGCAGTGACGAATCTACCAGCCAGGCTTCGTTAGGCTCGAGCCTACCCTCCAAATTCGCGAAATATTATTTTAGTACTAGGCTTCAGGATGTATGTTAGGCCCAGCCCAGGAAAAGTGGTCTAGCCAGCCCATCTAAGCAAATTTTGTGACCAGCCACCAGCACGTGCAAGAGCGATCAGCCACCAGACGCAGCCTGCCTGCCCAACTGCCGCGAACTCGTCGCCCATGCCCCAGGCGGTCAACAGCGCGGGCTATTTTCTTCTCTATCCATGTCTCTGCACAATTTATTCATTGTCTCTACATCCAACAGACTAGTTGCAATTGCTAGTAGTCAGTCGCAAGTTTAGTTCTAGTCAATAGCTAGTTTACTTCTATTTATAATTAGTCCATGAACTAATTGCTATCTTTGTTTCATTTTTCTGTAGAAATGAAGAGAAAGAAAACTGTGCATAGTTGGTTTGCAAGTAGTTCAACTACACTTCCTATTGTTCCTTAATCCAATTTTTCTCCAATCAATGTTATTGTTGAACCCACCCTCATTGAGGACATAATCCCCCATAATCTACAACTACAATATCATTAGTAAGAAGCAACACCAATATCATTGGCTTTGTCCTTTTTCGTTTGCTTCTCTAGTACTTGATGTATTGGTGTGCGAATTATATGAAACTTTGTTATATGGCCAATCATGCTACTAGTATTGGTCTTGAGAAATATGATGTCAATTTCAACACATGTTTATTCAAAATTTGATGTTTTTTTATTCTAGTAAATACTTCTCTTTCTAGTAGTAATTTAGGAAAATTTCAGTTTATTTGCACAAACGGATTAGGAGATAATAATTTTTTTCTTCAAAAGAGCGTTTAGTTTTCTCGGCGTCAACTTTGAGCCCACCCTCCATTTTCTTTTTAGATTCGCCACTAAGCGCGGGTAAGCGCGCTACTGATACGGCGCTACAACTAAATCTTAGCAGTAGCACCTGCTGGCACGCGCTACTGCTATATCTACTTAGTAGTAGCGCTTTCCCAAACAACCGCTACTGGTAATTACTATTAGGGCTTCTCTCCGCCCGCGCTACTACTATTATTCTGTATTCTATTTCTTTTAAATTTTAGATCGTATTCATACACCTTTATAGATTTTTTCATACATAGCAATTTAGAGATTGTTTTTACATTATAATGAGTTATTAAATCACTAGGTGAAAGAACCGTGGATTAGTTTCAAGTGCATGGATCCAAAGTAACCAATGGTCAATTTGGACCATCCATTTGAAACTCACCCAATGACATAATAACTTATCATCATCATCATCAACATAATATCATTAACAACTTATCAACATAATATATCATTGTCATATAACTCCTCATCATCATCATTTTCGTCCTTCAGACATCATATAACAACTTGGTCACTAGTTATAATAACAACTCCTCATCATCATCATAGTACTCATAATCACTACTCCTACTCAGCATCACCATCAAGTCTAAGACATTGTAGCACATAATAAAATCTTCCCATCATCATCATAGTCATATATAATCCACACTAACTAATTGTTCTTAATACTTAGGACCTACTACTCTCTCCTAGCTAAAATACCATAAAACAGATAAACCGGTCCTTCTCCATAATGGAGAGAATGGACATAAACCTATCTCTAACTTGTGGCTTGTGCACATTCATTTTGTCTCCAATTATTTGCGTGTGTGCATTCATCACTTTGCTCCATTATTTGATTTTGAGCCTTCCATCATTTGAAAAAATCGAGTATGCAGTATGATAAGCCTTTGAAGGAGTTGGTAAATAGCATATGCATATCACCTTCGGTAAATAGCATGTCAGGCACAACCTGCTTCGGGAGCCTCTGTTCAAAAATATGATAGTAACATATATAGTTAGCAATGTAGTTTACTTAAGAATAACGTACGCAATGAAGTTACCATCATTAACAAAATCTGACCAAGTTTTTGGCAATGAAGTTACCATCAAGCAATTTACGGACTAGTGGCACGTATCTAGTATAATTTGAGCTGATAGAGTGACTGGTTTTGAAGGCCTCAAAATCTTCTACGAATGAGACAAGATAACCTTTCTCCTCACAATTAAGCTTGGAGTCATAGCTGTAGTACGTGTTGTCTACTACCTTCCGAGTATTTCTTGAAGATAAGAAATAAGATGACAATTATAAATAAACAAGTTTAGTACCGACGAACATCAAATATTTTTAAATTAATAACATAAATTACTGAACTTAACAAATTAGTTTGACAAACTCACATCTAGGCAAAACTGGAGGCATATCCACATCCACCCAGATGTCGATATTCTCATCATCATCATAATCTTTGGGACGAATATAAAATCTTATTCGCATTCCCTCCACAAATCCATATGCCTTGCAGAGAGCTTCCCAATTAGAGCAACCAAAATGGGAGCGATCGATCGCATTGTACAGCTTAACCAGTAACTCATAACCATGTTTAGTTCTTAAGTGAGCCCTCCTCGTTTCCACATTCTCAAAGTCATCTAAACTAAAATCAAGCTTCTCCAATACATATGGTCTAGCATGGCACGGGATGTACTAATCTAATTGAAAAAAAATCCATAAATTACACGTTGAACAAAAGAAGCACAAGTGACGATATTAATTATGATGAAATGCTTGTCGTTATGTACCGTACAAACATCAAAGGTCTCTTCCAGCTCCACGGTGAAAAACCTATCATTTTGCAGGTGAGGAATTAAACCTGTCGCACAAACCCCGGTCATCGTAGCAGTACCCGCACTCCGGGATCCCATCGTCATCAAATATCTCCTGTGTTCAAAATTCAAAGATTATAACTCGACGACAAAACCCAAAAATCCGCCATGACCTTCGCTAAAAAAGGACATATCGAGAGCCTGAAATTTGTCGGAACGGAAATTAATCAACACTCCGGCAAAACATAGGCCACTTATCGATGACCATTGCATTTCAATGGTTGAAAAA
This sequence comes from Triticum aestivum, assembly GCF_018294505.1. Taxonomy (NCBI): domain Eukaryota; kingdom Viridiplantae; phylum Streptophyta; class Magnoliopsida; order Poales; family Poaceae; genus Triticum; species Triticum aestivum. The sequence continues at coordinate 711,594,009 of NC_057807.1, forward strand.
TATGAACATAACTAAAACATTTCAAAATATCTTATATATAATCCTAACATAACTAAATTTGCCAATATAGGTCTCTCTCTAAACTAGTTTTATTAAGCACTTACTAAGTAAGCTATTTTTATTAACTACTTACTAAATAAACTAGTTCTATTAAGCACTTACTATAAATAAACTAGTTCTATTAAGTAATTACTAAATAAACTATTTCTATTAAGCACTTAATATAACACTACTAGTGAAAACCTTATACACAGAACTTTAGCAGTAGCGTGGGTCAAAAAAGCACACTGGTGCTAAGTAGCAGTAGCGCGCCTGAGGAAACCGCGCTGCAGATAAAGATCTAGCAGTAGCGCGTCTGGCTGTAAACACGTTACTACTAAAATTCCCACGGCTTAGCCGATAGGCTACACATAGTAGTAGCGACCTATGACGAACCGCGCTACCGCTACTTTACTTGTAGCAGCGCGTTTTAATATAAACTCGCTACTGCTAAAGATTATAAAATTAAATGGAAAGAAAATAGAAAGGTAATTGAAAATGAAAGAAATAGAATAAGGTGAAAGGAAAAAAATAAAATGTGAAGAAAACTAAATGAAAAAGGGAAAAAAAGAGAAAGGAGTAGCAGTAGCGTGTATCACAGAACACGCTGTAGCTAAGATAGCAGCAGCGCTTTTCCTGGAACGCGCTACTACTACTTCTGACTTAACCAAGGGGTTCGTCCTTCCCCACGTGGCCACCTCCCCCAAATCCAACTCTCGCCGCCGCCGTCGCCCATCGGCTGTCGCGCGCTCTTCGCACCCTCTACGCTGCCCCGACCCAGATTCAACGCCGCCCCCGCCCCCGACCTCAACGCCGCCCCGGACGCCTCCCCCGACCCCGACCTCGACGCCGGCCGCCATCCGCCGCACGCCCGAGCGCCGACCCTGACCTCGACGCCGCCCTGCCCCTCCCTCGTCGCAGGCACCCGAGGTGAGCACGCCCGCTCCTCCCTCTCCCCTACCTCTGCCTAGGGTTTCTTTATATTTTAGTTGCATCAAATTAGTTAGGCTTCATGTAAGAGTGGAAAGAAATCGGATGCGGATGCGGCTCAAATGAGTTAGGGTTCATGTAAGGGTGAAAACGAATAAAATTTCTAAGATGAATCATAAAACGAGTAAAATTTGACCACTTATTTCACTTTATAGTTGGATAATTAAAATATCCGCTACCACTTTCCACCCCTATAGGTTCATCAAATTAGATGGTAATTAGGGTAGTAGTTCCTAGGTACTAATTAGTTAGTAAGAACTAGGTACTAATTAGGTACTAGAATATTTTTATTTATAGTAAGTTTATTTTTAGTAAGAACTAGTTGAATTAATAGAACTAGTTAGTAAGAACTTGTTGCTATTTTTTAGTTAAAGCAATTTTTCCCGCCTGGACGTGGACGATGCCTATCCCGCATCCTCGGTGTCGAGTCGGCGAAGGACGACACCTGCTTAACCAGATCGGCCATGTCCGGGACTGGGCTCCGCCGGGGTGGTACTGGGAGGCGCTACCTACTGGGGGGCGCAGGTTGGTGAGGAGCCAGCCTGTCGTTGACCCGAACCTTCTTTGGTGGCGGTCGCGTGGGCCAGTGATGATCCAGAGGCTCGAGGACTCCGCGGAGGTGGTGCGTCATCGTGTCAGTGAGGAGGACGTGCACGTCCGTAGCTACTTGTTTGCGTTGGAGCACAGGTCGTTCTCCAATACCTGGCAGGTTCTCCGGGGATCTCACTGGAGCTATGATCCCGTGATGGTTCCTTCTCTGTGGGTGTCCACCGCCCGCGCCGATACCCGTCGTGTGCTAGGGTTTTAGTTGTATTAGTGATGTTATATGTATGACACTATTCGTGATGTATTAGTGATAATATTCGACGATGTACGGACGCATGAGATGATTTACTTTTGCTTATTGAATGCATGCTAATTTGAGTCCAATAAGATATTTTGAAATGTATATCTTGTGTTGCTCAATATCCAAGTGGCCGGTCATGTTTGCAGGTTACACCTCCGAGTGGCCTATGTTTTGCCGGAGTGTTGATTCATTTCCGTTCAGCCAAATTTCAGGCGCTCGATATGTCCTAATTTAGCAAAGGTCATGCCGGATTTTTCCCGTGAATTTTGGCATGACTTGTGCCAGAATATGTAGGAAATATCCCCGGATTTGTGTGTTGAGTATCCTGGTAGTTGTCTTTGATCGATTTTCAATTAATGTTTTAACTATGAACATAGGAAATGTCTGACGACGAAAAGGATTTCGGTATTTGCAAATACTGCGAAGACGAGCGCGGCCTGTGTGATGGAATATTCCTAGATGATGATAGGCGCTTCAGCATCAAGCTGGACGAGAACTTCGAAGTGGATACACTAAGTCACAACGACAAGTCTTTTTTCGTAATTAAGCATGACATCTGCTTCATTTGCTTCAACTTCTATTTTTTTTACTATTCTACTAGCGTATCCCCTGCCATACAAGAGTTTTTGTATTGGATAAGATAGGTTTCAGTCATAGTACAGAGGAAAAAAAGTTTACTTGAAGACCGAGCATGGTTATATTTTCCATGCAAAATTATACAATTCAGACGACTACACCTATTTTGGATGCAAAACATGGCGAGCACTATGCAAGACTTATGCATTTGAGCGTGATATGGTTATCACCTTTGATATTCGTCCGGAAGATGATATTGAAGGTAATACCGACATCTGGATCGATGTGCAGACGCCTCCAATTATACCATTATGTAAGTTTCTCAACCATATTTATGTCTTTGATATTGTTTATTCGAAAATAGTTGACAACTAATTTGTATTGTCATCTTATTTCAGTGCAAGCAAACATGTCCAGCGCTTGGTAGACAGGACCGTATACTGTCCTGGGGCTGAACTCAACTGCGAGGAGCTCAGTCATTATGTTTCATGGCTTGAGGATCTTGATACTGTCAAGACAAATTTTCTTCCTGCATCTAGAAATGTTAGTATTGAAAATGTGCGACCAATAGTGTTCGTAATGAACTACGGTCATATCTATTTAGGAAGGATGGTAAGATTTTTACTATTTGTCCTCAGTGCATCTTTTCCATACATTATTTTTGAAGCTAAACTTCATGTTGCTAAGTAATAGAGCCTCTTCTATTCTGCATTGTTTATTGGTAATAAACTGTGTATTAGAGCTTCTGTAATTAGAAATTGTGCACGCTTGTGTAGTTTGCATGTTCTGAAACAACTCGATTTACTGTGTCATGTCAATGAAATTTCTGAAACAACTCGATTTACTGTGTCATGTCAATGAAATTTCTGAAACAACTCGTATCTTGTGTCACTTACTTACCTACTGTATCATGTCGTTCTAGTTGGCATTCTTTGGTACCAAGACGGTAGAGAAGCCATAAAATTGTACCATCCTGAAATCCTAAGGGAGTGGGTGCTTAGGATGATGATCACACTGCAGATTGCAAGGTAGTCTTGCCGAACCTGGGATGCAGAATTAGCTCTGTGTTTACCTTTACAGAACCATGTGTCTTCATCTGGCAAGGTGACGCACTTTGACTCCCTTTTCTCTTTTATTTATTCCCTTCCCCAGTGGAAAGAGTGAATTGCAGAAAACCACCACATTTCATCTTAGGTTTGCAGAAAACACTCTTCTACATTTTTGCTGCAGAAAAAACTGATTTTTTTCCAATCTTCTGCAAAAAGCACCAAACCTCCTGTTCGGGCAGTTTAAGCACTAATATGACAGGTGGGACCCTGTCTCGTCGACGTGGGTAATGGCTGCTAGCTGACGCCGTGTAACGGCACTACAGTGCCCACCGACGCCCCCGCTAGGTCAAGAGACCAGATCGAAACCCGCTCGATCCAGCTCTCTCCTCTGCCTCGCCCTCTCCTCTCGTCACTCTGTTCTCCTCTCGTCACTCTGTTCTTCTCCCCCGACGCCGCCACACCGCCGACCGCCGTTCTGCTGCTCCCTCGTGGCCATGGTGTCATGGAGCAACGAGACCAGTGAGGATTTAGTCATGAACATCTCCTCCTCCTGCGATGGCATCATCAAGGTCAGTTAGTTGGAGCTAGGGTTACAGTTAGGGTTAGTGAATTGGGGATTTTGTGAATGAGCTCGATCTGACCCTAGGTTTCTCTTTGCTTGCTCCTGCAGCTTCCAGCTACAATGCACGATCCAAATTCCAATGGTACTGACGCAGATGTGAATGTTTTGTGCGAACATGGCGAGCCGGCCGAGCGCTTTGTTACATTTGAAGGGATGCACACCGGCAGGAGGTTTCTTGGATGTGCTAAGAAGGTATGATCCTTTGTAAAGGAAGGTGTTCATTGCTTAATGTTTTGTTGATGTAGTTGTTAAGCTTTGTTTAGTTTGGCCTTTGTTTAGCTAGTTCTGACATGCCTTGTCATCAGATGGTACACATTGTTTATTGTGGTTAGTGATTACTGGTTTGTTTATCAAGTTGTTAACCTTGGTTAAGTGCTTATTCTTTGTTTAACTTGTTTTATCCGGTGAGTAGATGCTAGTCATTGTTTATTATGGTCATTGCTTAATGACTTGTTTAACAGTGGTCATTGTTTATTTGTTTACTGTCTGATATGTTTGCTGCACATATTAGAACCCTGAACCTGTTTGCTTATGGAGTATGGCACTTAACAATGGTCTTTATCCTACTCACTTAAATGTTTCTTTATTGTTTTATTGTTTATTTACAGGAAGGCATTAACTGTGGAGTAGTTCAATGGATTGATTTTGAATGGCCAGACTCAATGGAGAAGGCATTGGCCAAGTTATGGGATATGTATGAGGAGATTAAGTCAGCTAGGACCAATGAAAATCTGGAGAGTTCCTTTGCAATTCACAACCTAGCAGAAGAGAAGAAGAAACTACATGAGAATTATGACAGTTTGTGTGCTGATGTCAATGCTCTCTTGGATGCCCAGCAGCAGAGGGGTCTGGAGTTGAACAATCAAAAGGAGCAGAAGGAATGTCTTGATGTGAAGATTGCAGAGCTAGAAACTGTAGTGGCCAACTTGAAGGCAGAGCTGTCAAAGAAAGAGGAGGACGAGATTAAAGTACAGGAGGACTATGCCAGTTTGTATGCTGGTGTGAATGCTCTCTTGGATGCCCAGTAGCAGAAGGGTGTGGAGTTAAACAATCAGAAGGAGCAGAAGGGATATGTTGATGTGAAGATTGCTGAGCTAGAAACTGTTGTGGGCAACTTGAAGGCAGAGCTGTCAAAGAAAGGGAGGAGAAGAAGAAGCTGCTGTAAAATTATGATACTCTAAAGAACCTGAAAGGTGCTTAAGCCAATGCGATTAAGAACTTGAAGTTCAATCATTTGAAGGAGAAGGAAAGGCTGACAGAAGAGAGGCTTAAATTGAAGCGTCACATTTCTGAGCTTCAAATGAGGACACTAGTAGAAAAAGGGCCTAATGTGAAGCACATTAGTCCCGGTTTGTAGCAAAACCGGCACTAATGTGATCATTAGTGCCGGTCCAAACGGCTAGGGGGGCGGAGGTCATTAGTACCGGTACGTGGAGACCCTTTAGTACCGGTTTGAGCCGTACGAAAGTGGCTGTTGCTAGCTGTGGTCAGGCTGGGGGCCCACCGGTACCTTTAGTACCGGTTCATGCCACAAACCGGTACTAGCGGTTCCTAGTTGATAGCGGTTTTTAGTCCCACCTCGCCCTTCTAACAGAGTTTTTACCACCTTAAATATGTTACTTCTCAAACTATCACAACCACTTGGTCTTCATTGAACTCTATGTGTAGAATTTGTGGCCGCAATATGAGTGTTCTCCGATTCCTACCAGAGAGGACTCATATTGACAATTCAGATTGTACACAAAAAGATCATTGATGATCAATGTATTTTTGATGTATTTCTCTGTAGCAGTAGCACGTTTTGGCTGAAAGTCGGTACTGATCAATGTATTTTACGTATATTTTTACATGTTTACACAAGAGCCTATTCGAACTGGACAATCTCTTAGAAAGTGTCAGGGTTTCGGACAAAAACCCATCTGTTACACCGGCTATTCAATATTTTAATAACTTAGTACAACTCCGGACTTTTTTTGCGTTCAGATGCACAATTCAAATCCACATCATCAACTGTCAACCCTTTCTGACAAAATTTGCTATTTTCGATGCATTTACTGATTTGTTTTCAGAGCTAAATCACCGTGAAAGTGAAAAGCAGTACAGGATGAACTCTAAAAAGGTTGAAACTTGGCAACGTATCATCATTTCACCCGCATAGCGTGTGCAAAAAATTAGAGAGGGTTACGGCAAAAACTGGATGCACTTCGTGTAGATACTGGACAATCTCTTAGGAAGTATCAGGGTTTTGGACGAAAACTCATCTTTTACGCCAGCTATTCAATATTTTAATAACTTAGTACAACTCCGGACTTTTTTTGCGTTCAGATGCACAATTCAAATCCACGTCATCAACTTTTAACCCTTTCTGACATAATTTGCTATTTTCGATGCATTTACTGATTTATTTTCAGAGCTAAATCACCGTGAAAGTGAAAAGCAGTACAGAATGAACTCTAAAAAGGTTGAAACTTGGCAACGTATCATCATTTCACCCGCATAGCGTGTGCAAAAAAGTAGAGAGGGTTACAGCAAAAACTGAATGCACTTCGTGTACAGACTGGACAATCTCTTAGGAAGTATCAGGGTTTCGGACGAAAACTCATCTGTTACACCGGCTATTCAATATTTTAATAACTTAGTACAACTCTGGACTTTTTTTGCGTTCAAATGCACAATTCAAATTCACGTCATCAGCTTTCAACCCTTTCTGACATAATTTGCTATTTTCGATGCATTTACTGATTTGTTTTCAGAGCTAAATCACCGTGAATGTGAAAAGCACTACAAAATGAACTCTAAAAAGGTTGAAACTTGGCAAGGTATCATTAGTTCACCCGCATAGCATGTGCAAAAAAGTAGAAAGGATTACGACAAAAACTGGATGCACTTCGTGTACAAACAGGACAATCTCTTAGGAAGTATAAGGGTTTCGGATGAAAATTCATTTGTTACACTGGCTATTCAATATTTTAATAACTTAGTACAACCCTTTCTTACATAATTTGCTATTTTCGATGCATTTACTGGTTTGTTTTCAGAGCTAAATCACCGTGAAAGTGAAAAGCGGTACAAAATAAACTGAAAAATCACTACAAATATGAATATAATGATAAAACACACTAATATTAAATATAAGAAACTCTAAATACAGCAAAAAAAACTACACACATATAAATAGAAGAAAATATATAAACCAAAAAAAATGAAAAAATTATTTTCACACTGTCCAGTGGGCCTGCTATGCCTTGGGCCTGATATGTTTATCACCTTTGATATTCGTCCCGAAGATGATATTGAAGGTAATAGAGACATTTGGGTCGATGTGCAGATGCCTCTAGTTCTACCATTATGTGACTTTCTCATGCCATATTTATGTTCGATATTGTTTTTTCAAAAATAGTTGACAACTATTTTCTATTGACGGCTTATTTCCATTCAAGCAAACATGTCCAGCGCTTGGTAGACAGGACCGTCCACTGTCCCGGGGCTGAACTAAACTGCAAAGAGATAAGTCAATATGTTTCATGGCTTGAGGATCTTGATGCTGTCAAGAGAAATTATTTTCCTAGACTTGCAAATCTTATTAGTCAAAACGTGCGACCAATAGTGTTCATATTGAACTACGGTCACATGTATTTAGGAAAGATGGTAAGATTTTTACTATTTATCCTCAGTGCATCTTTTGCATACATTATTTTTTAAGCTAAACTTCATGTTGCTAAGTATGATACTATACGATGTTCTCTTCAAAAGGGACTCCCGATGATAGTTGTGCCTCAGTGGATCTCGACTAACGGTCGCATGTCAATTATTAGCTTACGGCCAAGACATCCTACATTGCACACAAGTGCATTCAGGATTTCTAGAACCGAGGAATGCTTCATAGTGGAAGACTGGAGCAAAATTGTGAATGACCGCAAAGAAGTACTAGGAGTCAACAAGCAGAAGCGCAACCCACGATTAGGAGACAGGTTCATCTGCATGCTCCAATATGATGAATCAGGAGAGCTACACATGTTCTATGCCATTTTACCTGAGAGAGAGCAGCAGGAGTGATTAGCATGCTCTTAGTACTTGTTGTCTCATGTCCGTGTTCTTTGTCCTGACTTAATCTAAAAGAGTGATCATGTTGAACTCGATGATATCTTTCCTTCCGGTACAAAGTGAATGTTTCTTCTTTAAGCTGGTATTGGTGGTGATTAGATAGCGGTAATGACTGTGATGATTAAATAGTGGTAATGACGACTATAATGATTTTTAGCTGGCTAGTATACTGTTAACTTGTTGGTGACGATATATATGATGAAATAGTTTTTATATTAATATGATGATGATGAGTTATTATATCATTTATGAAAGAAACCGCAGATTAGTTTCAACTGGATGGATCCTAGCTAGCTAAGTGATCAAGTATATGCCATATCCATATTAATTACTTGCTCACCTAATATAAGTGATCAAGTAATAAATATATATGGATATGGCATATATACTTTGATCACTTAGCTAGGATCCGTGCATGCATCCAGTTGAAACTAATCTGCGATACTTTCACCTAATGATTTAACAACTCATTGTAATGTAAAAACAATCTCTAAATTAAATTGAAAACACAAAACTAAAGGAAAAATAAAAAATAAAACAACCCCCCCCTCGAACATTTAGTACCGGTCGGTGTTACCAACCGGTACTATAGGTCTCCCCGCACTCGGCCATGGCTCGTGCCACGTGGTGGCACTTTAGTGCCGGTTCGTGACAAACCGGTACTAGGGGGGACCTTTAGTCCCCACCCTTTAGTGTCGGTTACACAACCGGCACTAAAATCCCTTACGAACCGGTGCTATAGCCCGGTTCTGCACTAGTGGGACAAGATAAAGCTGAAGCTTCAGGGGGTGAAGGCCATCTTAGATGAGTAGGGTCTATTCTAGTATTCTAGTATGATAATAAACTATTTTAACTATGTATTTTGTGATCCATGGTGTTGGATCCAGCAGTGTTATAATGTAGATGATAATCATCTATTTAGTACTTCAGTTTGAATTTCTGAACCCAGTAATTTCAGTATGTATGTTGTGATCCATTGTGTTGGATCCAACTTTGATGAACCTTTATGAATGTGAACCAAGTACAATTTGGTTTATGTGCTTAGTACAATTTGGTTTTATACGGTGTCTCTCGATATTTTAGTTTGAATCAATGAACCAAGTAATTTAACTTAGTATTTTGTTATCAATGGTACCTTGACCCTCATTTCATCGATTCATCGACAAAATGGCCCTAGGGGTACCTTGACCCTCATTTCATCGATTCATTGACAAAATGAGTCTAGGGGGTACCTTGACCCTCATTTCATAGATTCATCGACAAAATGGCCCTAGGGGTGCCTTGACTCTCATTACGAGTCATCGACAAAATGGTCCTAGGGGTACCTTGACCCTCATTTCATCGATTCATCGACAAAATGGCCCTAGGGGTACCTTGACTCTCATTTCATCGATTCATCGACAAAATGAGCCTAGGGGTACCTTGACCATCATTTCATCGATTCATCGACAAAATGGCCCTAGGGGCTCCTTGACTCTCTCATTTCATCGATTCATCAACAAAATGGCCCTAGGGGGTACCTTGACCCTCATTTCATTGATTCATCGACAAAATGGGCCTAGGGGGTACCTTGACCCTCATTTCATCAATTTATCAACAAAATGGCCCTAGGGGGTACCTTGACCCTCATTTCATCGATTCATCGACAAAATGGCCCTAGGGGTACCTTGACCCTCATTTCATCGATTCATCGACAAAATGGCCCTAGGGGTATCTTCACCCTTATTTCATCGATTCATCAACACCAAGGCCATCATATGGATCATCAAGTTGAACATGATAACAGCAAGAACAACATCATAGTGCATAATTCTCATAAGAGCAAGACCATAAATAGCAGTTATTACAGACCATAACATCAAACCAGCATAAGTTGTTCCCAAAATAGATCATAGCAATTAACAGCTTTGCCTGATCACATCATCAACAAGTTTTGCCAAAGCACATTAGTTCCCTGAAGCATAAAACCAATCCTTTGGCCTTGATGGTTTCTTCCTCTGTCTTGGTGCCAAGAACCTGCTTGGCCTGCTTGCCGAAGCTGCTGAGCTGCTTGGCCTGCTTGCTGGAGCTGCTGAGCTGCTTGGCCCTAGTGGTGCCCTGCTTGCTTGAGCTGCAATAGATGCACTCCTTGCTGGAGCTGCAACAGATGAAGCTGCAGTAGTAGATGTGGTACCCTCCTCTGTCCTATTTGACATCATTTTACAATGGTAGCAAGTTAATACATTCAAGTGTTACAAAACAGAAATAGATGGCACCAAGTATGGCAACAGAGACTAACCTCGTGCATGTTCTTTCTCATTGCTAGACCTGGCTTTAGGGTTTTGTGGCAAGATGTGTATCTGTGACCCACAAGATTGCAATTGCTGCATGTAATTGATGCCATCATAGATGTATCTTTAGGTGCTGGTGGCTCAAACTGGCTCCTTCTCCTTTTTGTTTGCTTCTTCCCTAGTTTATCCTTGAAAACTGGGGGTTCTATGTCTCTAGTTTTGGTCTTAGGCCAGAGGTCAGGTCCAGGTACAAGAAATATGATGGGAATGTATGCTACCAGATATATAGGCTTTTTGAAGAAGTCATGCACAAAATCTTCAGGCCTTAATTTGACTTTGGTAATAGCAGAGATTGCATGATTGCATGGCACTGCAGTCATATCCCATTTTCTGCACCCACATGCCATGTGCTGCAAGTTAACTGCATAGGTATTCTCATTGCTTGTCACTTGGTAAATATTTGTCCCGGCAATCAATGCTTGATAGTTCCTACAGTGTTTCTTTGCTTCTTCAAGTAACTCAACATATGTTGGGCATATTTCCCACTTGGCTAACTCTGTCTTAGTCCTATTTGTATTGAACCTGACCATCAACTTAGTCCTGATTCCATCTACCATGGTCTTTATTGGTTTACCCCTAACATCTAATATCATATTGTTGAACACCTCACTAATATTGTTGACAACTAGGTCAGTTTTGCAATTGAAGTCCATGGCATATCTAGCCCAAGCATGTCTAGGAATTTTATTTAACCAAGCCTAGGCAGCCTTACACTCTACTTTAAGAGCATCCATTGCAGAAAGATGGCCATATTCAGTATAGGAGTAACTTGCCTTATCCATGTACTTCTTTAATTCTGACCCCCTAAAACCAGCAGTCTGGAAGTTTTGGTAGACGTGTCTAAGGCAGAATCTTTGGGGGCAATTGGGGAAAACTTGGCTCACAGCTTTCAGAAGTCCCTATTTGGAGAAATGACCAAACTTACTAATAAGCAATGAATATTAACTAATACTAGCAATTCTATGAACTACTTATATCAACCAGTAAGGAGCAATGAATATTAACTAATACTAAGCAAATGCTATGAGTGCTAATATCAATGGCTAATATGAGTAATAACAAAGATAATACCTTCTGTCTATCAGAGATTATGGTGTAAAAAACAAATCTCCCAGATTCTCCACCAATAGCTGCCTTTAGTTCTGTGAGAAACCAGGTCCAACTCTTTGTGTCTTATTTGTCCGCAACTCCAAAGGAAATGGGATAGATGTTATTATTCCCATCCCTTCCTGTGGCAGCAAGGATTTGTTGGCCAGTAGAGAGCTTGATGAAACATCCATCCACAACTGCAATGGCACACAAGATATGTTATAAACAAAGTATGTACTACTAAGGGTGCACCACATTTATGTCATATATAACACAGTTTAGTAGTCACCTATGAATGGTCTGCATCCATTCAGAAATCCTTCCTTACAAGCATTCAAACATATGAAAAAACCATGGAACCTTGGATTGATGCTTGGATGGTATTTTAGGAACTTAGTAGTGACAATGCACCTACTACCTGGATTGGTGTCTAATACAGCCTGCAAGTAATCCCTGATCCTAGTGTATTGCCCCCTCCGATCTCCTTGGACCACCTTAATGGCATTGTTCTTAGCCCTGTAGGCCATATGAGTGCTGATCTCAACTCCATACTTGCTCTTCAGATTTTGCATTATTGTACTTGTTGGTGCGCTCAGGTCTGTTCTTATTGCTTCTAAAACTTGATGTGTAACCCAATTTGTAGTCACCTTGGTACTCTCTGCTACAGCTGGACATGTGTGCAGAAAATACGTTTTCCTAATGCAGAAACTTTTCTCTTTTCCCACCACAGAAGCTGCAATGAAGAAAGGGCAGTCTTCATGTGTGCACACAACTATAATTCTGTCATTGCAGTTCCTATGAAACTGATTGTTTCTGTTCTATGCTATGTGGAAAGTGAGAAGTGCCCTTCTAAATTGGTACACATTATCAAAGCAAAGCTTCTTAGCAAACTGCAGCTCTGGGCTCTCTCTATCCTCATGATACCATACCCTTGGTTTGGGTTTTTTAGCCCTAGTCTTACCGCCAAGCACAAATGCTAGGGGTACAGCCCCATCATCTTCCTCCTCCTTCAAATCACCAGTATCTGGATCCTCATCAGATGATGGTACCCAAACATCCTCAAACTGTTGCTCCAAACTAGCATGTGATCTTGTGGTTGGCCCCTTTCTTACTTTCAACTTCTTCCTCTTTTGCCCCTATGGTAGCACCTCCTTTTCAAGTTCCTCATCATCTCCATGCTCCTCTTGCTCTGTATTTTCCACATGCACTTCTTCTTGTATCTCATAAGGTTCATCTACATCAGTGTCACCTTCAAAGTGTAAGAGTGGGTCATCTCTCTGCCTCCTTAGCTCAGCCATCCTAGCCATGAAATCCTCATCTTCCTCCAAGTCAGGGTCATTCTTCTGATGCTGCTTAAATCTCTCAATTTTTGATCTCCTTCTAAGCTCCATACTTCTTTCTAACTCCTGTTGCTCCATGTAAACATCATCTCCATTGCATTGCTCAATGTCAACATCTGCTTCATTGCCTTGCTCCATATCAACATTGTGGCTCTGCTGTGTGGAGAAAAACTGGATTGGTTCAGGCTCCTGAACTACTGCATCTCTTTTTGATACTTTCGATGGTGACTTGTACACCACCCCAACATCATTCACCTCATATACAATGCTCTCTCCAACATTGGCTATAGGAACTTGTTGATCACAAACATAACCTCTGTTTATATCTGCAGGTCTGGGCTCACTACCCCTAACTATTGTCAGGTTTACTATGTTCTGATCTTTATGGGAAATGTGATCCAGCATCTCATCCACTTTGTCATCATCACATATCTCCTCCAAACCAGCTACTCCCAACCCAGCATGCCTCACATAATACATGTAGTCTTTACTTCCATATCCTGCTGTCTCTATGAGTGCTAACAGATTATAAAAAGTGATGTCTGAAACACACATAGTCCTTTCCAAGTTATCCCTATCATGAAAGTGCAGTCTAACTTCCCAAACATCATCAGACAAGCTACAAAAAGGAACAATGCTTGTACTTATTAATTAAACAATATAGTACTAACTACAAACAATAGAAGTGATAAATTTAAAATATATAGTGCATGCCAATTTAAATAAGGGGAAATTGTGACCCTAATGTCTACTTAATAAACTAGTAACGCAAATATCATCATGGCCAATTTGAGTACATTGAAAATATACACTGCATGCCAATTTAAATAAGAGCAAAATTGTGACCTTATTTGTCTACTAAACGGAGCATGGGAATAGCACTGTCTACTGAACTAAAAAGGTATCACTATATTGTCTCCTAAACAGAGCATGGTAATATCACTACAATCTAATTTATAGGGCAGATGAACACTTAGTACTAGGCAAAAGAACCATTTTTGATTTACACACCTAACCCTGACTATGGGATCGACAGAAAATGAGGGGGGTGGGGGGTGGAACAGAGGAGATATCTTACTCCACACCGCCGAATGCAGATGCCCAGTGGTGGCTCCCCATCGGAGTAGCCACCACAGCACGGGCGAGAACGGCGGCGGCACCGTACTCCAGCGACGGGGACGGTGGTCTGCTCCGCATGGCCAGGCTAGGGTTAGAGCTCCCGCAGACCTCCTCAGGTGGCTTTGGATCTCCGTCACCAAGCAACCCTCCTGCGCCGTCGCCGCCTCCGCCATCCACTCCTCCGCCGGCGTCCGGGCTCGCTGTTGCCATGCACGAGACAGAGAGAGAGGAGCGTGCCGTCGCGGGGATGGTGGGGAAATTTCCAAATGCGGGAGAAGTGCTGATTCGATCTGGTCTCTTGACCTAGCGGGGGCGACGGTGGGCACTGTAGCGCCGTTACACGTCGTCAGCTAGCAGCTGTTAGCCACGTCGACGAGACAAGGTCCCACCTTTCATAATAGTGCTTAAACTGCCCGAACAGGAGGTTTGGTTCTTTCTGCAAAAGATTAGAAAAAAATCAGTATTTTCTGCAGCAAAAACGTAGAAGTGTGTTTTCTGCAAATCTAGGCTGAAATGTGATGGTTTTCTGCAATTCACTGCAGTGGAAGGCATGCGTCCTCATCCTGAAGTTGTTCTCTTCCAATGCTTTCCCTCAATTTTAATCATGTTTTGTACCATGTAGGTTTGTTCCAATGCTTCATTGTCCCTCTGCCGGACAGCTGGATCTTTCATCTTCCCCCTTTATTTATTCCTCCAGGTGTCAGCTTTGTACCATGAGTCATTACCAAAAACACAAACGAATAAAACAAGGTTTGGTATTTTTTTATTTGCCTTTTTTTTGCTTTCAGTCTTTTTTTATGCTTAGTGTGTATTTCTGCTTAGACATGCATGTGCAGCTTGTGCGCCCTAGTCTCCAAATGCCTTTTTCATGGATGTGCACATGAAGCAACGTGTGTCTCACTAAAATCAGTTTGTAAGGCTACAGTAAGCATTTCCTTAATAATTACCTAGGACTTGTGGCCGACCAACAACTATCTTATGGTCTCCAAATGCTCCTTCAACTTCGCCCAATAGCTAGTTTGAGCCTAACGTCAACCTCAATGGTGTGTGGTGCATGTGTTACGTGGCTATTATCTTAAAAATGATGTGGTTTAATGTAGCTGCAGTACAAAAAACGAGTCCAAAATAGGGTTAATATTAAACAGTTACACAGAGCAGGACCTTCAACTTGATTCTCTAGGATCCCTCAAAACTAAAGCAGTGAACCAAGAAAAGCATATCTATCTTTAGTTTTTGCTCTTTGCTCCGATTGCAAGAAACGTATCCCTCAAATTCAATGCTCCTTTACTCTTCTGCTACTTTGGCACTGTACAAGAATGGAATAAAGAAAGAGACCTGGATGGTCTAGCTAGCTCTATATAAACCAGAGCTCAATTAAGTTTTGGCAAAGTATGCCACAATAAGATAAGAGAAATCTTGCAACGTGTAGCTGTCTCAAAGCGCCCATCTATTCTAAGGTATGCACAAATTTCTTTTGATTAGTTATCTATATTCAATGACTGTGTTCCTAGTTATGGACAAAATATCTTTGATTAGCTGTTTATATATGTGCACTAGCATGGCCTCTTACATTATTTTTCCCGTGGTGCTTCTAGTTATAGGATTAGAGTATGAAAAGACTTCTGTGGATGAATTTTTTTATGACATTGCTTACACCACGCTTATATGATCATAGATAAGATGATAGAACAATATATTTTATCTCCTAGTGATTCTAATCAGCCTTTCATGCAGAATTTTAGTTAAATGTAATTTAAGTACTAGACCCATGTGAATTGATATATTTCTATATTATCATCATTAGTATTTCTTTACCCAACTCTATATTACTGATCTAGTGTGGGCTCTGTGTGTGTTCACCCTTAAGGTTTAATTTGCTAAGCTTTAGTTGCTCTGTTATTTTCCAGGTTGAATTTTTTATTATTATGAATCCACACTGATGTATGTATTATATTACAACAACATTAGGGAAGGGCATCAATGAGAGGGGGAAACCACTTAGGAATGAAAAGCTTGGTGCAGCTGTTCAACGAGTGGGAGATCCAACTACTAGTGCTTGTTAGCTTCACGCTACAATTCTTTCTCTTCTTTACCGGCGGCCTCCGGCGGCGTATCAGAAGCAGTGTACTGAGATCATCAGTCTGGCTAGCCTATCTGGGAGCGAACTTGGTAGCCGCTTATGTCCTAGGCCTCATCACACGACAAGAGGTTTCTACTCATCACCTGTTTTTTCTCTGGGCGCCCTTCCTCCTCATACATCTCGGCGGACAAGACACCATCACTGCTTTTGCCATCGAGGACAACACTCTCTGGCTGAGGCATCTGTTGAATCTTGTTGTCCAGGTGAACCTCACCCTGTATATCTTTTGGAAATCATTTGATGGCGGCCCTAATATGCAGCTTCTTGCTCCTAGTATCCTTTTGTTTGTTACTGGCACTATCAAGTATGGGGAGAGAACATTGGCTTTGTGGTGTGGCAATGTAAGAAACATGAGGGAAATTTGGGGTGGTTCTGAATCGGAAACGCGCCTTGATACCTCTTCTGAAGACCTTGTTTTCTATGCCTTGCCTTCAGCAAAGGTTATCCGTTGGTTTTTTACTAGCCTTTCGTACAAGCCTCACGCTAACCGTTGGGATATAGATAGTTTACAGCCAGACCTTTCAACCAAGTTATTCGGGATCATGGAGATTCAACTCGGCCTGATGTATGATGATATCTATACTAAGGCCCTGGTGCTTCGGACGTGGGGTTGCACCATACTTCGGTACATCTCACATATTACCTTTCTGGCCGCTTTAGTGCTCTTCTCTGTAATAAGAAACAAAGAAGAGAGGTGGTACTACAGTTCTGTTGACACTGTAATCACCTATGGCCTATTTTTTGGCGGTTTCTCTCTTGAAGTTTCCTCATTATGTATCATCATGATGTCACCTCGGACTTGAGCATGGCTAAAGGAAAAGACTCGGCATTGCAGCTTCCTTGGTTCCATCATTACTAGGTGTCCAAGGAAAAGGATGTTGTGGTCAAACTGCATGGGTCAGTACAACATGCTAGACTATTTGGGACAGTATGACCGGCAGTCAAGTAAAACGATGGCCGTGATCAGGAAATTGGCGAATGTATTTTGCGGGACATACCAAAAGTTGTGTATCAGTAAGCTGGTGGACACCAAGTTCGTGGAGGTGGATGAGCAGATCATGAGATGCGTCGTCCAGAGGATTGCTCGGTATCGCCAAGAAGGTGGATCAAGTAGCCCCCAGCCCCAGCAATGGCCAAATCTTGGCCCACTTCTACACAAGATGGTGCACGAGTACCCTGATTCCAACTTTGATCATCAGTCCATTATCAAATTCCATATAATTACAGAGGTATGGCTGAGTAGGTATATACCCACCGGCACTGCTGTGGACAGAGAGTCTAGTGATGCTTTGGTTCGTGTGTGCCGAATGATATCCCGCTATATGGTTTATCTTTTGGCCAACCGCCCTGAAATGCTGCCAATCTACGATGGCGGCCAAAGTAGTCTTCGGTCAGTAGCATGGCTTTGTGAAGACTTGCAAGGTGCGGATGTTAATGACATCCTCCATCGGACAATTTTGTTGTCGACTAAAGATGATATACCGGAGACCCCGGAGGAGTGCAGAAAAGAGCAGCTGTTGGAGATCGAAGAGTTATGGGTAGGTCTGCTCCTCCATGCCGCCAGCAAGTCACGGCCGGAGATGCATGCAGCACTGCTAGCCAGAGGAGGGGAGCTCCTTACCTTCATCTGGCTGCTCATGGCCCACTACAGACTTGGGGATGTGGTGAACTGCCCCATCGAGATGACGGCTAATGCAACTATTGGTCAGCGCCACTACGCCTTCTGACTTCATCCTCAACGTTATGACGGCTGATCGGTATGTATATATAGGAGTATTTCTTTCTGCACGCACGCTTGCTTACATCTATGAATTTCTTGGTATGTATTTATCACTTGATGCAAGCGACGCTTGATCGATATCAATCCATGCCCATTAATTCTAGCTAGTAGCTACCATCAACTCTCCCATGCACGTATAGATAGAGTTTGTCGTCCTTACCAAAGAAAAAAAACGTAGAGTTTCTTGTCTAATGTGAATTCTCTTGTTTCTTTGTCAGGTTATGCTGAAGCACTTGTACCGATTTAAACCAATCCAAGCCATACATTTTCATGGATCAATAGGTGTTCCGACTCTATTGTGCCTACTTGATCAAATAAGTGTGCTTCAATGTGGTTTTCTTATCCTCTACTTTTTCCCCCTCTTTTGACGGCCAATGGAGGAAGACAGAGTATTGTTCTTCATTCTATTTGTTGTTATTTATAAACAACTGTCATTATCTTCACCGATCGTTGACCCGTGCTAGTTATTTACACTTTCTTTAGAAGCAACCACTAGGTGGTTTGTTTCTATTTTCTACATATATGAGCTGCACTGTATCCGAATTTGCAATTTCAACAGTGAATAGCACTAATTAAACAAAAGCTATTCTTTTGGTAGTCAAGCATGAACGGTTCATTTCCAGTAAAGCATATACACAGAAGTTCCATATATATTGTGAGATGAATATTTCTTTGCGTATACATCATCGTCGAACAAAACCATAAGTGAAAATAGTACAACGACGAACAAAACCATAAGTGAAAATAGTACAACGAAGCAGAGCGGAGCCGGCAAAATCCGGCGCCATGTGCCAAACTCTAAGATGGGGCCTACTTGGGCGAGGGACGGAGGGAGAGGCTAGAGCCGTGAGACGCAATACGCTCCCATCTTTATCCAGACAACATTTACACAATCATTTCATCACATAATTTTTGGCAACCCCTCTCTTTGCACATCATCAGTTTCAGTTACCGATAGTGCAAAGTATGGCACCAAAATTCCTTCATCGTCTCCTTCTCTAAGAGCATCTCCAGCCGTTCGCCCCCCCCCCCCCCAGGGGCTTGAAATAGCGATCCCTGGGGGCCAACCGGCGGTAAATTCGGCCTGGGGGGGGGGGGCTATGGTTCCCAGTCGCCGACCCAAGATCGCACCCCATCCGCGGATTTTGGCCCACTTTCGGCGCAAATTGGCCCAATTTCGGCGTGCTTCGGCACAAATTCAACACAAACTGATTTTTATGACATAGTTCATCACAGAAATCAATACAAATCAAATAGTTCGTTAAATCAAACTCATAATTTGAACACAAATAAAAACTCATATTTCATCACACGTCGAGCTAGACGTTGCCCTTGAGACTCCATAGGTGTTCCACCAGATCGTGTTGCAGTTCTTGATGCACCTGTGTGTCTCGAATCCCCTGACGCATATTGAGGAAGGCAGTGGCGGATCTAGGCCCCAGCCCGGGGCGTGAGGCCCATTTCCTTTGTGGGTTGTAGCGTAATATTGTAGCAATTGCTACAGTATATGAAGGGGGCCCGGGGCGCTGGGATGGGCTGGATCCGCCCCAGGAGGAAGGCAGTCTACGTTGCCGGTAGCTGGTGATCAACTTGGGTAAGAGGACCCTGCCTGTAATATGGTTCAGTATCAAACACTGGCTCTTCCTGCTCAATCTCAGTGATCATGTTATGCAAGATGACACTGTTGGAAATATGCCCTAGAGGCAATAATAAATTAGTTATTATTATTATATTTCCTTGTTCATGATAATCGTTTATTATCCATGCTATAATTGTATTGATAGGAAACTCAGATACATGTGTGGGTACATAGACAACACCTTGTCCCTAGTAAGCCTCTAATTGACTAGCTCGTTGATCAATAGATGGTTACTGTTTCCTGACCATGGACATTGGATGTCGTTGATAACGGGATCACATCATTAGGAGAATGATGTGATGGACAAGACCCAATCCTAAGCCTAGCACAAAGATCGTGTAGTTCGTATGCTAAAGCTTTTCTAATGTCAAGTATCATTTCCTTAGACCATGAGATTGTGCAACTCCCGGATACCGTAGGAATGCTTTGGGTGTACCAAACGTCACAACGTAACTGGGTGGCTATAAAGGTGCACTACGGGTATCTCCGAAAGTGTCTGTTGGGTTGGCACGAATCGAGACTGGGATTTGTCACTCCGGTTGACGGAGAGGTATCTCTGGGCCCACTCGGTAGGACATCATCATAATGTGCACAATGTGACCAAGGGGTTGATCACGGGATGATGCGTTATGGAACGAGTAAAGAGACTTGCCAGTAACGAGATTGAACAAGGTATCGGGATACCGACGATCGAATCTCGGGCAAGTACAATACCGCTGGACAAAGGGAATTGTATACGGGATTGATTGAATCCTCGACATCGTGCTTCATCCGATGAGATCATCATGGAACATGTGGGAGCCAACATGGGTATCCAGATTCCGCTGTTGGTTATTGACCGGAGAACGTCTCGGTCATGTCTGCATGGTTCCCGAACACGTAGGGTCTACACACTTAAGGTTCGATGACGCTAGGGTTATAGGGAATAGATATACGTGGTTACCGGATGTTGTTCGGAGTCCCGGATGAGATCTTGGACGTCACGAGGAGTTCTGGAATGGTCCGGAGGCAAAGATTTATATATGGGAAGTCCTGTTTTGGTCACCGGAAAAGTTTCGGGTGTTATCGGTAACGTACCGGGACCACCGGGAGGGTCCCGGGGGTCCACCAAGTGGGGCCACCGGCCCCAGAGGGCTGCATGGGCCAAGTGTGGGAGGGGACCAGCCCCAGGTGGGATGGTGCCCCTCCCCACCAGGGCCCAAGGCGCCTAGGGTTTGGGGAGGGGGCGCCTCCACCTTGCTTGGGGGGCAAGTTTCCCCCTCTCCCCCCTTGGCCGTCGCCCTAGATGGGTTTGGGGATGCCGCACCCCTTGGGGTGGGAACCCTAGAGGGGGCGAACCCCCCTCCCTCTCTCCTATATATACTTGAGGTTTTGGGGCTGCCATACACATGAGTTTCCACCTCTCCCTGGCGCAGCCCTACCTCTCTTTCTCCTCATCTCCCGCGGTGCTTGGCGAAGCCCTGCTGGATTACCACGCTCCTCCATCAACACCACGCCGTTGTGCTGCTGCTGGATGGAGTCTTTCTCAACCTCTCCCTCTCTCCTTGCTGGATCAAGGCATGGGAGACGTCACCGGGTTGCACGTGTGTTGAACGCGGAGGTGTCGTCCGTTCGGCACTAGGATCTCCGGTGATTTGGATCACGACGAGTACGACTCCTTCAACCCCGTTCTCTTGAACGCTTCCTCTTAGCGATCTACATGGGTATGTAGATGCACTCTCCTTCCCCTCGTTGCTAGATTACTCCATAGATTGATCTTGGTGATGCGTAGAAAATTTTGATTTTCTGCTACGTTACCCAACAATGGCATCATGAGCTAGGTCTATTGCGTAGATTCTTTGCACGAGTAGAACACAAAGTAGTTGTGGGCGTTGATTTTGTTCAATATGCTTACCGTTACTAGTCCAATCCTGTTTCGACGGTATTGTGGGATGAAGCGGCCCGGACCGACCTTACACGTACACATTACGTGAGACAGGTTCCACCGACTGACATGCACTTGTTGCATAAGGTGGCTAGCGGGTGCCAGTCTCTCCCACTTTAGTCGGATCAGATTCGATGAAAAGGGTCCTTATGAAGGGTAAATAGCAATTGGCATATCACGTTGTGGTTTTTGCGTAGGTAAGAAACGTTCTTGCTAGAAACCCATAGCAGCCACGTAAAACATGCAAACAACAATTAGAGGACGTCTAACTTGTTTTTGCAGGGTATGCTATGTGATGTGATATGGCCAAAAAGAATGTGATGAATGATATGTGATGTATGAGATTGATCATGTTCTTGTAATAGGAATCACGACTTGCATGTCGATGAGTATGACAACCGGCAGGAGCCATAGGAGTTGTCTTAATTTATTTTATGACCTGCGTGTCACTGAACAACGCCATGTAATTACTTTACTTTATTGTTAAACCGTTAGCCATAGTGGTAGAAGTAATAGTTGGCGAGACAACTTCATGGAGACACGATGATGGAGATCATGATGATGGAGATCATGGTGTCATGCCGGTGACGATGATGATCATGGAGCCCTGAAGATGGAGATCAAAAGGAGCAAAATGATATTGGCCATATCATGTCACTATTTGATTGCATGTGATGTTTATCATGTTTGTGCATCTTATTTTCTTAGAACGACGCTAGTAAATAAGATGATCCCTCATTAAAATTTCAAGAAAGTGTTCCCCCTAACTATGCACCGTTGCAAAAGTTCGTCGTTTCGAAGCACCACGTGATGATCGGGTGTGATAGATTCTAACGTTCACATACAACGGGTGTAAGCCAGATTTACACACGCGAAACACTTAGGTTAACTTGACGAGCCTAGCATGTACAGACATGGCCTCGGAACACAAGAGACCGAAAGGTCGAGCATGAGTCGTATGGTAGATACGATCAACATGAAGATGTTCACCGATGATGACTAGTCCGTCTCATGTGATGATCGGACACAGCCTAGTTGACTCGGATCATGTAATCACTTAGATGACTAGAGGGATGTCTATCTGAGTGGGAGTTCATGAGATGAACTTAATTATCCTGAACATAGTCAAAAGCCCTTTGCAAATTATGCCATAGCTCGCGCTTTAGTTCTACTATTTTAGATATGTTCCTAGAAAAACTTTAGTTGAAAGTTGATAGTAGCAATTATGCAGACTGGGTCCGTAAACTGAGGATTGTCCTCATTGCTGCGTAGAAAGCTTATGTCCTTAATGCACCACTCAGTGTGCTGAACCCCGAACGTCGTCTGTGGATGTTGCGAACATCAGACATACACGTTTTGATAACTACGTGATAGTTCAGTTAAACGGTTTAGAGTTGAGGCACCAAAGACATTTTCGAAACATCGCGGAACATATGAGATGTTTTGAGGGCTGAAATTGGGATTTCAGGTTCGTGCCCACGTCAAGAGTTATAAGACCCCCGACGATTTTCAAACTAAGGGAGAAAAGCTCAATCGTTGAGCTTGTGCTCAGATTGTCTGAGTACAACAATCACTTGAATCGAGTGGGAGTTGATCTTCCAGATGAGATAGTGATGTTTCTCCAAAGTCATTGCCACCAAGCTGCTAGAGCTTCGTGATGAATTATAACATATCAGGGATAGATATGATGATCCTTGAGATATTCGCGATGTTTGACACCGTGAAAGTAGAAATCAAGAAGGAGCATCAATTGTTGATGGTTGGTGAAACCACTAGTTTCAAGAAGGGCAAGTGCAAGAAGGGATACTTCATGAAACGGCAAATTAGCTGCTGCTCTAATGAAGAAACCCAAGGTTGAACCCAAACCCGAGACTAAGTGCTTCTATAATAAGGGGAACAGCCACTGGAGCAGAATTACCCTAGATACTTGGTAGATGAGAAGGCTGACAAGGTCAATAGAAGTATATTGGATATACATTATGTTAATGTGTACTTTAATAGTACTCCTAGTAGCACCAGGGTATTAGATACCGGTTCGGTTGCTAAGTGTTAGTAACTCGAAATAAAAGCTACGGAATAAACGGAGACTAGCTAAAGGTGAGATGACGATATGTGTTGGAACTGTTTCCAAGCTTGATGTGATCAAGCATCGTATACTCCCTCTGCCATCGAGCTTGGTGTTAAACCTAAATAATTGTTATTTGGTGCTTGCATTGAGCATAGACATGATTGGATTATGTCTATCGCAATACGGCATTTAAGGAGAATAATGGTTACTCTGGTTTTTGAATAATACCTTCAATGGTCTTGCACCTAAAATGAATGGTTTATTGAATCTCGATCATAGTGATACACATGTTCATGCCAAAAGATATAAGATAGTAATGATAGTACCACCTACTTGTGGCACTGCCATGTAAGTCATATTGGTATAAAACGCATGAAGAAGCTCCATGTTGATGGATCTTTGGACTCACTCATTTTTGAAAAGTTTGAGACATGCAAACCATGTCTATTGGTATGTACGCATGAAGAAACTCCATGCAGATGGATCGTTTGGACCCACTTGATTTTGAATCACTTGAGACATGCAAATCATACCACATGGGCAAGATGACTGAAAAGCCTCGTTTTCAGTAAGATGGAACAAGAAAGAAACTTGTTGGAAGTAATACATTTTGATGTGTGCAGTCCAATGAGTGCTGAGGCACGCAGTGGATATCGTTATGTTCTTACTTCACGGATGATTTGAGTAGATACTGAGTATATTTACTTGATGAAACGCAAGTCTGAATTATTGAATGGTTCAAGTAATTTCAGAGTGAAGTTAAAGATCATCGTGACAAGAGGATAAAATGTCTATGATATGATCATAGAGATGAGTATCCGAGTTATGAGCTTTGGCACGCAATTAAGACATTGTGGAAATTGTTTCACAATTAATACCGCCTAAAACACCATAGTGAGATGGTGTGTCCGAACATCATAGTTGCACCCTATTGGATATGGTGCGTACCATGATGTCTCTTATCGAATTACCACTATCGTTCATGGGTTAGGCATTAGAGACAACCGCGCTCACTTAAATAGGGCACCACGTATTTCCGTTGAGATGACACCGTATGAAGTATGGTTTAGAGAAACCTAAGCTGTCGTTTCTTGAAAGTTTGGGGCTGCGACGCTTATGTGAAAAAGTTTCATCGTGATAAGCTCGAACCCAAAACGGATAAATACATCTTCATAGGATACCCAAAATGGTTGGGTATACCTCCCATCTCAGATCCGGAAGCAAAAGTAATTGTTTCTAGAAACGGGTTCTTTCTCGAGGAAAAGTTTCTCTCGAAAGAATTGAGTGGGAGGATGGTGGAGACTTGATGAGATTATTGAACCATCACTTCAACCAGTGTGTAGCAGGGCACAGGAAGTTGTTCCTGTGGCACCTACACCAATTGAAGTAGAAGCTTATGATAGTGATCATGAAACTTCGGATCAAGTCACTACCAAACCTCATAGGTCGACAAGGATGCGTACTACTTCAGAGTGGTACGGTAATCCTATCTTGGAGGTCATGTTGCTAGACAACAATGAACCTATGAGCTATGGAGAAGCGATGGTGGGCCCGGATTCCGACAAATGGATCGAGGTCATAAAATCTGAGAGAGGATCCATGTATGAAAACAAAGTGTAGACTTTGGAAGAAATACTTGATGGTCCTAAGATTGTTGGGTACAGATGGATTTTAAAAGGGAAGACAGACAATGATGGTAAGTATCACCATTAAGAAAGCTTGACTTGTCGTTAAGATGTTTTCCGACAAGTTCAAGGAGTTGACTACGATGAGACTTTCTCACTCGTAGCGATGCTAAGAGTCTGTTGGAATTGGATTAGCAATTACTGCATGATTTATGAAATCTTGTAGATAGGATGTAAAAATCATGGTTTCCTCGACGATATCCTTGAGGAAAGGTTGTATGTGATACAACCAGAAGGTTTTGTCAATCCTGAAAGACGCTAATAAGTATGCAAAGCTCCAGCAATCCTTCTAAGGACTGGAGTAAGCATCTCGGAGTTGGAATGTACGCTTTGATGAGATGATCAAAGATTTTGGGATTATACAAAGTTTATGAGAAATTTGTATTTCCAAAGAAGTGAGTGGGAGCACTATAGAATTTCTGATAAGTATATGTGAATGACATATTGTTGATCCGAAATGATGTAGAATTTCTGGAAAGCATATAGGGTTATTTGAAAAGTGTTTTCAATAGAAAACCTGGATTAAGCTGCTTGAACATTGAGCATCAAGATCTATGAGGATAGATCAAAAACGCTAAATGGTACTTTCAAATGAGCACATACCTTGACATGATCTTGAAGGTGTTCAAGATGGATCAGTCAAAGAAGGAGTTCTTGCCTGAGTTGTAAGGTATGAAGTTAAGAGTTAAAGCTCGACCACGGCAGAAGAGAGAGAAAGGACGAAGGTCGTCCCCTATGATTCAGACGTAGGCTCTATAGTATGCTATGCTGTGTACCGCACCGAAAGTGTGCCTTGCCATGAGTCAGTCAAGGGGTACAAGAATGATCCAGGAATGGGGATCATTGGACAGCGGTCAAAATTGTCCTTGGAGTAAATAAGGACATGTTTCTCAATTATGGAGTTTATAAAGAGTTCGGCGTAAAGGGTTACGTCAATGCAAGCTTTAACACCTATCCAAATGACTCTGAGTAGCAAACCGGATACGTATAGTGGAGCGACCATTTGGAATAGCTCCAAATGGAGCGTGGAAGCAACATTTACAATATGACCTAGAGATTTGCGAAATACATACGGATCTGAATGTTGCAGACCTGTTGACTAAAACCTCTCTCACAAGCAAAACATGATCAACCCCCAGAACTCATTGAGTCTTAATCACATGGTGATGTGAACTAGTTTAGTGACACTAGTAAACTCTTTGGATGTTGGTCACATGGCGATGTGACCTGTCAGTGTTAATCACATGGCGATGTGAACTAGATTATTGACTCTAGTGCAAGTGGGAGACTGTTGGAAATATGCCCTATAGGCAAAAACAAATTAGTTATTATTATTATATTTCCTTGTTCATGATAATCGTTTATTATCCATGCTATAATTGTATTCATAGGAAACTCAGATACATGTGTGGGTACATAAACAACACCATGTCCCTAGTAAGCCTCTAATTGACTAGCTCGTTGATCAATAGATGGTTACGGTTTCCTGACCATGGACATTGGATGTCGTTGATAACAGGATCACATCATTAGGAGAATGATGTGATGGACAAGACCCAATCCTAAGCCTAGCACAAAGATCGTGTAGTTCGTATGCTAAAGCTTTTCTAATGTCAAGTATCATTTCCTTAGACCATGAGATTGTGCAACTCCCGGATACCGTAGGAATGCTTTGGGTGTACCAAACATCACAACGTAACTGGGTGGCTATAAAGGTGCACTACGGGTATCTCTGAAAGTATCTGTTGGGTTGGCACGAATCAAGACTGGGATTTGTCACTCCGGTTAACGGAGAGGTATCTCTGGTCCCACTCGGTAGGACATCATCATAATGTGCACAATGTGACCAAGGGGTTGATCACGGGATGATGTCTTACGGAACGAGTAAAGAGACTTGCCGATAACGAGATTGAACAAGGTATCGGGATACCAATGATCGAATCTTGGGCAAGTACAATACCGCTGGACAAAGGGAATTGTATACATGATTGATTGAATCCTCGACATCGTGGTTCATCCGATGAGATCATCGTGGAACATGTGGGAGCCAACATGGGTATCCAGATCCCGCTGTTGGTTATTGATCGGAGAACGTCTCGGTCATGTCTGCATGGTTTCCGAACCCGTAGGGTCTACACACTTAAGGTTCGATGAAGCTAGGGTTATAGGGAATAGATATACGTGGTTACCGAATGTTTTTCGGAGTCCCGGATGTGATCCCAGACGTCACGAGGAGTTCTGGAATGGTCCAGAGGTAAGGATTTATATATGGGAAGTCCTGTTTTGGTCATCGGAAAAGTTTCGGGTGTTATCAGTAACGTACCAGGACCACCGGGAGGGTCCCGGGTGTCCACGAAGTGGGGCCACCGGCCCCAGAGGGCTGCATGGGCAAAGTGTGGGAGGGGGCCAAGGTAGGCCGGTGCGCCCCCCCACCAGGGCCAAAGGCTCCTAGGGTTTGGGGAGGGGGCGCCTCCACCTTGCTTGGGGGGCAAGTTTCCCCCTCTCCCCCCCCTTGGCCGCCAACCTAGATGGGTTTGGGGATGCCGCACCCCTTGGGGTGGGAACCCTAGAGGGGGCGCACCCCCCTCCCTCTCTCCTATATATACTTGAGGTTTTGGGGCTGCCATACACATGAGTTTCCACCTCTCCCTGGCGCAGCCCTACCTCTCTTTCTCCTCATCTCCCGCGGTGCTTGGCGAAGCCCTGCTGGATTACCACGCTCCTCCATCACCACCACGCCATTGTGCTGCTGCTGGATGGAGTCTTCCTCAACCTCTCCCTCTCTCCTTGCTGGATCAAGGCATGGGAGACGTCACCGGGCTGCACGTGTGTTGAACGCAGAGGTGCCGTCCGTTCGGCACTAGGATCTCCGGTGATTTGGATCACGACGAGTATGACTCCTTCAACCCCGTTCTCTTGAATGCATCCGCTTAGCGATCTACAAGGGTATGTAGATGCACTCTCCTTCCCCTTGTTGCTAGATTACTCCATAGATTGATCTTGGTGATGCGTTGAAAATTTTAAATTTCTGCTACGTTACCCAACAGACACAACAAGTCATGACTTCCCACATTTGATCTTTCGACCAGGTCAGAGCGGGGTACCGGACAACAACAAATAGAGATTGGAGCACACCAAATGCCCGTTCGACATCCTTCTTGCAAGCCTCCTGACACTTGGCAAAGTAGGAGTTCTTGCCTCCTGGCACAGGGCTTGCCTCCTGACACTTGACAAGCTTGGCAAAGACATTCGAGCACTGCAGTACGTTGATGTCATTGTGAGTTATTCGTGGCATACCTGTGACGCCCCGGCTCAATCATGCACTAATCATACACGCAAATGCACATGATCAAGCCTAAGGACTCACGGGAAGATATCACAACACAACTTTAAACACAAATAAAGTCATACGAACTTTTATATTACAAGCCAGGGGCCTCGAGGGCTTGAATACATAACTTGCGCATACAAGCATCAGCGGAAGAATCAGATTTTGGGTACAGACTTAAACATAAAACAGATAGGCCTTAGAAGGCGGGGCAAGCATATCAACACTAGACCGAAGAGGCGCCGGTCTCCACATCGTAGTAGGCTCCACCCTGGTAGTAGTGGTCATCAATGGGTGTAGGTGCCTTCTGGGATCCGACATCTGGTCGCAGCAATCAGGTATGGGAAAAAGGGAAGCAAAGCAACCGTGAGTACTCATCCAAAGTACTTAGCAAGACTTACATCAGATCTATTCTATGTATGAAACATCATCAAAGGAAGGCCATATATGTGGACTTGACAACATCATCAGGGTTAGGAGGTATCACCCTCGTCACTCGATATTAACTCTGTAGAGTCGGTCAACTAAAGGGGTGTGCCGGTGATGTGAGGGTCTGAGCCCGACCGATCGCATCGATCACGGCACCGTACTACAGCGGGGCAACCAGAACAGGGAAGAGGGGCCATAGATGGTTCACTAACTAACCTATACTAAGCAATTTAGGATAATAGGTAAGGTAACAATAGCAGGTTAGAAAAGCAGGCTATGCATCAGAATAGGTATTCGGAACAATAATTGTAGTAATTCTAATGCAAGCAGGAGGGAGAAAGAATAGGTGATATATGCATGCTCAAGGGGGGGGGTTGCTTTCCTGGAAGATCTGCTGATACGGTCTGGTCGTCAAGAGAGTAGTCGTACCCGGCAAGAACAACGTCGATCTCGGCAGCTATCAAAGAGAAGAGGGGGAAGAAACAAATAAATACATGGCAAACATATGCAACACAGAGCATGACATGCTAGAATGCAGTGCAGGGTTGCCTAAATGCATCTCTAAGACATTGTAGTTATTTTAGGATTGAAGTTGGATTTATTAACTGGTAAGTATGCACTATTCATCTACCGGAAATGGACAAAAGGTTCCTGGTTTGCTGTGATGTGGGCATCTGACAGCAATACGGAGGGCGTTCTTGGATTCGTCCTGTCGTTCTAAGCAACTTTCATGTATAAAGTTTTTCGCTCCGAGCTACAATTTAATTTCTACGAATTTCTAAGATTTAAACAGTTATCTGAAATTCTGGAGTTATTTAGATTAACAGAAAAAGAAAAACTACGTCAGCCTGATGTCACTGTGATGTCAGCGAGTCAAACCGGCTGGTCCAGGTCAAACCTGACTTGCGGAACCCACCTGTCATAGACAGTTGGTTTAACATGGTTAATTTAAATTAAACCGGGGGTTAATTAGGAAAGGGCCCCACATGTCAGTGACTAGTTAGGTTAATCTAAATAAGTTTTACTAAAAACTATTGAATTAGACTAATTACAGAAGGGGGCCCACTAGTCAGTGGCACTAGGGGCCACGTCAGCTCGTTGACCGCGGTCAGCTTGGTCAACCGCGTTAGAAGTAAGCAGCAAAGAGTCGTAACTTAAAGAAAAAAACGGACAGGGCCGACAGATTTACCTGATGTAAAGAAGATCCTAAAAATCTCTGATTAGTCGACTCTCTCCATTTAAAACTTTCCTCTCTCTCCTTTCATCCAAAGCTCGCCCTGCTCGTTCCGCTCGCAATAGTCCGATTAATTCCCCAGGAGAAGAAACATTAGACATTCCATCTTCGGAAACCCGCACTTTTGATGTTACTTGGTGTATAGTAATCTCTAAGAATCCTTTTTCTTCCTAATTCATCAAAGATTACTATATTCTTCTTTATTCGGGTCTGTCTCTTGGACCTCTTTTTCTTTTGCTTAGGTTTAGACGAGGTAGTGGACAAATAGAGGGGGAGAAAATTGGTTTATTCGGCAGCCGCAAATGCTACTCATTATAGGGATTTCGACAAAGCGAATTAATTTATTGCTAAAGCCGAAGTCAGTAGGAGTAATATTATAAAGAAATTCAGACCTCGAGCTCGAGGACGTAGTTTCCCCATAAAATTCATTAGAATAAATTTTTTATTCTTAAATTAAGTAATAAAAAATAGAGAAATAATTAAAGAATACAATCCTTGTCGAATTAGCAATGATTTTGGTTCGAAATCCTTTCATTTAATTAGCCAGCCCCGCCTTTTCTATGCTCTGATTACTGAGGCCTTATTTAGCTTGGGGAGTCCTTGCAATTTGAATAAATGAAGATCTTACCATGACTGCAATTTTAGAGAGACGTGAAAGTACAAGCCTGTGGGGTCGCTTCTGCAACTGGATAACTAGCACTGAAAATCGTCTTTACATTGGATGGTTCGGTGTTTTGATGATCCCTACCTTATTGACCGCAACTTTCGAAAAAAGAGTCAAGAAACACTAATGGCAACCCTTCGAGGCGACGAAATTCATAAAGTTCTCCGCGAACGTATTGAACAATATAATAGGAAGGATCAGAAGAACAAACAATAAGAATGACGGATTGAAGTCCGTTTCCTTCGTATCGTATTTCAACGGATCGGGTAGTTCTAGTCTTTTTTGATTACTCCTTCCTTTTTCCCATCATTTGACATAACATAATTAAGAAACTGTTTGATGGTCAACAGAACGAGTAGAGAAGAAAAATGCCCAGGGGCCCACATGGCAGTGTCTCTGGGTGGGCCCCGTGTCTCGCCATGTCAGCGCCGGTGCCGCAAATCTCTCCGAAGAGCGTCGGACGCGGCCGAGAGCTCCGGCAAGCTCGGGTTTTCTCCACAAATCACCATTTCACGCATTTTCGGGCTCGTTCGAATGAGCGAAGAGCGCCGCATCCAACGCGGGTGGTATCACTGGCAGGGGTGGTCGGAGTCGTCGACAGTGACATGGACGTCGGCGGTGGTTTTCGGGTGCCGGCGTAAACGGTGAGAGAGTGCGCGTTTGCTCTAACCAAAGATGCCGGGGTGCGCTATGCGAGCTTGCGAGCTCGATGGACGGGAAGGCGCGAGCGTTTGGTCGGCGGAGCGTAGCCGGTGACGAGCTCGTGCGGCGATATGTGCGGGCACAGTGAAGGCGGCGACTACGGGCGTGGAGTGGCGGAGAAGAAGAGGGGAAAGGAGAGGGGAAGGCTCATCACGCGGCTACGGAAAGCCCCGGCTCAATCGTGCACTAATCATACATGCAAATGCACACGATCAAGTCTAAGGACTCACGGGAAGATATCACAACATAACTTTAAACACAAATAAAGTCATACAAGCTTTTATATTAAAAGCCAGGGGCCTCGAGGGCTCGAATACATAACTTGCGCATACAAGCATCAGCCGAAGCATCAGAGTCTGGGTACAGACTTAAACATAAAACAGGTAGGCTTTTAGAAGGCGGGGCAAACATATCGACACTGGATCGAAGAGGCGCAGGCCTCCTGCCTTTGAGCCTCGGAACTATTCCTAGTCGTCGATGGTCTCCAGGTCGTAGTAGGCTCCACCCTGG
Source organism: Triticum aestivum (assembly GCF_018294505.1). Taxonomy (NCBI): domain Eukaryota; kingdom Viridiplantae; phylum Streptophyta; class Magnoliopsida; order Poales; family Poaceae; genus Triticum; species Triticum aestivum. The sequence continues at coordinate 711,626,217 of NC_057807.1, forward strand.
TAGTAGTAGTCATCGACAGGGGCAACTGTCTCCTGGGATGCACCATCTGGTCGCAGCAATCAGGTATGGGGACAAAGAGCAAGCAAAGCAACCATCAGTACTCATCCAAAATACTCAGCAAGACATACACTACAAGAAACTTGTTAATGCATGACGGATTTCCTGGGACGTTGCCTCTATTCGTCACCGATTATGACGACTAGCCCATCCCCGTCACGAATACTGTCACCGATTAGTAACACCCAATTGGGCCGAAAACAGTTGCGCCTTGATGACGGACATCGGGCTATCATCACAGAAACTTTCACCGATCGACCAAATGGGCTTAGTCAGGCCTAGCATTTTTTAATATACACCATCGAGACCGTCATGGATTGTACTCCTGCTGATGTGGCGTGCATGCCCCTTCTTTGGCCCACATGTCGGTCGGACCAACCTGTCAGCATGTTTTTTGCTAAAAAAAAACTGTGAGGATACGTGGGTGCCATTGTATGCCCCACGTGACAGGATATTTTCGATTAAGTTGCTTCCCGTCAAAAAAAATAGTGGAGACTTATCCTCCTGCTCCCGTCGATGGTCGCCGCGGCCAGTGACATTGACGACTGCCCGGGGGGGTCTGGTTAGATCAGGCGATGTGGTCCATCTCGGCCATCTTCTCGATCCGGTCGGCCTCCAGCCTCGCCGCCGCCTGCCCTTGCCGCGCCAACGTGCCAGCCACCGCCACCCGCCATTGCCGCACCGACGACTGCCCGGGAGAGGCTGAATAGATCCGGCTGGGTGGTCCGTCTCGGCCATCTTCTGGATCCCATCGGCCTCCTGCCTCGCCGCCACCCGCCCTTGCCGCGCCAACGTGCCAGCCACCGCCCGCCATTGCCGTGCCGACGAGCCAGCCGCCGCTGTCCGCCATTGTCGCACCGACGAGTCAGCCGCTGCTTGCAGTTGCTGCACTGGACATTCCCCGTTCCTCCCCACATCAATGTCAGCCAGGAGCCCAGGAGCTAGCGGTATGTCTCCTGCAGAATCAAACTATCTCCAGAATTTGTTCTTTTAATATTGTGATTTGCAATTTTCCCCTTCAGAATTTGGGGTGAATTATCCAATTGGTAATTTGGTTTATGTTTGTGTCTTGTGGTGCTTAAATGGCAACAAAATGTTGCAGCATGCAGTGAGCTTATATGTTGCTTCCATGTTTATCGTATTATTCTATTTATTCAGAAAATATCATGTCAGTGTAGTTGGCATTTAGGATTATAGTTCCATTTTTCTTGTTTTCATGACACCATGGATGTGACACTTGAACCATGTGCATTATGTTGTTCAGGGTGCATTCTTTCACATACATTGTAAACTTATTTGTCTAGTTATTGTACACGCTCTTATTCTTCACTTACAGACGTATGATCAAAATTTACAAAGAATGAGAGAATAAAATATAAGAGATTTCTTGGACCAGTTCTCAAAGAACCTTTTGGCATGTATTGCCCCGAGCAACTTAGATGAGATTCTTGCTTTGCAACATTTATCTGGTCCATCTTTGCCCTCTTCTGGTTCGAGGTTCCTTTCGGTGCAAGTTCTAGAGGAATCCCAACTTCTGCAACTTTCTGCAGCTATCAGGCATTTGTATCCTGGCCACCTTAACTCTGTTCAGCACAAACAGTGCCTATAAACCTTCACGAAGGGCACACAGTAGCAGCCTGGGCAGCCCAGTTATAATATTGAGTTGGGATCAATTGATGTTTTGTCTTATTCGCATACTAGTACATTTTGTAGGCCAACTCATACTAGTAAATGTGCACTATGGAATTGTATTGATTTGTAGACCTCTGAATGTCGAATAATCAGGGAAATATAGTCTAGTGGTGTATGTTACTTTATCACAGTAAACAAATATTCTTCTGATGAACTGTGTTCAATATAGTGTGAAACAATATAACTTAATTCCGAACTTATTTTAGTTTGCCATACTATACACGTTAATTTGATGGCTGGGGTTAACCTTTGATTGAGTTAGTTCTTTTTCTGCAATGCAGATGGATAGACGTTGGATTCATGGTACATTGTTTTCTCGTGAATACATAGAAGGTGTCAAAGAATTTATGCACCTTGTTCGAGAGAAATTCAGCGAGGATGATAAAATACTCTGCCCAGGTAGAAAATGCCTTAATCATAAGTACCAGCATCAGGCCGTTGCGAACATGCACATATTGACGTATGGCATGGAAAGTACATATACTCGCTGGATATATCATGGAGAAGACTTTGATTTAGATGTTATTGACCATCCTGTGGAGTGCATGACACCGAGGATGGTGACAATGGCGTTGACCGGTTTGAAGAGATGTTTGAAGACCTACGCACAGCAGTAGAACAAGCTCAAAGTGAAACTGAAAATCAAGATGATAGCAATGGTGGAAACCCTTCTGAGAATGAGTCTTTTTTGAAGAATGTGATGAACGAGGCAAAACGGCAGCTTTATCATGGTTGTACCAAGTTTCCAAGGTTCTCCTTGTAGGAGATATGCCCTAGAGGCAATAATAAATGTTATTGATTATGTACCTGTTCATAATTAGGTTTATGTTCCATGCTATAACTGCAATGATTCTTGAGTTTGCAAATAAAATGAGGCTTGGAGGGAAACTCATGTGCACGTGTGGGATAATAAATGGTCAAAGTATTCCTAGTCAAGCCTCTATGAGTGGCTCAAGTATTGTATGATGATCCTGTTTTCCTGATCATGGGCATGACTATGCCGGCAAATTTTGAGGGCACAATGTTAGAAGAAAATTTGTGTTGAATCGACCCGAATTGATGTTATGCTATGAGATACATTCGTCACAAGTTAATGGTTAATAACACAGAGATGGTTAATGTTTGCATGATTCCTTAGACCATGAGAGTATCGAGTTTCTTCATGCTTGCTTCATGAACTTTGGGGTTTGTTAAACGTCATCCGTAAGTGGGTGCCTATTACGGAGGCTTACGGGTTCATGGAAAAGTATGTCAAGTAACTTGATAGCTTGAGATTGAGATTTGCTCCTCCGACGATGGAGAGATATCACTGGGCCCTCTCGGTGTTATACTATCCATCATCATCTGGCCAGACACAATGCGATTTGATCACAGGGATGCCGGAACACGGGAATGAGAAAAGAGAACAATACCGGCAACGAGGTAACTGGCTTAGTGGACAAGTTGTTGATCCACGGGGATGCCAACATGTCTCACCTCGGGTATTTGTAACATATCGCGAAGCAACAGGAATAGCACACGACAACTGGTGGTTCACTCGAATATTCATTCGTGTGGGTATAGGGTCAATATGGGTGTCCACGGCTCTGATGCTGATCATTGATCGGAAAGTGTTACGGTCATGTCTATACTTCACTGAACCTATAGGGTCACACGCTTAAGGGTCATCTATCTGCTGAATACTAGACAAGGAGTCCGAGAGAAAGTCACTGGAAAAGTTTCGGAGATAACGGGAAAGTTCCGGAGAGAACACCGAAAAAGTTTCAGTAAAACCGAAAAGTTATTTCGGATAAAACCATTGATCCAAATGGTTTCAGCAAGAACCGGGAACGTTTTGGAGGTTGCCAGATTGGTCTGGTAATTTCTGGAATTTTCGGAGAAAAAACGAAAAAAGTTTCGGAGCTGCCGGAATTGTTTACCGGGTAAACGAAGATGGTTTTAAATTAAACCACATACAGGAAATGTTCCGGAGCACGTCCGGATAATTTTAGAGGGTGTCGGAAATATTCTGGGACTTTCCGGAATTTTTCAGAAGTAATAGTCGCGGAAAACATCTTGTCCCAGTGTGAGGGGACAAGATCCCACGATTCGTGGGGGCTGTTTTGGGCAGCCCCCTTGTGGCTTGACAAAGTGTTGCCCCCCCCCCCCATGGGTGGGGGCAGCCCCCACAAAAGGTGGGGCTGGTTGGGAGGAAGTGGGGCGCCATGTGGGGTCCCCCATGTTGGGGTGCCAGGGACAAGGGGACATACTTTCCCCTTGTTTTGTGGATGCTTGTCATGTGGCTGAAATTTTCAGCCACCACCACCCCCTCCTTCCCCTATAAAAGGAGGTGGGGAGGAGCTCTCCATCACCACTCCAACTCTCTCACACAAGCCATGCATGATCTGGCATTCTCTCTCCCTCCCACGAAATAGTTTCGTAGTGCCGAAAGGCTGTCTGGGTTCCGGTGGGAACTGGTTCTGGACGGCGAAGCCCTGCCGGATAGATGACACAGTATGTGCGCAACCCCGTAGAGAGGTCCTAGTTTCATCCTTTTGCCCGAGGGGCTGTTCGAGTGTCCTCCCAAAGGGCTGTCCGAGTAACCGGCCGAGTTTCGAGGTCCTCCCGAAGGGTTGTCCGTGACACTTTCCGTGGGACTGTCCAACTGCCTCCCGGAGGGCTATCCGAGGGGCAGATGAGGGAGTACATCCTCGCGGTTGGGAGATTGTAAAATACTAGCTGCGAGGATCTGCACCGCCGGTCGTCATCGACTCTACTTCCGCTGCACTACGAGTCGGTAACGAAAATGATCAAACCTTGTATGCAGTCTCCATAGTGGTCCCAGGCTGGTGCGTAGGTCAGAATTTTTTTGTTTTCTACCGCGTTACCCTACAGTGGCATCATGAGCCTTGCTATGCGTAGATGCAGGTTGCGATCTAGAATACATAGAGATGTATGGGTGTTGCACCAAATAATTAGGTAGTAGATGAGTTCTATTACTGAAAATTATCTGTGCGGGTAGCAGATGAAATCTGTTACCCGATGTTCCTGTTGCTTCCCTTGAATTTGCATAATCCTGATCTTGACGGCATTGGTGGAATCTCACAAAGTTCTGGCAATCCGCGATCCTTTCATGCTGCTCCTGAGTATGCTGATTGACAGATCAACGAAGTGCTAATAGTTCTTTGGGTTCCACCATACTTAAAGAAAGATGGATGTTTCACAGACGAAAGGGCAATGCAGATATGATCTGCACGGGGGTCATGCGCATGACGAAGTTTAGTATGGGGCTCGAGATTTCATTATCTCATGTTTCATACACCCTGCATTGTTAATCTAGCGACTTGGATTATCATACTTGATGATGGACGTTGGTAGCTTCGGTTTGTTTCGAAACCTTAGAAGCCACGAAAAACAAGTTTTTGCATGAACCAATTAGAGGCGTCTAACTTGGTTTTGCAGGAGGGTTTGCATGTGCATTGTATGTGGTATAGTGGTTCTCATATTTACTTTGATTATGTATGAGATAACTATGCAATGTAAATAAACATGACCTGCGAGTCATGATTCGGCATGATGGCTGGAGCCATATGATTGCACTTTAATGACCTGCATGTCAACCTTATGTAATGCTTTCGCTGATGCTTGTTTGACATTCAATCTTATGTATTCGATCCCACGAGGCCCTGGCTTGTAATATAACGCTTGTATGCCTTTATTTATGTTTTTGAGTTGTGTTGTGATTCCTTCAAGTGAGTTCCTAGGCTTGATCGTGTGCATTGGCGTGTATGATTAGTGCACGATTAAGCCGGGGGCGTCACACGGTAGCTCTAAGAAAGTGAAGAGCAACGATGATGACTTTACGCCAAGCAAGAAAGCTCAGAATAGATCGAAGGGTTGTGCGACCTCGAAGTGGTAGACCAAGTGAGAGTGTAGCATCATCGAAGAGTGCTGATGCTGATTACGATTCCGCTGATGACTTTATCCTAGGAAAACTAGTTCAGGTAACATTTGGACGCAATCGTAAAGACCCCTGGAAGCCCCATGTTAGCGAGAATAGTGATGATGACATTATGTAGTGTCTGTACGACGATGCAGAAGCATTGTGTTATATCTTTATTTGAGATGTACTACTTTAATTTCATAATTCGGATGCATGTTTATTTCCTCATACATAGATGTCTCGTACGTACATCAAAAAGTTTGAAACTGACATACATAGATAGAATAGGTCGTACACATAGATAAATATATCACCCTTCTCAACGAGGAGGACGGACATCTGGCCTTTGCCGAGGACCGGAAGGCGACCAGTGATTAGGTGCCTGGTGCTGATGAAGACCACAGCCGTACTGCCCCTCGTCATCCTGTGTCTGTGTCTCGTGCATAGGTGGTGAAGTCTGGAATCCATGTTGAGATCCTGATGCAAAAGCGTAGGTGTTTGGTTCTAACCATGGAGGGATAACAGATGGACCAATAACGTTTCCCCCAAAAGAAAGTCTGTAATTACTCCTGTAACCATGTTGCCACGTTCATGGGATGTTCTGAGGATGTCCGTGTTGAGGCCTACTTGATTGTCCATGTCGTGCCATATAGGATCAGTACTTTCCTGCACGCAAAAACCATATGTAAATAATATGCATGAAAATGTAGTATGCGAGTATTGCGAGGAGAGACCGAAAATACACAGGAGCGCTCGTCCTCGCATGGTCTCGGTATCTTGCACCGTCCTTTGTCATATGGATCCGACACAGGTGCAGAGCTTGATTAATGCTGCATCCAGTTGGCCCACCATGCGAGGTAACGTCGTCGCTTCGGTGTTGGACCTGACGGCCTGCTCCGTTTTCTACCCACGGGCAGTACTGCTATCGTAATGACATGCGTACGCACCTGATCACTGATTGCACACACGGTGCCAGCCACCGATCCCATTTGTCGCATCTCCGTGCACCAACGAGCTAGAGCCGGACTATAGACTTTTTCCTTCTATATAAGTTTGCCATTTGCGCACTACAAAATTTTCTAAACTTGCCATTACCTAGAGAACATTTTTTTCTTACAGTTACCATCGGACCATGCTGCTTTCTAATTTTCTATAATGTATGTGTTTTTTTCTAGAAAACTTTCAATCTATTCATCAACTCTCATGGCAGTACAAAGAACACTAGAAATAATAAAAAGTACATCTAGGTCAATTGACCACCTAGCGACAACTACAACCACTGAAGCGAACCGAAGCGCGCCGCCCTTATCGGTCATCTTTTATCAGAACCGGGTAAAACTCATTGTTATAGACAGTTGGGAAGTCATCGTGTTAAGGCCTCATAGGACCAGCACACCAAAATAGCAACCGCCACTGATGAATAGAAGCGTAGATCAGAAGAATTCAACGTGCAGACGCGCGAACGTAGATGCACCAATGTTGGATCCATGGAGATCCACCGAAGACCAACACGATCGAATCCCACGAGATCCACGAAGACACACCTCGACACGCATTCCAGCGATGTTGTACGCAACGCCGAAACAATGACTAGGCGGGAAGGACCTTATTCTAACTACATGGAGTCGCCGCCGTCTCATTGAGTAGGACACAAACTCTAATCAACCATAAAAAAAACTAAAAATGGAGCATGAGCCCTTCCACCGGCGAGGGCCGAGGTCCACTGTGCCGACGGGAGGCAAGAAGACCCATGTCGTGGGACGAGTTTCCCGTGAGGAGAGGTAGATGCGATCTAGCAAGCCCGGGTTGATTTTTCCCCAGAATCCATGGTGATTTGTTGGGTGGTGCAAGAAATTAATACATAATGCATGTGTTTTTTTGGCACTGTACCATGGCAACTTTAAAATATATCACCATGATAACTTAAATCACATGATAGTTATTTTAGATCATGGAAATTTTGTTAATTAAAGTATTGCATTTTTATTTATTTTTGGATCATAGCAATTTGACCATTTATGGCATAGCCACTTTATTGTTTACCATCATGGCAACTTTTTCATTGTACAACCTTTTTCAACTTTGCATGATTTTTAGCGACAACTTAAAACTTCGGTGCCATGGCAACTTAATTTCTGTTGCCACATGGCACTTAAGTTACATCTATAGCCATGGCAACTTAATCTACATATTGCCTTGTACTGGGCCATAGCAATTGCATGTAGTTTCTTTAGATTACTATATAGCCATGGCGACGACGAAATCGTCCGTCTTATGTAAATTATGATCAAACTTAAATGATTTCCTTCTTATTTGCATGTTTGTTGAAATACGATTTAAATTATACGCGGGGCCGGCCACCCCCGCATCAGTGTCCGTGGACTAGTCATCCCCGGTCCGTGGACGAATGCGGTGTCCGCTTTAGGGCCAGCTTCCGAGATGCCCTACCTCAACCATAGGGAAAATGTGGAAATCCAATTCGGCTCTCGAGTGCATCGTGCTCCTATGTACAGAAAATGATTTTTGAAAGGTCAAAAAAAGTCCCAACAAAAAATTTATGTGTTCATAGTCACACACAAATGCTACCTGCAATATTTTTTTATGTAAAACGGTCAAGCATTTTGGCATGCAGAAAAAAAATCAAACACCAAATGTTACACCCAAATTTGTGTTTCACCGAGGAAACACTACTGCTCCGTTTCGCATGAAAATTGTTAGGCATGCTTACGACACTAATAAGAATGTCTACCAAAAATATCAGAATTTTTGAAAATATTTGCTAGTTTTTTTTTCAATTTTTACTGTTTATGCGGGGCAAATGCTCCTGGAGCCAAAACTTCATCCGCGGAAAATATGATACTTTTGCAAGTACATCGGGAGCACGTCTCTGGCATCATTGGTCCACCGTTTCATTAAATGTTTACCAGGTATTTCTGTCTTTCTTTAGTTGGAAGGAGGTATTCCTGTCAGCGCGAGAAAACGATGACCTGAATCCAGTACGGCAGCACTTGGCTGGCACGCCCGCTGATGCCGTGTTCCAGCTGTGCCGGTCCTTTCTCCTGCACCATTCCATTGCCTCGTATACTCGCCAGGACTTTCCCCTGCAATAAATGCTGACCCATCAAAGACGTTGTGCTATTGGTCCACAATAACAGGATCAGGCGAGCTCGTCCGCCCTTTTGCTGCTCTCCGAGTATTGTTCTTATTATATATGAACATACTTGAGCGGTGTTGTATCGTTGTGATTCCTGGCCTTGACTGTAGGAGTATTGTCCTACCACCTTGTGCATCACATGAGTTCCCAAAGAAAACTGATATGAAAATAAACCGTTAGAGGATAATATATGATATCATTGTAAATGCACCAAAAATGTAGATAGGGGTGAGGTAGTACCTGCTGATATCCCTCGCCTCCAGTGTATGACCATTGTTTGCCGTACTGGTTGATATCTGGCAAACGAGTCTCCTCGGGCATTGAGATCCCTCGCGTGGAGAAATGCCGCTGAGATCCCTCACCATGTTCCTGGGATGTGGGCCGTTGACCAAGCGCCAGTGAAGGAGAGCGACGTAGTTGCAGAGATGAGTCATGCCGTGGCAATGTCTTTGTCGTACTCTGGGCGACCACGCCAAACTCGGTCTGGCTGACCGTGCTTCTGGCATGTTGTATGCTCCAGTGACAATGTCGTCGCCTCTATCACGGCTCAACTTTTTGGCGGCTCTCTTGACCAAGTCTTGAATACACTGGAGGGTTGACTTTCCGTGAGCTGGCATGCTTTGCAGCTGCATGGCTTCCTCCGTCACCGCCCCTATTTGGTTGAACTGATCAACCTGAATGGAATTGGGTTGTTATGACACTGATTTTGAAATGATGAACCCGAGTAATTGAATTGCGATAACAGTGTAGTCACAATAGTAAGATGATTACCGGTCAATCCGTCCCTGCAACTGCTCCTCGCGTGATAGATGTGACGGCCTCAGAGCTGGAGGACCGGTTAGGCGAGTGTAGAAGATATGCCCTAGAGGCAATAATAAATGTTATTATTATCTCTATGTTTGTAATTATATTTATATTTCATGCTATAACTGCTATGGTTCTCGAGTCTACAATAACCACGAGGCTCGGAGGAAAACTTGTATGCGCGTGTGGAATAATAAATGGTAAAATATATTCCTAGTCTGGCCTCTAAGACTAGCTCAACTATTGCATGATGATCACATTTTCCTGATCATGGGAATGTCTATGCCGGCAAGTTTTGAGGGCACAATGTTAGGAGACCACTTGTGTTGAATCGACCCGATTGATGTTATGCTATGAGACACATTCGTCACAAGTTAATGGTTAATAACACAGAGAAAGTTAATGTTTGCATAATTCCTTAGACCATGAGAGTGTCGAGTTCCTTCGTACTTGCTTCGTGAACTTTGGGGTTTGTTAAACGGCATCTGTAACAGGGAGACTATTACGACGGCTTACGGGTTCATGGAAAAGGATGACAAGAAACTTGATAGCTCAATATTGGGATTTGCTCCTCCGACAATGTAGAGATATTCTTTCGGCCCTCTCGATGTTACGATATCCATCATTATGTAGCCAGACACAATGTGATTTGATCATAGGGATGCCAGAACGCAGAAACGAGATAAGAGAACAAAACCAGTAACGAGGTAACTGGCATAGTGGACAAGTTGTTGATTCACGGAGATGCTGACAAGTCTCACCTCGGGTATTTGTAACATATCACGAAGCAACAGGAATAGCACATGGCAACTACAAGTTCATTCGAATATTTATTTGTGTGGGTATAGGGATCAATATGTCCACGCTTCCCCTATTCAAAATTGATCAAAAAGTGTTCCGGTCATGTCTATACTTCACCGAACCTATATGTTCACACACTTAAGGGTCATTTATCTGCTGAATACTAGACTGGGAGTCTTAGAGAAAGTCATCGAAAAATTTCGGAGACAACTGAAAGGTTGCGGAGAGAACACCGGAAAAGTCTTGGCAAAACAAAAAGTTGTTTCGGAGTAAACCATTGAGCCAAAAAGGTTTCAGCACGCGCCTAGACTTTTTGGAGGTGCCAGAATTGGGAACTTCTGGAATTTTCCGGAGAGAAAACCGGAAATGTTCCGAAGCAGCCGAAAATGTCTTGGTTGCTTTTCACTGATGAAAATCATTGATCCGGAAATATTTAGAACGCCTCCAAAGTTATTTTAGGGGGCACCGGAAATGTTCTGGAACAAAAAAATATTTTTAGATTTAGCGGTCGCGGAAAAATGTTTTTATGAATAGTGAAAAGCACTTTATGGTTGCTTTTTGGGAAGCCACCTTTTAGGGCTTTTCTCAAAGCTTCTAGAAGGGAAGACTTGGAGAAGGGGGAACCCCTTTTGGGGGGGCATGGGGGTGGCCGGCCAAGGGAGCTCCTCCATGGAGATCATCTTGCCTCCACATTATGCCCTTTATGTGTGACATAAAGCATGTGCATTTTGGGTTTTTCATGTGCCACCCTACCCCTTGGCTTTTTCTATAAATAGAGGTGGAGAGGAGCTCTCCACACTCACTAAAACTCTCATACACATGCCATGCATTATCTGGCTTTCTCTCTCCCTCCCATGAAATAGTTTCGTAGAGCCAAAAGGTTGTCTGGGTTCCGGTGGAAACTAGTTCTGGACGGCGAAGCCCTGCCGGATAGCTGACACCTTATGTGTGCAACCCTGTAGAGAGGTCGTTGTTTCGATCTTTTGGCCGAGGGGCTATTCGAGGGTCCTCACGAAGGGTTGTCTGAGTTACTATCCAAGTTCGAGGGTCCTCCCGAAGGGCTGTCCGCGACACCATCCGCAGGACTGTCTGAGTACCTCCTGGAGGGCTGTCCGAGGGAGAACATCCTCGCAGTTGGGACGTTGTAATTCCTAGCTGTGGGGATCTGCACCACCGATCTTCATCGACTCTACTTCCGCTGCGCTATGAGTCGGAAATGATCAGATCAAAAACCTTGCATGCATCTCCATAGTGGTCCTGGGCATGTTCATAGTGCAGAATTTTTTTGTTTTCTGTTGCGTTCCCCTACAGTGGCATCATGAGTTGTGCTATTCATAGAGGCAGGTTACGATCTAGGATACACGAGATGTATGGTTGTTGCACAATACAATTTTGTAGTAGATGAGTTCTATTGTTGAAAATTATTTGCCCGGGTAGCAGATGAAATCTATTACACGATGTTCTTTTTGCTTCCCTTGAATTGGCATAGTCCTGATCTTGATGGCATGGTGGAATATCACAAAGTTCTGGCAATCCACAATCCTTCCATGCTGCTCCTGTGTATGCTGGTTGACGGATCAACAAAGTGCTAACAGTTCTTTGGGTTCTGCCATAGTTAAGGAAAGATGGATGTTTCACAGACTCAATGCATATATGATCTGCACGGGGTTCTTCCATATGACGAAGTTCAGTACGGGGCTCAAGATTTTATTATCTCGTGTTTCATACGCCCTGCAAAGTTAATCTAGCGACTTGAATAATCATACTTGATGATAAACGTTGGTAGCTTCGGTTTGTTTCGAAACCTTAGAAGCCACGTAAAATAAATTTTTGCATAAACCGATTAGAGGCGTCTAACTTGGTGTTGCAGGATGACATGAGATGTGCATAAGATGTGGTATAGTCTTCATCATAATTAATTTGATTATGAATGAGATGACTATATAATGTAAATTAATTAACATAACCTACGTGTCGTGATTCGGCATGATGGCTGGAGCCATATGATTGTCACTTCAAATGACCTGCGTGCCAACCTTGTTGTAATGCATTATTTTATTAGCTATAGAGATAGCAATATTATCTGGTGCATCGACAAGGTGGTGGCAATCTTCACGAAGGTGAACACCGATGCAAATGCCGAGGACGAAGAAATTAAAGACCTCTCCATCAGAAAGGGTTATACCATATCATGCTATTATAAATTGCCGGAGATGTTTATCCCTTATGATGCACCCTTTTTTATTGCGTGGTAGACACTTTTCATTAGGGTGATCTCTCACAAAAATATCAAGTAGTTTAGTGTTCTCCCAAGTGTAGCACCATCACGACACTTTTCTTTTCGGGGTATCACATGGATACATGGGTAAGACCAATTAGACATGTGTGAGGCGGGTGAGTTGAGACCTCGCAGAAAGATCACTTGACTATGTTGACATTCCAGAGGATCGTCCTGAGCTCAGAGCACGCCCATCGAAAGATGAACAAGAGTCACGTAGAGATGTGATTGGCAAGTTGGCCTACCTGTTGAGATTTTCGTCATCAAAGATGATCTACAACAATGGTGAATAATTGATACGTGGGTCTTGTATCACTCACAATCAATTATGAGAGATATTCATTTGAGTGGGAGCGCATTTTAGAATTAACTTGTTTAATTCTCTATGCAATTATTATGAACATAGTCTTAGTGTGATTTGCATAAAAGTTATAGAATATTGGCTCGCGTTTCCACCTTCCCTATTAAAATTGAATAAACCGTTATTTATCTGGTTAAAACTTTACGGTTGGTAACGTAATGTGAGGATTGTCCTCAAGAGTGCCGAGAAGGACTTTGTCCAATCGCATGATTTCTGTATTCTCCCGCTAATGCTACGGATGATGTGACTCTCATTCTTCGATCCAAAAGCTAGAATTTTGTTACAATCAAGTGCAATATGTTTGCTTCCATGAGTCCCAAACTTCAAAAGTTTGGCATAGTTATGTGATATTCATGGAACTAAAATTATTTTCAGATACAGACAAAGGCTAAAACATATGAGATATCCAAAGCAATGTTTGTTTACAAAATATTAGTAAAGTGTTTACTATGCATTAAACTAATAAGAGAGGGATCCAGAAGAACACATGTCATGTAATGATGGTGAATAAAATAACAACTTAAAGAGAAAGAAAAAGTCCAAAGGGTGTTAGTAAGACTTACACGCCTAGGAAGTCCACGGCTAACGCCACTCTTAAAGTTGGGTTCTTATTTTGAGAGTAGGAGAAATATTGGAAGTAATACTGTTAGAAGTATAAAGGCAAAAAGAGAGAAGACTGGAATGTCCAGCTCATCTATCAATGTCATACAGGTTATTGATGTATAGAAGGCTGGTCAAATATATATTTCTTGGGAATTGTGATTAAACTGTTAGTCACTGATTCTTCGGGATTGTGATTAAAAATTGATCACAGTGATACCCGTTCGATTACATTCTATTGCAACTCGATGCAAGAATTACTACGGCCTAAAAGACTTGCCAGAAATAAGGTTTAGATACGCGCTGGAACATAGTAAAAGTTACTACACCTTCCATCAGCATATTACCTCTGTATTTATTTTCATAATTTATTTTAGAGTTTTATTCAATCTAGCCCATTGCATAATATTTGCTGCAAGAAGGTTGTTCATGAGAGAACAATTGTTCTTCCATGTTATGTATAACATAAGGGCCATACTTTCATTATGAATGAGATGTATGTTGTGAATATTGATAATAATATAATGCATCTGTAACACTGACACTAAGTGTATCAAGACTAAAAGAATACCACATATGTGTGGCACTGCATTTGGTCACATTGGAGAAACCCGCATGGAGAAATTCCATAATGATGGATTTTGAAGTCATTTGATTATGAATCATCTGACACTTGCAACTTTCTTCCAAAAAGTGAAGTGACTAAAATACCGTTCACATGCCATAAGGAATGAGCAAAGAACTTATTGGTGATCATACATTTTGATGTGTGTAGTCCGATAAATGTTGTTGCTAGCAGTGGATTTGTCTATCTTCAGAAATGACTCAAGTAGATATATGGATATTTACTTTATGAGACATAAGTCTGGATCTTTTGAAGTCACTCAAAAGGTTTTCAAAAATGAAGTACAAATTATTGTAACAAGAAAATTATGTTTCTACAATTAGATTGCAGAAAGGAATAGTTGAGTTACAAGTTTAGCGAATGTCTGATGAGTTGTGAAAAGGGTATCATAAGTTACACCTCCCGGAACACCACTGTGAGTGGAATGTCCGTGAAGATGTAATCAAACCATTTATGACATGGTAAGATCAAAGATGACAAAAATCAAATTGCCATTACTCCTTTTAATAGTAATGCTTTAGAGGCTGCATCTTTTACATTGAGAAGAGCGCCATCAGATCTGTTGAAATGACGTCATGGTATGGTACGCCCAACCATATTATGTCTTTTCTTAACATTAGGAATATGGAGTTTGTGTAAAGTATTTTACAAACCGACTCCAAATCAAACAAGTGCTACTTTGTAGGTTATCCTAGGTGATTGGGTATTCCTCCATCACTATACCAAGGCAAAAAGTTTACAACAAAGAGCGATATGATTTTGAAGAAAATGGTTCTTGCAAAAGGGTGAGTGGGAGGACAGTGCAATTCGACGAGATAACAATATCTTCATCATCAGGGCAAGGGACACAAACCTTGGAAGTAATTCTAGAGTTTCCTACTATGCCTGATATGGAAGCCTCTACATGGGATGTATGGACTTCGGTCGAACTTGCAGCTGAACCACGTAGGAAAAACTCGTGCAAACCTCTCAGGTGCGCTAATGAGATATTATTGTTAGACAATAGTATACCTACGATAATCAAGGAAGCGTTGATGGGCCCTAACTCCAAAATTGGCTAAATGCCAATATAATCCGAGATAGTATCCATATAAATGGTTCAAGATTAGATCTTGATAAACCCTCTGGAAGACTTAGAGTCTAATGAATATTAATGGAACTATAAGCTGATATGGATAAAAGTGTTTTATCCATAAAGCTTGACTTGTTGCTTATAACAAATTCAAGGAGATTACTACGGCAAGATTGTCTCTCTGTAGCGATGCTTAAAGTCGGTTTGGGTTAAACTAGCAATTAATACATATTTGAATCATGAGATATGATACATGGATTACAAAAGGATTTCCATGAGATGGAAATACAACCTAGGACTTGCATGTGATACAATCCAAAGTATTTTGTCAATCCAGAGAATGCTAATGAATCCAAAGTATTTTGTCAATCCAGCAATGGACAGAAGAGAGCAAAATGGAGTTGGAATCTTTGTTTTGATGAAATAGTCAAAAGAGTTTGATTTCATCAATGGATAACGAAGATGCTTTTGGTTACAAGAAAGTAAGTGGGAGCATAATAATATTTCTAAAAACCTTGCGTGCTTGACACATTGTTGATTGGAAATTTCTTGACACAAATTAGGACTTCATTGAAAATAGTTTTTCGATGAACAACTTGGGATAGGTAGCCTAGATATTAGGCATAATTATCTATGGAGATAAAATTGCCTAATAGGCTAAGCCAAGAATACATATTGGCAAGGTGCTAAAATGTTTTGGCATGAGAACACCAAGAAGTGTTTCTTGCCGATGTCACATGGAAAGAGTTTTAGCAAGACTTGGTGTCCTAAAACACATCGATGAGCAAAATACATGATGGAATTTCCACACACATTTGTGTTTGAATTAATCATGTATTCCATGGTATGTAAAACAACCAGATATGTCCAGTACTCTCAAGCATTTGCGAGTAAAGATACCAAAGTGATCAAAATATTGATCATAGGACAATAACAAAAATGTCATTGGTTACTAAAGTAGCATTGATAACATGTTTTCTCGCAAGCAGATATTATGAAGAACTCATTGTAAGTAGTTACATCGATATAGTCTTCATTAGTGCTCCATGCAATTTTTTATTTAAGTTAAGGGTTTTGTGTAATACACGATATGTTGGCATGGTAGTTGGAATTGTTCCAAACAGGTTACTATGGCGAATTCTATAACCAAGGCTAAGTCTGTTGATGCTTTGGAAGCGACAAAGAAGAGGTTGAATCATATAGATCATTCATGAACTGAGTATGGTTCCAAGATGGCTTTGGTTAATGGAACACTATTGTAGATAGTTGCTCCATCGCTTAGTCTGAGGAATCAAGGTCGGACCAGTGATTCATATATATACAAAGCCAAGACGACACAAAATATAAATTTTGTGAAAATGTAAAAATGCGAGGATATGCAAAGATACACACGGACCTGAAGTTGTACGATCTGTTGGAAAAGGACTATACCACAAGCGAAGCATATTTTAAATCCGTATGCCATTGGTGTAAAGTGCATTTGCATTAATTAGATTATTGACTCTAGTATAAATGGGCGTCTATAGGAGATATACCCTCGAGGCAATAATAAATATTATTATTATCTCCATATTTGAAATATTGTTTATATTATGTGCTATAATTGCTATGTTTCTCGAGTCTACAATAACCACGAGGCTCGGAGGAAAACTCATATGCACGTGTGGAATAATAAACGATAAAAAATATATTCCTAGTTTGGCATCTAAGACTAGCTCAAGTATTGCATGATGATCGTGTTTTCGTGATCATGGGCATGTTTATGTTGGCAACTTCTGAGGGCACAATGTTTGGAGAACACTTGTGTTGAATCGACCCGATTGATATTATTGTTGGGGAACATAGTAATTTCAAAAAAAATTCCTACGCACACACAGGATTATGGTGATGCATAGCAACGAGAGGGGAGAGTGTGTCCACGTACCCTTGTAGACCGAAAGCGGAAGCGTTAGCACAATGCGGTTGATATAGTCGTACGTCTTTACGATCCGACCGATCCAAGTACCAAACGCACGGCACCTCTGAGTTCAGCACACATTCAACTCGATGACGTCCCGCGAGCTCCGATCCAGCAAAGCTTCACAGGAGAGTTTCTCAGCAGGACGGCGTGGTGACTGTGATGATGATGCTACTGACGCAGGGCTTCGCCTAAGCACCGCTACGATATGATCGAGGTGGATTATGGTGGAAGGGGGCACCGCACACGGCCAAGAGATCAATGATCAATTGTTGTGTATATGGGGTGCCCCCTGGCCACGTATATAAAGGATGAAGGGAGGAGGAGGCCGACCCTCATAGGGCGCGCCAAAGTGTTGAGTCCTACTAGGACTCCCTAGTCCTAGTAGGATTCGACCTCCCACATCGAATAGGAAAAGGGGAAGGGAGAAGGAGAAGGAGGCATTTCCTATTTGGCGCCACAAGCGCCAGTTAACGTGCATTTTGTTAACCGGCGCCTGTGGCATGCGTAAATGGGCCGGCCCATCTAGGCGCCATTTTTTTTTTGAAAATTCTGTGAACTTTTTTGAGATTGATGAACTTCTTTGAATATTTATGAACTTTTTCTAAATTTAATGAACATTTTGTCTTGAAAATGGATGAACTTTTTTGATTTATGAACTTTTTTCAGTTTCATGAACTTTTTCTAAAAATACATGAACTTTTTTTCAATTTCTATGAACTCTTCCGAACTTGGATGAACTTTTTTTTCAATTTGAATGATTTTTCTAAAATAATTGATGAACCTTTTTTAAAGATATGAACATATTTTTTCAAATGGATGAACTTTTTTCCTATAAATCTATAAACCTTTCTTCATTTCATATATTTATTTTCGCAAAAAAAACTAAAGAAATTTAGGGGAGCATGCTAGTGGGCCGGCCCATGCTAGCAGCGCTGCAAGCACCGGATCGTTAACGGGCTCTTGCAGTGCTGTATAGGAGCTCCCGGAGAAGGAAGAAAGGGGGCGCCCCCTTTCCCTAGTCCAATTCGGACCAGTCCATGGGGAAGGGGCGCAGCCACCCTTGAGGCCTTTCTCTCCTTTCCCGTATGGCCCGTTAAGGCCCAATACGAATTCTCGTAACTCTGTGGTACTCCGAAAAATACCCGAATCACTCGGAACCTTTACGATGTCCGAATATAGACTTCCAATATATCGATCTTTACGTCTCGACCATTTTGAGACTCCTCGTCATATCCCCGATCTCATCTGGGACTCCGAACAAACTTCGGTCATCAAATCACAAAAACTCATAATACCGATCGTCACCGAACTTTAAGCGCGCGGACCCTACGGGTTCGAGAACTATGTAGACATGACCGAGACACGTCTCCGGTCAATAACCAATAGCGGAACCTGGATGCTCATATTGGCTCCCACATATTCTACGAAGATATTTATCGGTCAAAACGCATAACAACATACGTTGTTCCCTTTGTCATCGGTATGTTACTTGCCCGAGATTCGATCATCGTTATCTCAATACCTAGTTCAATCTCGTTACCGGCAAGTCTCTTTACTCGTTCCGTAATACATCATTCCGCAATTAACTCATTAGTTACAATGCTTCCAAGGCTTATAGTGATGTGCATTACCGAGTGGGCCCAAAGATACCTGTCCGACAATCGGAGTGACAAATCCTAATCTCGAAATACGGCAACTCAACAAGTACCTTCGGAGAAACTTATAGAGCACCTTTATAATCACCCTGTTACGTTGTGACGTTTGGTAGCACACAAAGTGTTCCTCCGGTGAACGGGAGTTGCATAATCCATAGTCATAGGAACATGTATAAGTCATGAAGAAAGCAATAGCAACATACTAAATGATCAAGTGCTAAGCTAACGGAATGGGTCAAGTCAATCACATCATTCTCCTGATGTTGTGATCCTGTTAATCAAATGACAACTCATGTCTATGGTTAGGGAATATAACCATCTTTGATTAACGAGCTAGTCTAGTAGAGGCTTACTAGTGACACTCTGTTTGTCTATGTATTCACACATGTATCATGTTTCCGGTTAATACAATTCTAGCATGAATAATAAACATTTATCATGATATAAGGAAATAAATAATAACTTTGTTATTGCCTCTAGGGAATATTTCCTTCGGTCTCCCACTTGCACTAGAGTCAATAATATAGATTACACATTAATGATTCTAACACCCATGGAGCCTTGGTGTTGATCATGTTTTGCTCGTGGAAGAGGCTTAGTCAACGGGTGTGCAACATTCAAATCCGTATGTATCTTGCAAATCTCTATGTCTCCCACCTGGACTTGATCCCGGATGGAGTTGAAGCATCTCTTGATGTGCCTGGTTCTCTTGTGAAATATGGATTCCTTTGCCAAGGCAATTGCACCAGTATTGTCACAAAGCATTTTCATTGGACCCGATGCACTAGGTATGACACCTAGATCGGATATGAACTCCTTCATCTAGAATCCTTCATTTGTTGTTTCCGAAGCAGCAATGTACTCCGCTTCACATGTAGATCCCGCCACGACGCTCTATTTAGAACTGCTCCAACTGACAGCTCCACCGTTCAATATAAACACATATCCGGTTTGCGATTTAGAATCGTCCGGATCAGTGTCAAAGCTTGCATTAACATAACCATTTATGATGAGCTCTTTGTCACCTCCATAAACGAGAAACATATCCTTGGTCCTTTTCAGGTATTTTAGGATGTTCTTGACCGCTGTCCAGTGATCCACTCCTGGATTACTTTGGTACCTCCCTGCTAAACTAATAGCAAGGCACACATCAGGTCTGGTACACAGCATTGCATACATGATAGAGCCTATGGCTGAAGCATAGGGAACATCTTTCATTTTCTCTCTATCTTCTGTAGTGGTCGGCCATTGAGTCTTACTCAACTTCATACCTTGTAACACAGGCAAGAACCCTTTCTTTGCCTGATCCATTTTGAACTTCTTCAAAACTTTGTCAAGGTATGTGCTTTGTGAAAGCCCAATTAAGCATATTGATCTATCTCTATAGATCTTGATGCCCAATATGTAAGCAGCTTCACCGAGGTCCTTCATTGAAAAACTCTTATTCAAGTATCCTTTTATGCTATTCAGAAATTCTATATTATTTCCAATCAACAGTATGTCATCCAGATATAAGATTAGAAATTCTACAGAGCTCCCACTCACTTTCTTGTAAATACAGGCTTCTCCAAAAGTCTGTATAAAACCATATGCTTTGGTCATACTATCAAAACCTTTATTCCAACTCCGAGAGGCTTGCATCAGTGCATAAATGGATCGCCGGAGCTTGCACACTTTGTTAGCACCCTTTGGATCAATAAAACCTTCAGGTTGCATCATATACAACTCTTCTTCCAGAAATCCATTCAGGAATGCAGTCTTTACATCCATTTGCCAAATTTCATAATCATAAAATGCGGCAATAGCTAACATGATTCGGACGGACTTAAGCATCACTACGGGTGAGAAGGTCTCATCGTAGTCAACTCCTTGAACTTGTCGAAAACCTTTCCCAACAAGTCGAGCTTTGTAGACAGTAACATTACCATCAGTGTCTGACTTCTTCTTGAAGATCCATTTATTCTTGATGGCTTTCCGATCATCGGGCAAGTCAACCAAAGTCCAAACTTTGTTCTCATACGTGGATCCCATCTCAGATTTCATGGCCTCGATCAAGCCATTTTGCCGAATCTAGGCTCATCATCGCTTCCTCATAGTTCGTAGGTTCGTCATGGTCTAGTA
The DNA here is from genome assembly GCF_018294505.1 of Triticum aestivum. NCBI lineage: Eukaryota > Viridiplantae > Streptophyta > Magnoliopsida > Poales > Poaceae > Triticum > Triticum aestivum. The sequence goes on from NC_057807.1 coordinate 711,647,319, forward strand.
ACATGACCTCCAGAACAGGATTACCGTACCACTCTAGTGCGGATCTTACTCTGGTTGACCTACGAGGTTCAGTAGTAACTTGATCTGAAGTTTCATGATCATCATCATTAGCTTCCTCACTAATTGGTGTAGAAGTCACAGGAACCTCTTTCTGTGATGAACTACTTTCCAATAAGGGAGCAGGTATAGTTACCTCATCAAATTCTACTTTCCTCCCACTTCTTTTGAGAGAAACTCCTTCTCTAGAAAGGATCCATTCTTAGCAACGAAAGTCTTGCCTTCGGATCTGTGATAGAAGGTGTACCCAACTATATCTTTTGGGTATCGTATGAAGACACATTTCTCCGACTTGGGTTCGAGCTTATCAGGTTGAAGCTTTTTCACATAAGCATCACAGCCCCAAACTTTAAGAAACGGCAACTTTGGTTTCTTGCAAAACCACAGTTCATAAGGAGTCATCTCAACGGATTTAGATGGTGCCCTATTTAACGTGAATGAGGCCGTCTCTAAAGAATAACCCCAAAACGATAGCGGTAAATCAGTAAGAGACATCATAGATCCTACCATATCTAGTAAAGTACGATTATGACGTTCGGACACACCATAACGCTGTTGTGTTCCGGGTGGCGTGAGTTGCGAAACTATTCCGCTTTGTTTCAAATGTACACCAAACTCATAACTCAAATATTCTCCTCCACGATCAGATCGTAGAAACTTTATTTTCTTATTACGATGATTTTCCACTTCACTCTGAAATTCTTTGAACTTTTCAAATGTTTCAGACATGTGTTTCATTAAGTAGATATACCCATATCTGCTCAAATCATCTGTGAAGGTGAGAAAATAATGATGCCCGTCGAGAGCCTCAACATTCATTGGACCACATACATCAGTATGTATGATTTCCAACAAATTTGTTGCTCGCTCCATAGTTCCGGAGAATGGCGTTTTAGTCATCTTGCCCATGAGGCATGGTTCGCAAGTACCAAGTGATTCATAATCAAGTGATTACAAAAGTCCATCGGAATGGAGTTTCTTCATGCGCTTTACACCAATATGACCTAAATAGTAGTGCCACAAATAAGTTGCACTATCATTATCAACTCTGCATCTTTTGGCTTCAACATTATGAATATGTGTATCACTACTATCGAGATTTAATACAAATAGACCACTCTTCAAGGGTGCATGACCATAAAAGATATTACTCATATAAATATAACAACCATTATTCTCAGATTTTAATTAATAATCGTCTCGCATCAAACAAGATCCAGATATAATGTTCATGCTCAATGCTGGCACCAAATAACAATTATTCAGGTCTAAAACTAATCCCGAAAGTAGATGTAGAGGTAGCGTGAGGACGGCGATCATATCGACTTTGGAACCATTTCCCACGTGCATCGTCACCTCGTCCTTAGCCAGTCTTCGCTTAATCCGTAGTCCCTGTTTTGAGTTGCAAATATTAGCAACAGAACCAGTATCAAATACCCAGGTGCTACTGTGAGCTCTGGTAAGGTACACATCAATAACATATATAACACATATACCTTTGTTCACCTTGCCATCCTTCTTATCCGCCAAATACTTGGGGCAGTTCCGCTTCCAGTGACCAGTCTGGTTGCAGTAGAAGCACTCAGTCTCGGGCTTAGGTCCAGACTTGGGTTTCTTCTCCTAAACAGCAACTTGTTTGCCGTTCTTCTTGAAGTTCCCCTTCTTCTTCCCTTTTCCCTTTTTCTTGAAACTGGTGGTCTTGTTGACCATCAACACTTGATGCTCCTTCTTGATTTCTACCTCCGCAGCCTTTAGCATTGTGAAGAGCTCGGGAATTGTCTTATCCATCCCTTGCATGTTATAGTTCATCACGAAGCTCTTGTAGCTTGGTGGCAGTGACTGAAGAATTCTGTCAATAACACTATCATCCGGAAGATTAACTCCTAGTTCAATCATGTGATTGCTATATCCAGACATTCTAAGTATATGCTCACTGACAGAACTATTCTCCTCCATCTTGCAGTTGTAGAACTTATTGGAGACATCATATCTCTCAATCCGGGCATTTGCTTGAAATATTAACTTCAACTCCTGGAACATCTCATATGCTCCATGACATTCAAAACGCCGTTGAAATCCCAATTCTAAGCCGTAAAGCATGGCACACTGAACTATCGACTAGTTGTTGGGATCTACGGTAGGGTGCGTCGATTGCAAATTAAAAATTCCTACGCGCAGAACAACCAAGAACATGCTACGGGAGATGGATCACAGTTCGTTACCACTAGACGCGCAGTGTCGTGCAGCGGAAGAAGAGCTGGTGTAGCGCGTCCGCGTGGATCATCTCCTCCTCGTCTGATCTCCCTCGAACAGCCGGTCGTCTGATCCCACGTACAAGTTTGCCGGAGCGGCGCAAGTGCACTGCCTCTGATCCACGCGTGCAGGAGGAACACCGTGTGGCGGAGTGCTAGATCCGATCACATAGTCGGTGGCGAGTGGAGGTGGCTATTCGCAACACATGCAATCCCTAGTCGCAGCGCCGAAGCGATCAACCACATGAGTGTGCCACACCCCACTTTATATAGGCGTCCGTCGCTGGCTCAACACTTGGGCCTTGCACGGACCCTAAAGCCCAAAGTCTACTCAGTCACGTTCCTAGTCCAGTTCGGATCACATCCGACCAGTGTCCTACGAACCGACCTCGTAGGTTCCTTCCCTTAAGCGCGCGACCCCTTAGGTTCCAGTCGGCTTGGTCACAGTTCAGATTACCTCCGACCTGCACGGTTGGTAGCGGCCTCTAGCAAGGCGTGCCGACCACCAAGCAGACTATGAAGCTGGTTAGGCGAACCTGTACAACGTGTCACACTTCTGTTCCCTTTTCCACACGATATATGTTGTCGGGCACAAGGCGAGATTGTCATCCTTGTGCTAGCCCGACCTCTTTCTCGTTCCAGTGATACCGACCACTATCCGGATTATCTCATAATCCTTGTCGCATGGCCATGCTTATCCTGGTCCGATCACACGAGGGGCCCAGAGTATATCTCTCCTGATCGGAGGGGCAAATCCCATCTTGCTCGAGCATGTCTCGCAGCATGGGACTGGACAAACCCGAAACCTACCTTTGTAACTACCCAGTCACGGAGTAGCGTTTGGTCGGCCCAAAGCAAGTCTGTCACCATCCCGAGTACATGCGTCAGCTCAGGTCTTAGGACATAGAACGTATGTTGTACTAGAGACTCACAGATGACATATCGATGCGTCTCATAGTTGGGTCTGTCCGACTCGGACCTTATCTTGACTCGGATCCGACTATGTCGAATCCGACCAGACCTTTCCAAGTCCATATTATCCAGTTAGCATCCAATGCTCCATGGCTAGTGAGACCAAGCCATCGAGCGTGTCATACGCTAGTCTAGTCGGCTGCGCGTCCACACCGCCCTTTCGACTAGGGACCTTTTAGGACAGTCATCATACAATACATAGTCCCACAAACAAGTCACGTACTTGCTGATACACATCATTGATAATGTCCAAGGACTATCTTTATTCATAAACACATAGGAAATATCATCATACATGATTGCCTCTAGGGCATATCTCCAACAGTCTCCCACTTGCACTAGAGTCAACCAAATAGACATCGAATGCCCATAGCTCTAACGTGCCCCTCATGCTTGGGTTGTGGAAGCGGCTTAGTCAACGGATCTGCAACATTTGCATCTGTGTGAATCTTGCATAACTCTACATCACCATTCTTTACGATCTTTCGTATCAGGTGATATTTACGGTCTATGTGTCTGACCTTGTGGTGATTCCTTGGCTCCTTGGCTTGTGCGATGGCACCAGAATTATCACAATGAAGGTCCAACGGTTTCACCGAGGCCGGGAAAATACCAAGATCATCCAGAAAATGCCGGATCCAAACACCTTCCTTTGCAGCTTCACAAGCCGCAATGTATTCGGCTTCTATTGTAAAATCGGCCACCGTATCCTGCTTGGAACTCATCCAATGCACTGCTCCTCCATTCAGGACATACACGAATCCGGATTGTGATCGACAATCATCTCTGTCGGTTTGGAAACTAGCATCAGCGTAACCCCTTACGACGAGCTCTTCCTCACCTCCATAAACTAGGAACATCTCTTTAGTCCTGTTTAGGTACTTCAAAATAGTCATTACTGCTGCCCAGTGACTCTCACCTGGGTTTGCCTGGTATCTACTTGTTAGGCTTATTGCAAAAGCAACATCAGGCCTTGTACATATCATGGCATACATGATGGATCCGATTGCCGAGGCAAAATCCTACTCATCCTGCTTCGCTCATCAGATGTCAAAGGACTTTGAGTCTCACTTAGCCTTATACCATGTGAGAGTGGCAAGAACCTTCTCTTTGCATCACTCATGTTGAACCGCTTCAACACTTTATCTATGTACGTGCTCTGGCTTAAGACAAGCAGCCTTCTCGATCTATCTCTATAGATCTAAATGCCTAAAATATACACTGCCTCACCAAGGTCTTTCATCGAAAACATGCTATTCAATGATTCCTTGACCGAGTTTAGCATCGAAACATTGCTACCGATCAACAATATGTCATCCACATAAAAGATCAAAAACACTATCGAGCTCCCACTTAACTTCTTGTATAAACAAGAGTCCTCTTCGCTTTTGATGAAACCGAGACCAGTGACGACCTCATCAAAACGAATGTTCCAACTCCGAGATGCTGGCTTCAACCCATAAATGGATCTCTTGAGCTTGCATACTTTACTAGTGCTAGTCGGATCGACAAAACCCTTAGGCTGTATCATATACACGTCCCCGGTTAAAATTCCGTGAAGGAAAGCCGTTTTGACATCCATCTGCCATATCTCGTAATCGAAATATGCAGCTATAGCTAGTATGATCCTCACCGATTTCAGCATCGCTACCGGCGAGTAAGTCTCATTGTAGTCAATTCCTTGAACTTGTCCATAACCTTTAGCGACAAGCCGAGCTTTGTGGATCTGAACATTTCCATCCACATAGGTTTTCTTCTTAAAGACCCATTTGCAACCAATGGCTATTACGCCAGGCGGCGGATCAACCAAGTCCCAGACTTGATTCTCATCCATGGACTTTAAGTCGGATCTCATGGCCTCTAGCCATGCCTCGGAATCTGGGCTCACCATCCCTTCCACATATGTGGCCGGCTCGTCGCTTTCTAGAAACAATACATCGCGCACTCTGCGTAATCTTTCCGACCTTCGTGGTTCCGGTGCCGCTTCCACTACGGGTTCCCTGACTGACTCCGGTATGATCTCATCACCAGCCGAGCCGTCCCCGAGTGGTCCTCGAATTTCTTCGAGTCAGACCGTCCTCCCACTGGCCTCCCGACTGAGAAACTCTTTCTCAAGAAAAACCCCGTTCCGAGCAACAAACACTTTGTTCTGTTCCCGGTTGTAGAAGCTATATCCCAAGGTTTCCCTCAGATATCCCACGAATATGCATTTATCCGATTTAGGTGTAAGCTTGTCTGACATAAGTCGCTTGACAAATGCTTCACAACCCCAAATATTTAGAAAAGACAAACTGGGACTCTTCCCGGTCCACATCTCATGTGGTGTCTTGTCTACGGATTTTGATGGTACCCTATTAAGTGTGAAAGCTGCAGTTTCTAGAGCGTATCCCCAAAATGACAAGGGTAAATCCGATTTGCTCATCATAGACCAGACCATGTCCAACAAGGTCCTATTCCTCCGTTCTGACACACCGTTTCTCTGTGGTGTACCCGGAGGAGTGAGCTGAGGTACTATACCTCGACTTTTCAGATGATCATCAAACTCCTGGCTCATGTACTCACCTCCACGATCAGATCACATAAGCTTTATAGTCTTGCCGAGCTGATTCCCAACCTCATTCTGAAACTCTTTGAACTTTTCAAAAGTTTTCGACTTGTGCTTCATCAAATAGATATATCCATATCTAGTCAAGTCGTCGGTAAAAGTCACGAAGTACTGATAGCCACCTCTGGCATTTGTACTCATTGGACCACACACATCACTGTGTATAAGCTCGAACAGCTCGGACGCCCTCTCGCAACTCTTTGCGAAAGGAGACTTAGTCATCTTGCCGAGCAAGCATGATTCACATGTCTCAAATGACCCGAAGTCAGACGAAGTTAGGAGCCCATCATTATGGAGCTTATTCATGCCTTTCAGACTAATGTGTCCAAGCCGACAATGCCAGAAGTATGTCGGATTTATCTCATTAGGCTTATGCCTCTTGACATTCACGTTCTAGACCGGTTCCTGTTCTAGATTCAATATAAATAGCCCATCAATAATGGGTGCATAGCCGTGGAACATACCATTCAAAATAATCGAACAACCATTGTCCTTTAAATTGAATTCATAACCTTGACTCATCAAACATGAGGCAGAAATAATGTTCCGACTAAGTGCAGGAATGTAATAACAATTATTCAATTCCATAATGAATCCAGAAGGAAGCTGGAGCTGCATCGTGCCGACCTCCAATGCAGCAACTCTTGCTTTGTTGCCGACCCTGATGTCAACCTCCCCTTATGCCACACGCCTAGTTCTTACCAGCCCCTGCATCGAGTTGCAAATATGAACAACCGATCCGGTATAAAATACCCAAGAGCTACTAGGTATGTCAGCAAGGTAAATGTCTATAACATATGTAACAAGTGTACCTTTGCTTGAAGTAGCATTCCCGACCTTCTTGCCATGCTCTGCAAGCCACTTGCTACAGTTCCTCTTCCAATGACCGGTCTCCTTGCAGTGAAAGCAAACGGTCTTCGAGTCCGGTCCAGACTTTGGCGTAGCGGCGGAGGTTAGCGTCTCCGTGCCCTTTGCCTTAGCCTTTTTCTTGGACCAACTCTTCTTGAGCTTAGCCGATTTCTGCACCATCAACACTTGATGCGTGCCTTTCTTAATATCTTGCTCTACCACTTTGAACATCCCATGCAATTCAGTGAGCTTCTTATCCATGCCATGCATATGATAGTTCGAGATGAACGTCCCATAGCTGGCCGGAAGAGAACCCAGAACAACATCAGTAGCCAGCTCATCAAGAGCGGGAAGCCCAAACGATCCAAAGCTTGCACATATCCAATCATCTTGATCACATGTGGGCTCAGTGGATCACCTTCCTTCAGCTTGCAATCCATCAAGGATCGCGAGACGTTGAACCTTTCGGTCCTAGCCTGTGTCTGAAACATGCTCTTGAGACTCTCGATCATATCGTAAGCCTCAACATTTTTGAAATGCTGTCACAAATTGGGCTCCATACAAGCCAACATCAGACAACTGATCTCCGTTGATTCATCAACGAGTTACTGGTAGGAATTCTTAGTTGTGGCATTAGCATTATCGGCAGGTTCCTCTGGAAGTGGATCCTCTAGAACATGTTCCTTTTTATCATGCTTGAGAACAATTATCAGATTTCTATACCAGGTGGTAATGTTTGTTCCATTCAGTTTATCCATTTCCAGAATTGATTTCAATGCATAGTTGGGTTGAGCAGGTGGTGCCATTGATCTACAACAGAAAATATGCAATCACTAAGCAATGTGTTTATGTAGAGTAATTCGCCTAAACAGAAATACTCCCACTAAAGTCAGCATCCCTCCGCAAACTCTCAGTGATTCAGGATCCGACTAGCGCATGCGACTAGTGAGCTTTAGCATCACTTCTAGCCAACATACCTATCCGGTAAGCAACTCTTTGCTAATCGTATCTCTATACGACTCCTGTCGGTCGGGAAGGTATCTCAAACCCCGGCTCCCAACCTTCTTTGCCACAAGGCCCAAAACCGTTTTGATAGCCTTGTCAAGTTAACCTGATGCAGTGCATGTCCGTGTCCGACACGAACCCTTCAGTTCAAGGACACCCAGCAGCACCCCAATTTTATGAGCCCACTACTAGACGTACTTGACGTGCGAAGGTGTAACATCGGGAATGGCAATTTACTTGATATTCATGAGGGATCTTTCTACCATTCTAACATGCATAGAAACAAAGAAGCATAACAATCACAAATAAACACATATTGTGAAATAGTATGGCTCCTTCATGGATGTTCTTCCAGGTCGGCTCCGACTTCGATGACCATCTAGGAACTCCATCTTGTTTGTCACGCCGGGATGCCAAGCCGCCAACCTGATCTCTATAATCCAACTACTACAACTAGTAATGAATTTTACATAGAGTCACAAGTCGACACGCAGGTCGTTATACAATATAATGACAACACTTTGGCTCCTGCCGGCTGACAAACATGACACGCAGGCCACATATAAATTACACACATGCATCACATACACATGAGCCATACTATTCACATCAAACCTGCAAAACAAAGTTGTGCATAGAATCACATTCTACCGGTTTGTGTGTCGGGTACGAAATACACGGCGCTACGCACACTCCGTTCACGCCGAATTTTCTAATTTATTGATCATTGTGAATCCGATTCGGATTTACGTTTCACTGTTAACCCCGATGGCGGATAACCGACCGGTAGGGGTCGATCGTGTCACGACCTTATCAATCCTGATTGACAGAAAACATAGCCTCAACGATCCCCATGTGCAATTGATCTCATCAACCGTGCACATAGTCGATCTGATCAATGACAATAGATCTCATATGTCGCCTCCACATATCTAATATGCATACGATCTGAATCCAAATCCTATAGCATAGGCTCTGATACCACTGTTGGGATCGACGGAAGGGTGCGTCGACTGCAAATTAAAAATTCCTATGCGCAGAACAACCAAGAACATGCTACGGTAGATGGATCACAGTTCGTTACCACTAGACGCGCAGTGCCATGCAGCGGAAGAAGAGTTGGGGCAGCGCGTCCGCATGGATCGTCTCCTCCTCGTTCGATCTCCCTCAAGCAGCCGGTCGTCTGATCCCACGTACAAGTTCGCCGAAGCGGCGCAAGTGCACCGTCTCTAACGGTATCCGCGCGTGCAGGAGGAACACCGTGTGGCGGAGTGCTAGATCCGATCACACAGTCGGCGGCGAGTGGAGGTGGCTATTCGCAACACATGCAAACCCTAGTCGCAACGCCGAAGCGATCAACCACATGAGTGTGCCGCACCCCCACATTATATAGGCGTCCATCGCAGGCTCAACACTTGGGCCTTACACGGACCCTAAAGCCCAAAGTCTACTCGGTCACGTTCCTAGTCCAGTTCGGATCACATCCGACCAGTGTCCTACGAACCGACCTCGTAGGTTCCTTCCCTTAAGCGCGTGACCCCTTAGGTTCAAGTCGGCTTGGTCACAGTTCGGATTACCTCCGACCTAAACGGTAGGTAGCGGCCTCTAGCAAGGCATGCCGACCACCAAGCAGACTATGAAGCTGGTTAGGCGAACCTGTACAACGTGTCACACTTCTGTTCCCTTTGCCACATGATATATGTTGTCGGGCTCAAGGCGAGATTGTCATCCTTGTGCTAGCCCGACCTCTTTCTCGTTCCAGTGATACCGACCACCATCCAGATTATCTCATAATCCTTGTCGCATGGCCATGCTTATCCTGGTCCGATCACACGAGGGGACCAGAGTATATCTCTCCTAATCGGAGGGGCAAATCCCATCTTGCTCGACCATGTCTCGCAGCATGGGACTGGACAAACCCGAAACCTACCTTTGTAACTACCCAGTCATGGAGTAGCATTTGGTCGGCCCAAAGCAAGTCTGTCACCATCCCGAGTACATGCGTCAGCTCAGGTCTTAGGGCATAGAACGTATGTTGTACTAGAGACTCACGGATGACATATCACAGCATCTCATAGTTGGGTCTGTCCGACTCGGACCTTATCTCGACTCGGATCCGACTACGTCAAATCCGACCAGACCTTTCCAAGTCCATATTATCCCGTTAGCATCCAATGCTCCATGGCTAGTGAGACCAAGCCATCGACCGTGTCATATGCTAGTCTAGTCGGCTGCGCGTCCACACAGCCCTTTCGACTAGGGACCTTTTAGGAGAGTCATCATACAATACATAGTCCAACAAACAAGTCACGTACTTGCTGATACACATCAATGATAATGTCCAAGGACTATCTTTATTCATAAACACATAGGAAATATCATCATACATGATTTCCTCTAGGGCATATCTTTAACAGTAGTCATCAGCTTTACTTTGCCAGACGGTCATAACATCTGGTTCAGCTCCTGCAGCAGGTTTGGCACCTAGCAGTGCGTCCAGGACATAATTCTTATATGCAGCAATGAGGATAATCCTCAAGTTACGGACCCAGTCCGTGTAATTGCTACCATCATCTTTCAACTTTTCTTTCTCAAGGAACGCATTAAAATTCAACGGAACAACAGCACGGGCCATCTATCTACAACAACATAGATAAGCAAAATACTATCAAGTACTAAGTTCATGATAAATTTAAGTTCAATTAATCATATTACTCAAGAACTCCCACTTAGATAGACATCTCTCTAATCATCTAAGTGATCACGTGATCCAAATCAACTAAAACATAATCGATCATCACGTGAAATGGAGTAGTTTTCAATGGTGAACATCACTATGTTGATCATATCTACTATATGATTCACGCTCAACATTTTGGTCTTAGTGTTCCGAGGCCATATCTGCATATGCTAGGCTCGTCAAGTTTAACCCAAGTATTCTGCGTGTGCAAAACTAGCTTGCACCCGTTGTAGATGAACATTGAGCTTATCACACCCGATCATCACGTGGTGTCTCGGCACGACGAACTTTGGCAACGGTGCATACTCAGGGAGAACACTTTTACCTTGAAATTTAGTGAGAGATCATCTTATAATGCTACCGTCAAACAAAGCAAAATAAGATGCATAAAGGATAAATATCACATGCAATCAATATAAGTGATATGATATGGCCATCATCATCTTGTGCTTGTGATCTCCATCTCCGAAGCACCGTCATGATCACCATCGTCACTGGTGCAACACCTTGATATCCATCGTAGCTTCATTGTCGTCTCGCCAACTATTGCTTCTATGACTATCGCTACTGTTTAGTGATAAAGTAAAGCAATTACAAGGCGATTGCATTGCATACAATAAAGCGACAACCATATGGCTCCTGCCAGTTGCCAATAACTCTGTTACAAAACATGATCATCTCATACAACAAATTATATCACATCATGTCTTGACCATATCACATCACAGCAAGCCCTGCAAAAACAAGTTAGACGTCCTCTACTTTATAGTTGCAAGTTTTACGTGGCTGCTACGGGCTTCGAGCAAGAACCGTTCTTACCTATGCATCAAAACCACAACATGGTGTAGTGATTGCTTTTTGATCTTTTAAAAGAACCCTCTTCATTGAAACCGGTTCAACTAAAGTGAGAGAGACAGACACCCGCCGGTCACCTTTAAGCAACGAGTGCTCGTAGCGGTGAAACCAGTCTCGCATAAGCGTACGCGTAATGTCGGTCCGGGCCGCTTAATCTCACAATACCGCTGAACCAAGTAACAACTAGTAACGGCAAGCAATATGTATACACCCACGCCCAAAACTCCTTTGTGTTCTACTCGTGCAAATAACATGTACGCATAGACCTGGCTTGGATGCCACTGTTGGGGAATGTAGTAATTTCAAAAAAAATCCTACGCACACACAGGATCATGGTGATGCATAGCAACGAGAGGGGAGAGTGTGTCCACGTACCCTCATAGACCGAAAGCGGAAGCGTTAGTACACCGCGGTTGATGTAGTCGTACGTCTTCATGATCCGACCGATCCAAGTACCGAACGCACGGCACCTCCGAGGTTAGCACACGTTCAACTCGGTTACGTCCCGCGAGCTCCGATCCAGCAAACTTCACAGGAGAGTTTCGTCAGCACGATGGCGTGGTGACTGTAATGATGATGCTACTGACGCAGGGCTTCGCCTAAGCACCGCTACGATATGACACTACAAGAAATGTGTTAATCCATGACGAATACAATCTGTCATAGGTGTGCGCAAAATCGTCGTGGTAGGTCATGTGTGACGGAATTAAAATTTGTCATGTATATCGCGTCATAATATGACCACCATACACTACATGACGGATCTCTAGAACCGTCGCAGATCCATGACGGTTTCTGGCCGTCATGTATAGCAGTCGAGGGCACTTAACTGGCGTGATGATAACGGTGTTAACGTGCCTGCCATGTCATCATATGACATGGCACCCTACGCAGATATGACATGGCGGCCCATGAGGAGGTTGGCCCAACTAGCAATTATGACCCACTAATGCCTATTATAGGCCATGTGCATCAAGTTTTGGTCAGGCAATTTTAGTTGTGGCAAGTGTGGCAATCAGCCCAATTACGACTTTGGCCCTCTAATTTTAGATCGACCCAATACACCTCTAGCCCACTAATTTAGTCTGAACAAGTAGCACATTTTTCTGTCCTTTAACATTTTTCAGTCCATCGCTCCATGAAATCAAGGATTATAAAGCATACAGGAACCCACGAGAAGGAACCAGATTCTCTAGAATAAGAAAATAGGAGTTAAAAAAAACAGAGCTACACGCATCTTGAACTTTTGCACAGAAGCCCCTACAAGAAAGAAACACTAACGACCTTGTAGGTCCTTGTGCCAGCCGCCACACGCCGATTTGGAAACCTACCGCCGTCGGGACGCCAACAGGCCGTGACGGTTTGGACTTTGGACAATGTTTTTTACATCAAACTCTGGACAATTTTAATTAAAGAAACAAAAGCTCAGCCCGTCTTAGTCTTTTTTGTATCATCTTCTCCTCGTCGGCCATGTCGGTTTAGAGAAGAAGTTAGATTGTGTTCATTCCATCTACTAGATGAAATTAACAAATTATATTCACGATTTCAAAAAAAATTCATATTTTTTTAAGTAAACATAACTTAACTTTTGGAGTCACATACTATTATATAGAGTTGTTGTTTACGTGTGCAAAGCTTTATGTCCACAATTCATCACACCATGATTTCTTGACTAACTGGTATTGAACTATTCAAGTAGGTGAGGATGGATCGATGGCACAAATTTATTTTTTTGCCTAAAACTTATATTGTAGATGTATTACCAAAACGAAAAGACTGAATGCTCCTTTAGTTACACTGGTAGTGTAGTTGTTGCACACTACTCTTTTAACCGAAGAGGTATTGGCATCAAGTCTTGGTCGCATTTATTTTTATTAATAATTAAAATCTACGGTCTCCGTGAAAAAAACATAGGCGACATGGGCTTCCCGAAGTTTCTGGGCACATTGTATCTTGCAGATCGATGACGGTTCCCATGACGGACACGGGAAAACCGCCATCAACTATGACAGATATTCAGGACGTCACCCGAAATCCGTCATGGATTAACATATTTCTTGTAGTTTGATCGAGGTGGATTATGGTGGAAGGGGGAACCGCACACGGCTAAGAAATAAATAATCAATTTTTGTGTCTATAGGGTGTCCCCTGGCAACGTATACAAAGGATGGAGGGAGGAGGAGGCCGGCCCTCATAGGGCGCGCCAAAGTGTGGAGTCCTACTAGGACTCCCTAGTCCTAGTAGGATTCCACCTCCCACATGGAATAGGAAAAGGGGAAGGGAGAAGGATAAGGAAGGAAGGGGGCACCCCCTCTCCCTAGTCCAATTCGGACCGGTCCATAGGGAAGGGGCGCAGCCTCACTTGATGCCTTTCTCTCCTTTCCCATATGACCCATTAAGGCCCAATACGAATTCCCGTAACTCTCCGATACTCCGAAAAATACCCGAATCACTCATAATCTTTCCGATGTCCGAATATAGCCCTCAAATATATCGATCTTTACCTCTCAACCATTTCGAGACTACTCGTCATATCCCCGATCTCATCCGGGACTCCGAACAAACTTCGGTCATCAAATCACATAAACTCATAATACTGATCGTCACCGAACTTTAAGCGTGCGGACACAACGGGTTCGAGAACTATGTAGACATGACCGAGACACGTCTCCGGTCAATAACAAATAGCGGAACCTGGATGCTCATATTGGCTCCCACATATTCTACGAAGATCTTTATCGGTCAAACCGCATAACAACATACGTTGTTCCCTTTGTCATCGGTATGTTACTTGCCCGAGATTCGGTCGTCGGTATCTCAATACATAGTTCAATCTCGTTACCAGCAAGTCTCTTTACTCGTTCCGTAATACATCATCCCGCAACTAACTCATTAGTTACAATGCTTGCAAGGCTTATAGTTATGTGCGTTAGCAGTGGGCCCAGAGATACCTCTCCGACAATCGGAGTGACAAATCCTAATATTGAAATACGCCAACTCAACAAGTACCTTCGGAGAAACTAGTAGATGTTACGTTGTGACATTTGGTAGCACGCAAAGTGTTCCTCAGGTAAATGGGAGTTGCATAATCTCATAGTCATAGGAACGTGTATAAGTCATGAAGAAAGCAATAGCAACATACTAAATGATCAAGTGCTAAGCTAACGGAATGGGTCAAGCCAATCACATCATTCTCCTAATGATGTGATCCCGTTAATCAAATGACAATTCATGTCTATGGTTAGGAAACATAACCATCTTTGATTAACGAGCTAGTCTAGTAGAGGCTTACTAGTGACACTCTGTTTGTCTATGTATTCACACATGTATCATGTTTCTGGTTAATACAATTCTAGCATGAATAATAAACATTTATCATGATATAAGGAAATAAATAATAACTTTATTATTGCGTCTAGGGCATATTTCCTTCAATTATGCTATGCGATACATTCATCACAAGTTAATGGTTAATAACACAGAGAAAGTGAACGTTTGCATAATTCCTTAGACCATGGGAGTGTCGAGTTCCTTCGTACTTGCTTCGTGAACTTTGGGGTTTGTTAAACGACATCTGTAATAGGGTGGCTATTACAGCTGCTTATGGGTTCACAAAAAATATGACAAGAAACTTGATAGCTCAAGATTGGGATTTGCTCCTCCAATGATGCAGAGATATTCTTTGGGCCCTCTCGGTGTTACGGTATCCATCATCGTTTGGCCAGACACAATATGATTTGATCATAGGGATGTCAGAACGCGGAAATGAGATAAGAGAACAAAACCAGTAATGAGGTAACTGGCATGGTGGACAAGTTGTTGATCCATGGAGATGCTGACAAGTCTCACCTTGGGTGTTTTTAACATAGCATGATGCAAGAAGAATAGCACATGGCAACTACAGGTTCACTCGAATATTCATTCGTGTGGGTATAGGGATCAATATGGATGTCCATGGTTACGCTATTGATCATTGATCAGAAAGTGTTCCGGTCATGTCTATACTTCACCGAACCTATAGGTCACATACTTAAGGGTCATCTATTTGCCGAATACTAGACAGGGAGTGTGAGAGAATGTCACCGGTAAAGTTTGAGAGACAACGGAAAGGTTCCGGAGAGAACACCGGAAAAGTATTGCTAAAACCAAAAAGTTGTTTCGGAGTAAACCATTGAGCGAAAAAGGTTTCGGCATGCGCTTGGAACTTTTTGGAGGTGCCAGAATTGTTCTGGGAACTTCTGGAATTTTTCGGGAGAGAAAACCGAAAATGTTTCGGAGCCGCCGGAAATTTTTCTTGGTTGCTTTTTACTGATGGAAATCATTGATCCGATTTCGGAACACGTCCAGAATTATTTAAGGGGGTACTGAAAATGTTCTGGAGCTACAGAAATATTTTCATATTTAACGTTCGCGGAAAAATGTTTCCATGAATAGTGAAAAGCACTTTATGATTGCTTTTTGGAAAGCCACCTTTTATGGTTTTTCCCAGATCTTCTAGAAGGGAAGACTTGGAGAAGGGGAAACCCCTTTTGGGGGGGGGGGGGCATGAGGGTGGCCGGCCAAGGGAGCTCCTCCATGGAGCTCCTCTTGCCTCCCCATTATGCCCTTTATGTGTAACATAAAGCATGGGCATTTTGGGTTTTTCATGTGCCACTATACCCCTTGGCTGTTCCTATAAGTAGAGGTGGAGATGAGCTCTCCAGACTCACTCCAACTCTCATATACATGCCATGCATTATCTGGCTTTCTCTCTCCCTCCCACAAAATAGTTTTGTAGAGCCGATAGGCTATCTGGGTTCCGGTGGGAACTAATTCTGGACAGCGAAGCCCTACCGGATAGCTGACACCGTATGTGTGCAACCCCATTGAGAGGTCATAGGTTCGATCTTTTGCCCGAGTGGCTATTCGAGGGTCCTCCCGAAGGGCTGTCCGAGTTACCGCCCGAGTTCAAGGGTCCTCCCGAAGGGCTGTCTGCGACACCATCCGAGGGAATGTCTGACTGCCTCCCAGAGGGTTGTCCGAGGGAGAACATCCTCATGGTTGGGAGGTTGTAAATTCTTGCTGCCGGGATCTACTCTGCCGATCTTCATCGACTCTACTTCCGCTGCGCTACGAGTCGGTAATGATCATATCAAAAACCTTATATGAATCTCCATAGAGGTCCTGGGCATATTCATAGTGCGGAATTTTTTGTTTTCTATCGCGTTCCCCTACAGCGAGTACACGTGTTGTTGTGGTACCACTGGTTGTACGCATCATTTCTAGTTTCATCGTACGGTCTACATAATGAAATAATTTCATCAGCATGTATATGTACATAAAGTAACATAAATTCAAAATTACCTATGTTGATGTACTGTATTTATTAGCGCTTCATTGTTTCACTGGTCTATCCATTGAATGTTGTGCGCACTCCAGTCGTAACAACCCCTGCCACTATTGTTCAGCCTGAAAAGTATGTAACAAAGTGTGAGATTTTTATATTAAAATGATGTTAAAGATTACAAAGACGTTAATTATTTAGGGCGGTCGCAGCTTACTTATGAGTTTCGTTGTCGACATATCTCGGTACAGGTGGTGGGATATCCTAAAAGAGACAGACATGTCTCATAACACACTCTGGGTTGTAGGATTCAACACACCACAT
This sequence comes from Triticum aestivum, assembly GCF_018294505.1. Taxonomy (NCBI): domain Eukaryota; kingdom Viridiplantae; phylum Streptophyta; class Magnoliopsida; order Poales; family Poaceae; genus Triticum; species Triticum aestivum. The sequence goes on from NC_057807.1 coordinate 711,664,301, forward strand.
GTACAGTAAGTTACAATGAGTCAGCGAGAAGCCACTATCTCTCACGCACTCGATTGAGATGGGTTGTACACTGAAGACCATCTCAACGTCATGCTGAGTCCACAGGTTCCATGTGATTAGTGACTCATCCAAAAAGCTCAAAATGGTGGTGTAATCGAGGTAACAACCTCTCACCCCATTTGTAGACCATTGTTTATTTGCATGTGTCCACTGGCTTGCCATTGTTAAAGGGCCATGTAATGGAAAACTACAGTTGTACGAGTGTATGGTGTTTGTTAGCAGGGGTCGTCCAATAGGGAGGTATTCCCAAGACCATAGCTAGAGAAACTCGTAGCAAACACAAAATAGCGGAGCTTTCTTAGCAAATGTAGATTTTTGTGTGGCATCACACAACCCCCTATAGGTATGAGACAGCATAGCAGAACCGAAGCTGTATTTGGGATTCTGAGGTAAAGGTTCGTCTACTATCTTCTCGGCATAATTAATGAGACTAAGGAGAACTACGTCACCGTATGATGAAGGAAACATGATACCGAAGAGCCACAACAAATACGCAAATAGATGCCTATTCCTCGTCTTATGATCTACATTTACTGGCATAGTTTGAAAATTGGTACGAAGCCACTTGATAGGGACACCCCGTAACCCTCCAGAATGATCTGATTCATCCATTGTCAACCCAAGACGGTCTGAGACCAAAGCTGGCCAAGATGGTGACAGACGTGGATGGACCAACGTCTTACCACTAATCTGCAGACCAGTGATCATCGACACATCTTCCAGGGTAGGTGCAAGCTCCCCCCAACAAAAGTGAAAGCTGTGGGTTTTAGTTCTCCACCGGTCAACGAGGGCTGTCAAAAGAGACGGGTCTAAAATGAATAGGTGTTCACAAGATGCGGGCCTAGCAAAATAAAGTAATCCATAACCTGAAGGTGTTCATCGAAACAACTGGGTATTTTCCATTTGTTCTTTATGGTTCGAAGCCTGAAAGTCCGAGGAGGATTTTCTGGATTTGGGGTTAACCAAAGGTGGCAACGGTGGCCCACATCGTGGTCCCCCCGCAAAAGTACTGGCACTCATTACCTGCACACACGAATACAAATACAAATTAACCACGCGAGTTCAAATAAAATTAAACATCTGCGGTACAAATAAAACTTAACATCACGATTACAAATAAAAGTTGGCACCACAAATACAAATACAAATTAACAACGCGTGTTCAAATAAAATTAAACATCTGCAGTACAAATAAAACTTAACATCATGATTACAAATAAAAGTTAACACCACAAATACAAATACAAATTAACAACGCGAGTTCAAATAAAATTAAACATCTGTAGTAAAAATAAAACTTAACACCACGATTACAAATAAAAGTTAACATCATGCGGGGTTGTTGCCTCAGTATGGGCATGCCCTACGTGAGTGCCCAGGGCACCTGCAAACGCGACACCGCCTTGGTTCTTCCAATTGGCTATGGTCCATGTTGTTGCGATGATGCCGAGATGGACATTGTCCCTTCTTAGTTGTCATCAACTCAGGGTTCGGAACCCATTTGCTTCCACCCGGCCACAACTTTCTATAGTGCTTATCAATGCCCCAGGCCCAGAACTCACCGCTCCAGGTACTGTACAGATTGTAAGTGCTGAAGAAAGGCGATATGTATGGTCTGACACTAATTTTTTTATCTGCCGCCGCCCAGAGGACATGACTGCAAGGGTAGCCCAGAAGCTTCGGCTTGTTGCAAGTGCAATGACACGACGCTTGGGCAAGGGTGACAGCTTGCTTTTTTGATCCGCTGCGGTGACCTTTCACAAACTTGGCTCACACATTGACTTCCCACTTATTCCTAAGTGCGTCCACTTGATAGCAACCATGGCTTTGAGAATTCTTTGCTTTCTCGTCCAGATGTCTTTGCATCTTTTCAGACCATGGCTTGTTCAATTCAACTTGTGCCATGGCGACCATGACTCTGTCTGCAAAGTATGTCAAAGTCTGTCTCCAAGTTTCATTGATTAGGGATGTGATAGGTAGGGATCACACTCCTTTAAGAACACCATTGTACACCTCTGACATGTTGCTGGTCATTATGACATACCGAGCCCCAGTGTCGTGAGCCTGCGCCCACTTGTACAAATGAAGGCAATTCTCATCGATCCACTGGCTCAGATTTATAGCTGTCCTACGCCCCCCCGTCTTATCTCCTCCGGCAAGGCTGCGCACTGGATCTCACCATGGATACCTATCCAAATCGCATTCATTTTGGCTTTAGTATTCTGCATGCACATCCTCTTGAATAGCTTAAACCAATCCTTGTTTTTAACTTTGAGTAAAAATTTGCAGCCAAATGCCTCATGCACCAGCTTCCGTAGACCACCCCCAGTCTGGCTCTAACGACTACTTAATTATGTCGAGGGTGCTTAATAGGCCTCTGTTGCGATCAGAGATGGTGCAAACGCCTTGGCGATCTCTCACGACTCCCATCTTCAGGCAGTAGAGGAACCACAACCAGCTATCGTTGTTCTCGCTCTTGATCAGTGCATACGCAATAGGAAGAAGTTGATTATTTGCATCTGCTGCAATCGCCACCAAGAGTATGCCCTTGTACTTTCCAGTGAGAAAGGTACCATCAATCGATAATACCAGATGATAGTGATGGAAGGCCTGTATAGTCTGGCCGAATGCCCAGAATAAACGGTCAAGGATTAGCTCTTCTGCATTCATTGGGTTTTGATGATCCATCCTGAAAACTTTAGTACCTCTGTTAGCAGTTGCTATGTGATGAAGCATTCTGGGGGCATAGTCATAGGCCTCCTCATAGGTGCCATATAACCTTTGGAAAATATTTTCCTTGGCACACCTAGCCTTGCTGTAGCTGACAGGGAAACCAATCTGATCTTCGGCAGTTTTCTGCAGAGCCTTAATACTAATGCTCAGACTTTGTTCGACCATCGTTTGCATCTCCTGTGACACATATTCTACGGTCACATTGCGGTGAGCTGGAAGAGTCCCAGTTTGCTCACAGCTATGGGGCACTATTTTTGTGATATCACTAGTAGAAAAGGGGGTAAAGGTCCAGGCCGGGTCAGCCCATTAGTCCCGGTTCAGTCCAGAACCAGGACCCATGGTGGCATTGGACCCGGTTCGTGAGCCCCGGGTGCCGGCCGGGCCACGTGGGCCATTGGTCCCGGTTTGTTTGGACCTTTTGGTCCCGGTTGGTGGGACGAACCGGGACCAATGGGCCTCGCTCCAGGCCCACCACCATTGGTCCCGGTTGGTGGCTTGAACCGGGACCAAAGGCTGCCCTTTAGTCCCAGTTCATGCCACCAACCGGGACCAATGAGGTGCCTATATATACCCCCTCGCTTAAGAGCAGAGCACACTGCTCTGTTTTTCTGGCCGCCGAGGGGGAGAGGGCTTGGTGGTGCTCTAGCTCACCTCCTATGCACACAAGGTGTTCGATGGAATGCCCGAGCCACACTACTTAAGCTTTCTCCTCTCCAAGCTCGACCTCCAAGCTCCATTTTCCTCAATATTTGTCTAGGTTTAGCGGTCCGTCACGCCCCGTCCCCATCTTCACCGCCGTCGATCACTCGCGCCGATCTCATCGCCGGCACCACCGTGGTGAGCCTCTTGTTCTTATCTTCTTTCTGAAAGGAAAAATATTCTTACTTGTATGTTTAAATAGATACTTGTATTATTTTCTTACTTTTATTATTGCATCTTATAAAAAAGAGGAGAAGAAGAAAGGAATAGAGGAGAAGATGGAAGAAATAAAAGAAGAAAAAAAAGAGGAGAAGAAGAAAGGAATAGAGGAGAAGAAGAAAAAATAGAAAAAAATTCTATTTTTTCTTCTTCTCCTCTTCCTTTTCTTCCTCTCCTCTTCCTCTCCTCTTCCTTTTCTTCCTCTCCTCTTCTTCTCCTTTTTCCTCTTCTTATTTTCCTTTTTCCTCTCCTAAATATATAAAACTTTTCTAAAAATGAAACTAACCTAAACTGTACTAAATCAGAGAACATATATAGATAATCCTTTTCTAAAAATGTAACTATGGAGGGGGTATATCGACCCCCCCCCCCCTCGACCCTCTTTTCCTTCTTCTTCCTACTTCCTTCTTCCTCTTTTCTTCTCCAACACAAAACACATCTCATATCATCTCATTTCATCCAAATGTAATTCTTTGCATATGAACATACATACATTCACTTTTTTCTTCTTAAATGTTACATATGAACATTTTCTTAAATGAGCATATGAACATTTTTTTAAATATTAATGAGCATACATATGAACATACATATCAACAAAAAATAGACCTTTTTCTTGGTAACAAAAGAATTGCAAAAACAAGCATTATACAGCATATACAGAGCATTATACAGTGAACATACATACATACATACATACATACATAAATACATACATACAGTGAGCATATACAGAGCATTATACGGCGACGACGACGATGGTTGGCGGTGGCGCGCGCTTACGGATGACGTGAGGGGGCGGCAATGAGAAGGAAAGGGGAGGAGGCAGGGGTTCACAGCGCGGGGAGGGGTCGAGGTCGCCGGCCGGAATCGGTGCGGCGGCGGACGAACGGCCTCGGGGATGAATGGGTCGTGGGAGATGGCGTGGTGCTTTCCCGCAGCGACGGCGACGACGGGCGCGGGCGATGGCGACGGCGACGACGGGCGCGGGCGACGATGATGGCGTCGGCGGGGGCGGTGGGCGGCTTCAGGGCAGCCTGGCGGCGACGGGGCAGGGGCGACGACGGGGGCGCGCGGACGGTGTCGGGGCGGCGCGCGGACAGCGTCTGGGCTGCGGGCGGCGTCGGGGCAGCGGACGGCGTCGATCTGGGCAGCCTGGCGGCGTCGATGAGCTTAGCATCGTCGGGCGGGCCAGGGGGCAACTGGCGATGAGTTCGTCAAATTTTCCTAAGTGCTACTTATATACCCAGGCCTTTGGTCCCGGTTCGTGGCATCAACCGGGACCAATGCCCCCTTTAGTCTCGGTTGGTGCCACCAACCGGGACCAAAGGCCAGTTTTCGGCAGCCCAAAGGGCGGGAAGCGGCGGCCATTCGTCCCGGTTGGTGGCACCAACCGGGACTAAAGGGGGGGCATTGGTACCGGTTGGTAGCACCAACCGGGACTAATGCACCCCTTTAGTCCCGGTTGGTGCCACCAACCGGGACTAAAGGGGGGGCATTGGTACCGGTTGGTAGCACCAACCGGGACTAATGCACCCCTTTAGTCCCGGTTGGTGCCACCAACCGGGACCAATGGGCCTTGCACAATGGCGTGGTGGTGGGAGTTTAGTCCCACCTCGCTAGCTGAGAGAGAGCCCCACCTGTTTATAAGGTGCGATGCGCCAACCCTCTCGAGCTCCTCTCTAAAGCAGGCTTTCAGGCCTAATTTGTCTCTATGTGCCTGTGGGCCTACTAGGCTTACTACGGGCCTGAATCCTGGCCCATTGTTGGGTTTCTAGTCGTATTCAGGCCATGGGGGGCCAGTAGGAGGCACTTTTTTGTTTTCTTTACTTATTGTTGCTATTTTTATTTTTTTCCAGTTTTTTTTGTTTTCTGCATTATTTATCTTCTTTTGTTTTTTTATCTATTTTTTAATTCTTTTTGCTTTTAGTTTTAGAAAAATTATAAACTTTCTGTTAGTGCCATTAGTTTTCAAATTTGAAAACATTTTTTTTGTTTTTTTTGTTTTCTTTCTTGCTTTATTTATTTTATTTTGTTTCTACTTACAACAAAATACTTATTGTTGCTATTTTTATTTTTATTTCTAGTTTTTTTGTTTTGTTTTCTGCATTATTTGTTTTCTTTTGTTTTTTGCTTTATTTTTTAATTCTTTTTTGCTTTTAGTTTTAGAAAAATTATAAACTTTTCTGTTAGTGCCATTAGTTTTCAAATTTGCAAACACTTTTTTGTTTTTTTGTTTTCTTTGTTGCTTTATTTATTTTATTTTGTTTCTACTTACAACAAAATACTTATTTTTGCTATTTTAATTTTGTTTCCAGTTTTTTTGTTTTGTTTTCTGCATGTACAAAACGAACAATGGTATCATACTCGTCTGTTACAAAGTTGGCATGGTATCATCATAATAGTTGCGGGAGAAAGTCTTCACTTTTTCTTCGCTTGTGTCATTTGCTTATTGCGCCGTAACCATGGATAATACTCATCGTTTATCAGGATGCTTGGGTCAGCCTTGACTTTGAAGGGAGGAATTTCATGAAACTTTTCATAATCTTCAGACATGTCTGTCTTGCCCTCCACTCCCACGATGTCCCTTTTTCCTGAAAGAACTATGTGGCGCTTTGGCTCATCGTATGATGTATTCGCTTCCTTATCTTTTCTTTTTGTCGGTCTGGTAGACATGTCCTTCACATAGATAACCTGTGCCACATCATTGGCTAGGACGAACGGTTCGTCAGTGTACCCAAGATTTTTTAGATCCACTGTTGTCATTCCGTACTGTGGGTGTACCTATACCCCGCCTCCTGACAGATTGACCCATTTGCACTTAAACAAAGAGACCTTAAAATCATGTCCGTAGTCAAGTTCCCATATGTCCACTATGTAACCATAATATGTGTCCTTTTCCCTCTCGGTTGTTGCATCAAAGCAGACACCGCTGTTTTGGTTGGTGCTCTTTTGATCTTGGTCAATCATGGAAAATGTATTCCCATTTATCTCATATCCTTTCCAAATCACAACAGTCGAAGATGGTCCCCTGGACAACAAGTACAACTCATCACAAACTGTGTTGTCACCTCTGAGATGTGTTTCCAACCAACTGCTGAAAGTCCTGATGTGTTCACATGTAATCCAGTCGTCGCACTGCTCCGGGTGTTTGGAGCGCAGACTGTTCTTGTGTTCATCGACATACGGGGTCACCAAGGTAGAGTTCTGTAGAACTGTGTAGTGTACTTGAGACCAAGAATATCCATCCCTGCATATTATTGAGTCCCTTCCAAGCATGCCTTTTCCAGTCAGTCTCCCCTCGTACCGTGATTTAGGGATACCTATCTTCTTAAGGCCAGGAATGAAATCAACACAAAACCCGATGACATCCTATGTTTGATGGCCCATGGAGATGCTTCCTTCTGGCCTAGCACGGTTATGGACATATTTCTTTAGGACTCCCATGAACCTCTCAAAGGGGAACATATTGTGTAGAAATATGGGCCCCAGAATGACAATCTCGTTGACTAGATGAACTAGGACGTGCGTCATGATATTGAAGAAGGATGGTGGGAACACCAACTCGATACTGACAAGACATTGCGCCACATCACTCCTTAGCCTTGGTATGACTTCTGGATCAATCACCTTCTGAGAGATTGCATTGAGGAATGCACATAGCTTCACAATGGCTAATTGGATGTTTTTCGGTAGAAGAGCCCTCAATGCAACCGGAAGCAGTTGCGTCATAATCACGTGGCCGTCATGATACTTTAGGTTCTGGAACTTTTTCTCTGGCATATTTATTATTCCCTTTATATTCGACGAGAAGCCAGTCGGGACCTTCATACTGAGCAGGCATTCAAAGAAGATTTCTTTCTCTTCTTTCGTAAGAGCGTAGCTGGCAGGACCTTCATATTGCTTCGGAGGCATGCCGTCATTTTCGTGCAAACGTTGCAGGTCCTCCCGTGCCTCAGGTGTATCTTTTTTCTTTCCATACACGCCCAAGAAGCCTAGCAGGTTCATGCAAAGGTTCTTCGTCACGTGCATCACGTCGATTGAAGAGCGGACCCCTAGGTCTTTCCAGTAGGGTAGGTCCCAAAATATAGATTTCTTCTTCCACATGGGTGCATGTCCCTCAGCATCATTCGGAACAGCTAGTGTGTCGGGACCCTTTCCAAAGATTATGTGTAAATCATTGACCATAGCAAGTACGTGATCAAAGGTACGCATGGCGGGCTTCTTCCGGTGATCTGCCTCGCCTTTGAAATGCTTGCCTTTCTTTCGACATTGATGGTTGGTCGGAAGAAATTGATGATGGCCCAGGTACAAATTCTTCCTGCAGCTTCCCAGGTATATACTATCAGTGTCAAGTAAACAGTGTGTGCATGCGTGGTATCCCTTGTTTGTCTGTCCTAAAAGGTTACTGAGAGCGGGCCAATCATTGATGGTCATGAACAACAACGCCTTTAGGTTAAATTCCTCTAGTTTGTGCTCATCCCACGTACGTACACCGTTTCCATTCACAGCTGTAAAAGTTCTTCAAATAATGGCCCTAGGTACACATCAATGTCGTTGTCGGCTTGCTTAGGGCCTTGGATGAGAACTGGCATCATAATGAACTTCCGCTTCATGCACATCCAAGGAGGAAGGTTATACATACATAGAGTCATGGGCCAGGTGTTGTGATTGCTGCTCTGCTCCCCGAAAGGATTAATGCCATCTGCGCTTAAAGCAAACCATATGTTCCTTGGGTCACTTGCATACTCATCCCAGTACTTTCTCTCGATTTTTCGCCACTGCGACCCGTCAGCGGGTGCTCTCAACTTCCCGTCTTTCTTATGGTCCTCACTGTGCCATCGCATCAACTTGGCATGCTCTCCATTTCTAAACAGACGTTTCAACCGTGGTATTATAGGAGTATACCACATCACCTTCGCAGGAACCCTCTTCCTGGGGGCTCACCGTCAACATCACCAGGGTCATTGAGGGAGTCCTGGATTAGTGGGTGTCCAGATAGCCAGACTATGACCTTTGGCCGGAATCCTGGACTATGAAGATACACAATTGAAGACTTCGTCCCGTGTCCGGATGGGACTTTCCTTGGGGTGGAAGGCAAGCTTGGCGATATGGATATGTAGATCTCCTCCCATTGTAACCGACTCTGTGTAACCCTAGCCCTCTGCGGTGTCTATATAAACCGGAGGGTTTTAGTCCATAGGACGAACAACAAATATACCATAGGCTAGCTTCTAGGGTTTAGCCTCTCTGATCTCATGGTAGATCTACTCTTGTACTACCCATATCATCAATATTAATCAAGCAGGAGTAGGGTTTTACCTCCATCGAGAGGGCCCGAACCTGGGTAAAAACATCGTGTCCCTTATCTCCTGTTACCATCCGCCTAGACGCACAGTTCGGGACCCCCTACCCGAGATCCGCCGGTTTAGACACCGACATTGGTGCTTTCATTGAGAGTTCCTCTGTGTCATCACCTTTAGGCCCGCTGGCTTCTCCGATCATCAACAACGATGTGGTCCAGAGCGAAACTTTTCTCCCCGGGCAGATCTTCGTATTCGGCGGCTTTGCACTGCGGGCCAATTCGCTTGGCCATCTGGAGCAGATCGAAAGCTACGCCCCTGGCCATCAGCTCAGGTTTGGAAGTTTGAACTACATGACCGACATCCGCGGAGACTTGATCTTCGACGGGTTCGAGCCACAGTCGAGCGCGCCGCACTGTCACGATGGGCATGATCTAGCTCTGCCGCCGGACAGTGCCCAGAAGGCCGCCGCAGTATCTGCTCCTACCCTTAGCTCGGAGCCGACTACGCTGATCGAGGACGGGTGCTAGAAACTGCCTCGAGGGCTGCAATCTCTGCGGCGATCGAGCCGAACACCAGTCTTTTCCTTCGCAAAGCTCATGACTCCAAGGTGCCAGACTCCTTTCCGAACTCCGAGCCTTCTGCACCCCTACCGATCGAACCCGATTGGGCGCCGATCATGGAGTTCGCCGCCGCGGACATCTTTCAGCACTCGCCCTTTGGCGACATTCTGAATTCACTATGGTCTCTCTCTTTGTCAGGAGAGCCCTGGCCGGACTATGGTCAGCAAGGTTGGGATCCGAACGACGAAGAAATTCGAAGCCCACCCACCACCCACTACGTAGCCACTGTCAATGATTTAACCGACATGCTCGACTTCGACTCCGAAGACATCGACGGTATGGACGCTGATGAAAGAGACGACCAAGAACCAACGCCTACAGGGCACTGGACAACCACCTCATCTCACGATGTATACATGGTGGACAGACCTAAAAGAAACGATGACGAGGAACAAAGGGACGCAACGAGGGATCGTTCCCTCCAAAAGCAATCGAAGCGGCGGCGTAAGTGCCGCGCCAAACCCCACCTCGACAGAGACCCAGCCATAGAGCAGGGTGAACCGGCGGACGACGAACATGCCATCGAGCAGTCGTCCGAACAGGGCAACTTGGGTAAACAAACCGAATAACCCGTCCCCGGAAAAGATAATAGTCCGGACAACCTCACGCCGAACAAGTTGCTAGAGCTGAGGAACCTCCACCAAAGGCTCGTCGCCACCGCGCGTAGCCTGAAAAAGCAGAAGCGGAAGCTCAAAGCAGCGAAAGATGCACTCAAAATTAGATGGGGCAAAGTACTTACCACCGCAGATAAATACGGCGACAGTCGCCACACAAAGAGCTATCCGTAGAGAAAATTACTACCGGAATTTGATGAGGAGGCCTTAGAGCCCCCGCAGTCAAAAAATAAGGAAGACATCCGGTCGGATAAACAACCCCATGGCCAACATAGAGTGGCAAAGGGTGCCGCACTCAAGCCGGCACGCGATCCGTATATGTACTCGCATCAAAAAGACGGCCCAGCCAGATCTATCTGCGGGCCAAGAAAGCAAGCTCTAGTAAGCAATGCAACACAACAAGTATCCGAACATCACGGCACACCCAAATACAGGGGTGCCGCACACCCCCTATGTTTCACTGATGAGGTGCTGGACAACGAACTTCCAGCGGGATTTAAACCCGTAAACATAGAGGCATACGATGGAACAACAGAACCTGGAGTCTGGATTGAGGACTATATCCTCCACATACACATGGCTAGAGGAGATGACCTCCACGCCATAAAATATTTACCCCTCAAGCTCAAAGGGCCAGCCCGGCATTGGCTTAAAAGCCTTCCCGACAACACCATAGGAAGTTGGGAAGAGCTCGAGGATGCTTTTCGGGCAAATTTTCAAGGGACCTATGTCCGACCTCTGGATGTAGACAATCTAGTTCATATAACTCAACAACCCGGAGAGTCAGCCCGGAAACTCTGGAACAGATTTCTTACTAAAAAGAACCAGATAGTCGACTGTCCGGACGCCGAAGCCTTAGCAGCTTTCAAGCATAGCGTCCGAGACGAATGGCTCGCCACACACCTCGGCCAAGAAAAGCCAAGAACAATGGCCGCATTAACAAGCCTCGTGGCCCGCTTTTGCGCGGGAGAAGATAGCTGGTTGGCAAGGAGCAGCACCAGTGATCCAAGTACATCCGAATCTAGGGATGGAATCGGGAAACCGCGACGTAGCAAGGACCAGCGCCGTACCAAGGGAAGCAGCCCGAAGAGCACGGCAGTCAACGCCGGATTCAAAAGCTCTAGGCAGAATCAGAAAAAGCCGCGCCCCAAGGATAATAGTGACGAGCTATCTAACCTCAACAAAATCTTGGACAAAATATGCCAAATCCACAGTACTCCCGGGAGGCCTGCAAACCACACCCACAGAGATTGTTGGGTATTCAAGCAATCCGGCAAACTCAACACCGAACACAAGGGGCTCGACATACCAAGCGAGGACGACGAACCCCACAAGCAGAGCACCGAAGAACAAAAGAAGTTCCCGCAAGAAGTCATAACAGTAAATTCACTTCATGTGACAAAATGGAAAAACAGAGTGGCGCCTATGGAGATACGCGCCATACGGCCCGGCCCAGAGGAGTCCCGCCACTGGTTATTACAACCAATCACCTTCGATAATCAGGATTACTATAGAAGTATCCGGAATGCAGGCTGGACTGCCTTGGTATTAGATCCAATAATTGACGGACTCCACTTTACACAAGTCCTAATGGATGGCGGCAACGATCTAAACCTGCTATACCAGGACACAATCCGCAAAATGGGGATAAACCCAACAATAATTCGCCATGGCAACACTTCCTTTCAAGGGGTAATGCCAGGCCCAGATACCCATTGTACAGGTTCCCTCTTGTTAGAAGTTATGTTCGGCTCCCCCGACAACTTCCGAAGCAAAAAGCTAACCTTCCACATCGCCCCATTCATAAGTAGCTATCAAGCACTGCTGGGACGCGAAGCTTTCGCCCGCTTTAACGCAATACCGCATTATGCATCCCTTACACACAAAATGCGCGGTCCGCGAGGCATCATCTTATTAAAGGGAAATATCGAGTGTTCCTCGAGCACGGAAGATGGTGCGGCCGCCTTGACAGCCGCACAATAAACCAGCTTTACTAGTTAAAGCACCTAAACAGGTCGTTCAAGACCCCGGACATGGCTAGACAAGTCCGGCGTAAACACACAAAGACTCACTAGCCTCATACCCCTGTACAAGGGGCTCCGCGCGTTTACACCAAGAGACAATAAAGCTCAATTCTACCCATTTTCTGAATTATACTTTGTTTATTTAATATAACATAGATTTTTCTCACGATTTTTTTCAACTAAGTTCCTCTCTTTTACAGATGAACACCATGCTACACCCGTCCAGGATACGGCACAATGGAGACACAGGCGCAGACGTGCAGTAGGGACCCATTCCAAGGATTCTTTTCAGATTAAGACCCTGCGTAAACCTTTTTTACTGTCTCTTGTTGATAACATCCCCCGGTTTTTTGTTATAACCGAGGAGGAGGCTGGCGTCTTGGCATGTGGCCACGCCAGAATTTTGCGCGTACCTGGACACCAGGGGCTTCTTACCAAGGGCTTTTGTTCAGCCCATTTTCATAAAGACCGAATACCTTAGGGAGTGTTCGGCGTCGCGAGTTTGGCCTTATATGCATCAGCTCCGAATCATGTCTTTGGTCAAATGTTGGGTTTGCCCGGCTCCTGTGTTTTGCTGCCTTACATTCAGCTCTATCGGCTAAGGAGACACCAGGAGAACTACTGCGATTGTGCCCCGGTTCGGCCAGGCGACCACCTCAGTAGAGAAAGCCGAAAATTGTCTGTCATGATATAGCGTAAGACTGGTCAACCACTCGATGACTTGCCGGAATCTTTAGGATTCCTCCACCTTAATGAAGGGCCGTTTCCTGGTCAGGCACACACGCGCCCCGAATTCGGGTGAGCGTGGTGCCCCTTGGGGCTATATAGTAGCCCCACTGTCAAACTCCTATTGCTAAGTGAAAGTGATAAAACATTATAGTTCGGTTGCCTAGTTCGATGCGCTATCACCTCCTTTATAGGACCAAGACGTTGGATCAAGTGTGAAAATGCGCCTTCTGCGAACACCCCGCATTATATGCGTGGGGGCTGAAGCCAACGACTGCCATCTTTCAGGTTATATACACATATACATTAACGACTGCACATGAGGAATTCTAATTCTTGAAACACAAGTATAAAAAGCTTTTATATTCCATCGAAATATTGTTTTACAATAATACACGTTATTCGAACATAAAATCCTTCGAGCACTGCGTCTCTATTAAACGAGCGCCCTGCAGAACTTCCTCAAAATAGTGCTCGGCAGGTACTCGGCTTTCGTCCGAATCTTGGGATGCAACAGCACTGGCCTTCATCTCCGCCCAGTATATCTTGACACGGGCAAGAGCCATCTGTGCACCCTCTATGCACGCTGACCTCTTCATTGCATCAATATGCGGCACCGCACCAAGGAACTGCTGCACCAAGCTAAAATAACTCTTTGGCTCGGGCCTTTTCGGCCACAGATGACTCACGACATGCTTCATGGCGAGTCCGAATAACCTGTTCAGCTCCACTCATGCGGCCAAACGACCGGCTACCAAAAGTGGGCGCTCTGGATTGTGGAACTGCGACCAAAAAAGTTCTTCCACTTCGTGGTAATTTCGATCCCGGAAGTGTTCGTTCGCGTCCGCGGCACTTGCCGCCAAGTCCAGATAAGTGTTCGCCGCACTCCAGTTTCGGTCCAACGGAGCATACTTAGGATCCCCGAACTTCATCCGCAGCATATAGGGCTTTCCAGCCGTGATATCTCCGGCCTGAAGTAGCTCCTCCTTCATCGCTCTCTTCACAAAGCCAGTATCCTTGGCCTCGGCAGTGACCTTCTCTAGGTCCTTCTGTGCCACCCTATCTTCTTTTTCAAGAAGCTTGCAGCGGTTGGCAGCATTCTTCAATTTTACAGCCATCTCGGCCATTTCCTTCTTGCTCTGGCAGTGAGCAACCTGTTTGGCTTTTAGCTCTTCAACCACCTTTAAGGCAGCCGCATCGCTTTTCCTGGCTTGCTCCTTGGCTCGGGCAAGTTCCACCCGAAGGCTCTCCATGGCAGCGGCACCGTCTGCATTAAGCACACATGTTATAAGGTACGAGCATCAAGCTCCTCTTACCAGATGTCTTCGGAGACATTACATACCTTGTGCCTTGTCCAGCCGCTCGTTGACAAGCGCGATGTCGGCATCTGCCACGTCAAGTTGCCGCTTTAGCTCGGCAAATTCATCAGTCCGGCTAGCCACCGAACACTTCGCCACCTACATAGGAAAGGCGATATATTATACCTGGGATTATGATCCTCTGCGCGCCGTCATTTTTGACAACGCACAGAGTCTCAGGGGATACTATCTATACAGGGCGCATTTTATATATGCGGATCTGTCAAAAGGTACATCATTTCGCGTACCTCAAAACCTGTCAGTAAACTCCTGGCGGCCTCGTACAATCCGCTTTCCGCGGATGAAATCCTTCTGATCACCATATTCATCAACACGGTGTTCTTCTGAGATAGACGCTCGCCCGAGCAGATCCTTTAGCTCCTCCGATCGTGCACAGGACGGTGCCGGACTTGTCCGAAGACCTTTTTCGAAGGCCGGATTCGGAGAAACTCTCCGAGACGACACCTCGGGGTCGCCCGCCTCGCAAGACGGCACAGCTGGGGGAGGCATTCCGCTCTCCATCATCTCCGTACGAAGATCCCCTGAAGATGAGCTCTGCTGATAAGGGTTGAGATCCGAACTACAAGGTAAAATTTCGGGTTCCAAATGTCGGTGTCAAAACCGGCGGATCTCGGGTAGGGGGTCCCAAACTGTGCGTCTAGGCGGATGGTAACAGGAGACGAGGGACACGATGTTTTACCCAGGTTCGGGCCCTCTTGATGGAGGTAAAACCCTATGTCCTGCTTGATTAATAATGATGATGTGTGTTACAAGAGTAGATCTACCACGAGATCAAGGAGGCTAAACCCCAGAAGCTAGCCTATGGTATGATTGTTGTTCGTCCTACGGACTAAAGCCATCCGGTTTATATAGACACCGGAGAGGGCTAGGGTTACACAGAGTCGGATACAATGGGAGGAGATCTACATATCCATATCGCCAAGATTGCCTTCCACGCCAAGGAAAGTCTCATCTGGACACGGGACGAAGTCTTCAATCTTGTATCTTCATAGTCCAGGAGTCCGGCCAAAGGTCATAGTCCGGCTATCCGGACACCCCCTAATCCAGGACTCCTTCAGTAGCCCCTGAACCAGGCTTCAATAACGACAAGTCCGGCGCGTAAGTTGTCTTCGGCATTTGCAAGGCGGGTTCTCCTTCGTGCTCCATGTGTTTGCCGGATAGTGTCCGGTTGCTTCATAAATGTTGCGCTCCTTGGCTTCTACGTTCAATAATGGCCTTCTTCCACGTGTCGTACGAATCTGAAAAGCCAGGGTATTCTTACGTTTCCCCTCCTAGCTGCGCGGATAAGCTGCCTATAAGAGAGGCGAGGATCCAGATCCAAATCACACCACCCTCCTTCCGCAAGTACTCATCGAGGCGCATCAGACAAAAAATCCATTCCAACATGGGCAGTCGACGCGGCTCCTCTTCTCGCGCTCCCAGTCCTAAGCCAAGAGATTGGAGGAGATGCTCAGTCCCGCATAGCGAGTTAGTGGCGCTCCAAATAGAGGGATACCTTCCCCCGGCCTTTATGGTTCCGGTTCGAGCCGGACTGGCCACCTACAAGGGCGGGAAGTAGGCAGAGATCGTCCCCAATCCCTCCAAAGGAGAGCGGGTATGCTTCGTCTCCTACTTGATAAGGGGACTCGGATTTCCTATACATCCGTTTCTCCGGGGGCTCCTGGAGTTCTATGGACTCCAACTCCACCACCTCACGCCTGCCTCTATTTTGCACATCGCGGGCTTTGTAGCTCTTTGCGAGCTGTTCTTGGGCATCGAGCCCCATATCGCGCTGTGGAAGAGGCTGTTTTGCCTCGTACCCCGTTCTCACAAGGGGTCGATATATCAAGTGGGCGGAGACGAAATATGGCGCATCGCCGGGACCGGATATCTATCCAGAACTCCGAAGAAGGCGTCCGAAGACTGGCCTTCGGAGTGGTTCTATATGGAAGACGCCCCGCTGCCTGATCCATTTCGGATCGGCCTCCCGGAGTTTAGCAACGCTCCTCTGAAGAAACGCCTGAGTTGGCGCCCGCGGAGCCCTCAACGGGAAGAGGATAGGAGCGTCCACTATCTGATGGGTCGGATACGGCTACTAGCCCATTCCGGACTAACCATGATTGGAGTCATGGCCACATGCATTATGCGAGGGGTGCAGCCGCTCCAATATAGGGGCCACCCCATGTGGGATTTTAACGGGAAGAATGACGCCACCCGTCATGGCCGCACGGGACCGGGATCGGCCGCCGATCTAGTGAAGATCCTGTCCGGCTTGTACAAGGGGGAGGAGGAGGACTTCCTCCGCACGAGTCCATTGAATGGATTCTCCATGAATAACCCTCGAAGTTGGGTAAGCGGACGCTTAAATATCCGATCCGCGCTTTCAAAGATAAGTGTCTTACCTTATGGTCTCGACGCAGGAACTGCGCCGGGATGTGGAGGGCATAAAAAGCCCGACTCCACAACCCGAGGATCCGGGAAGATCCCTTGATCCGGCCTCCGAAGAGGATCCGGACATTAAGGTGGATTTGATTGACGGGGTGTTCCACCAGCTCAGCATAGATAATGCTTTAGTCGCCATTATGGCTGACTACCCCAGTTTGTGTCCGGCTTCCCAGGTGAGTACGACCGAAGTACTGACACCGTTACTTTTTTAATGCTTATTTCTGACCACCGTGCACCAATGGTGCTCGGTAGGAGGTGCCTTCACGGCAGGAAGCCGAGCCCGCGGCGACTGACCAAACGAGGTCAGTGCGGCCTAGCAAGCGGAAGAGGAGTGCGGCGCGAATCGAAACGTCGCCGCAAAGGTACGGTGCACCATTGTCCTTTAAGGGAAAGACTCATGGGAGGCATATTAATGCTCATGATTCTTCCAGGAGAAAAAGCGCTCGCCGGACTGAGTCCGGAGAGGGTGCCCACCAAGCCTCCGCCAGCCAGGCTCCAACGCCTGGTCCGGAAGGGGAAGCGAGCGCAAGGCGCGAGCCAGACGCTCCTCCAACGGAGGATGCCGACAGGTTGTCCGCCACCAGGTCTGAGGTGGAGAGCGCCATGAATCATAGGCGCCGTCGGACAGTTCTTCGTGACGCGTGTCTCTCCCCTGAGGCGTTAAATGCCTTTAATGCGGGAGACGCGCACCTCCGTGCTGCTCAAGATGGTTTAACCAAAGCCACGGAGCAGTATGTAAAGGACATACAGGTAAGGAATTTTAATGGCTATATATGCCAGTAGCCCCCGAGACTTAAAATAGTTAAACTAACTGATTTAAGGATCATTTGTTATGCAGGATCTTACTGAGAAGAATACCCACCTGTCCCAGGAGCTTCAAGAGTGCAAGGCCCAACTTGAGGCCGCACTAGCCGCTACCGGGGGAGCCATGGAGACCCCCGCTGGTAATTCATATTTTGAAAAGAGTAGTAGTTTATGAAGTGCGGCGTGTGTGTATAGTCTGACAATATTATTGCAGAGGGTGCCGGACTAGATCCGGACAAGCAACAGCTACTGCGCCAGTTGAAGGCCGGCGAGAGGGTGCTTATGAAGGTGCAGCAGGAGAGGAACAAGCTCCAAGATGCCCACACCCAGCTTGGAGAAGAGCTAAAAGGTGTTCGGGCCCAGCTGTCTAGCTCCTTGAAGGAGAATCAGCGGCTTCGTCGCGGCATCTATAGTAAGTGCTTGAGCAAACTCTTTTGAAAAGAAGAGTTCAGCGAGGAAGTCAGTTAACAGAAATATGTCTGTAGGTGTGCTCATAGGTCGCCCTATGGAGGAAATGCCCGGTTCAACGGGTGACCAACTTCCCGAGCTAGTGCAACTGCTTGAACGTGTTCGGCAGGCGATGAGTGGCATCGTTAAGGCCTTATGGCCTTCCGTCTCCCTACCTGAGGGCCTTGGAGGGCTTGCTCAGAAGCTTCAGGGAGTACGGCGACGTCTCCGTCTGTGGAAGATATCGGCCTACCGTCAAGGTGCCAGGGAGGCCTGGGCCATGGTGAAGACGCGGTACCCGAAGGCTGACCCAAACCACATGGCCGAGGTCGGACCTGCGGGGCCTGATGGGAAGGAGATCCCTGTGAGCTTGATGTACGGCCAAGTAGAGCTGGCCGCGAAATATTCCCAACAGGACTATAAATTAGACAGCCTGTTAGATGGGATTGAAGAGGAGTACAATCAGTCAGTTTGACGATGTAATTTTAAAATGACATGTAAAATGCCTTCTATCCGAATTTGTAGATCGTTTGCCTTTGCGGACCTTTTCGCTTCAACCTCAGGACCCAACAGTCCGGAGTGTGTCCGAATACCCTGACGGTTATAAAAGAACCGGGGCATGCATGGAGACAAGGCGTAGGGGTCATAATTGCTTTATCAGACAAGTGCCCAACTAGCTATGTTATATTACATGGTTAGTAAGAAACATCTTCCAGGGAGAATAGTTCCTTTAAGGGTTCCTTTCCCTGGGAGGCATGCCCTAAAGTGCATGTCCGGACTGCGAAAATAGCAGAAAAAGCATCTGGGGGCAGATAAATAAGTAAGTAATAAATCATCTTTCAGGTCACCGACCGAATATTCCCTTAAGAACGCTAGCCTTCGGCTTCACCCAGTCTGAGGTACACATCCGGCTGACCCTGCAGTAACAATCGCAGAGGTGCTCCCTTTACCTCCTAGCCGAACAATCGGGAACGTAGGGGTAAGCACAGGAGCCAGGCAACCCGGCTTGGCCAAAACTTAAGTCATATCGATGCATATAATGGTGATCAAAAGGTACATGCGGAAGTGTGACACATGTGTTGGGCATGAAGCCCATATAAATAAGCTTCTGTTAAAGAAGCCCCCAGGTATAACGAGTGCGAGTAGCACATCGAGTGAGTGCGAACAAAGCGCAGATCAGCCCTCAAGAGGTTTGTACTGAAAAGGGGAGGAAAAAGGAGGGAAAACAAAGACAGCGAAAAAATATGAAAGGTGGACGGAGGAAGGAGACGAACCCTGAGTCCGGCGCTAGGCGTAAAATCTTCGGAGACGGGCTGCGTTCCATGGGTTTGGCTCGAGTCGGTTGTCAGATGCGTTGCGTAGACGGTATGCACCGCCGGTAAGGACTTGGTCGATGATGAAGGGACCTTCCCATTTGGGCTTAAGTTTGTCCTTTTTCTTGTCCGGCAGGCGTAGAACTAGCTCGCCAACATTGTAAGTTTTGGCCCGTACTTCTCTGCTTTGATATCTTCGAGCCTGCTGTTGATAGAATGCGGAACGGGATTTTGCCACGTCGCGCTCCTCCTCTAAAGCGTCCAAACTGTCCTGCCGATCCAACTCGGCTTCTCTTTCCTTCGTACATGCGCACGCGAGGTGAGTCATGAATTATATCGCAGGGCAAAACTGCCTCAGCGCCGTATACCATAAAAAATGGTGTGAATCCGGTTGTGCGGTTTGGCGTGGTCCGCAGCCCCCAGAGTACGGAGTCGAGCTCCTCTACCCAGTGCGTGTTAGATTCCGTGAGGGACCGCACTAATCTGGGTTTGATGCCTCTCATGAGTAGACCATTTGCTCGTTCCACTTGACCATTAGTTTGAGGGTGGTAGACTGAAGCGTAGTCGAGCTTGATGCCCATGTTTTTGCACCAGAGTTTAACCTCGTCGGCCGTGAAATTCGTGTCGTTATCAGTGATGATGCTGTGGGGGACGCCAAAACGGTGTACTACCCCGGATATGAAGTCTATCACAGGTCCGGATTCTGCCGTTTTAACCGGCTTGGCCTCTATCCATTTGGTGAATTTGTCCACCATGACCAATAAGTATTTGTGCTTGTGGGTTCCCCCTTTAAGGGGTCCAACCATGTAAAGCCCCCAGACCGCGAACGGCCAAGTGATGGGTATAGTTTTGAGGGCGGTGGGTGGCATGTGGCTCTGATTAGGAAAGAGCTGGCAACCAACGCATCGTTGGACTAAGTCCTGAGCATCTGCCCAGGCTGTCGGCCAATAAAATCATGTACAGAAGGCCTTGCCTACAAGGGCCCGGGCTGCAGTGTGGTGCCCGCCGAGTCCGGCGTGAATTTCAGCCAGGAGATTTCGCCCTTCCTCTTCGGAGATACACCTTTGAAGGACTCCGGTTGTGTTTTTCCTATAAAGTTCTCCCTCATGGACCTTGTAGGCTTTAGATCGCCGAATTATGCAGCGGGCCTCATTTTGGTCTTTGGGAAGTTCCTACCTGATTAGGTAGGCTAGGAATGGTTCCGTCCATGCGGCAATTAATACCATTATTTCGTGGGCTGAAGGTGTTATTTCATTGGCTGAGCCACCGATTGTGTCAGAATGTTCTGTGTCGGGTGGTGCAATTGGTTCCGGGTTGTTATTTCCGGACTCCCCTTCCCATAATACGGATGGCTTAAAGAGCCGTTCCAGGAAGATGCTTGGAGGGACGGCGTCGCCTTTTGCGCCGATACGTGCCAGCACGTCTGCTGCCTGGTTATTATCCCGGGCTACGTGGTGGAATTCGAGTCCCTCGAACCGGGCTGACATTTTTAGCACAGCGCTACAGTAGGCTGCCATTTTCGGATCCTTGGCGTCAAAGTCTCCATTTATTTGGGATATTGCGAGGTTTGAATCCCCACGCACCTCTAGGCGTTGAATACCCATGGAGATTGCCATCCGGAGACCATGTAGAAGGGCCTCGTATTCGGCTGCATTGTTGGAGTCCATGTACATTATTTGAAGTACGTATTGGACTGTGTCTCCGGTTGGGGACGTCAAGACAACGCCAGCCCCCAAGCCCACCAATATTTTGGAGCCGTCGAAGTGCATGATCCAATTGGAGTATGCGCCATACTCTTTAGGGAGTTCGGCTTCGGTCCATTCGGCGATGAAGTCAGCCAGAACTTGCAGCTTGATAGCTCGTCGTGGTTTGTAGGTTATATCAAAAGGTAAGAGCTCAATGGCCCATTTTGCAATCCTGCCCGTCGCATCGCGATTGTTTATAATGTCCTTGAGAGGTACTTCGGAGGCCACCGTTATGGAACACTCTTGAAAGTAGTGTTGCAGCTTCCGGGATGCCATGAACACCGCGTACGCTATCTTTTGATAGTGTGGGTATCGGGACTTGCATGGGGTTAAGACAGTGGATACGTAGTACACTGGTTTTTGAAGAGGGAATTTGTGCCCTTCTTTTTCTCGTTCGACGACGAGTACCGCACTGACAACTTGATGTGTTGCTGCGATATATAATAGCATTGGTTCACCCAGGTTGGCCACGGCCAGGACCGGATTTGTTGCCAGTACGGCTTTAATTTCTTCGAGTCCGGCCGTGGCAGCATCCGTCCATTCGAAATGTTCGGTGCGCCGGAGGAGGCGATAGAGGGGCAGTGCCTTTTCTCCCAAACGGGAGATGAAGCGGCTTAGAGCCGCCACGCATCCGGTTAGCTTTTGTATTTGCTTGAGGTCTTTTGGGATATCCAATTGTGATAGAGCTTGGATCTTGGCTGGGTTTGCTTCAATTCCTCTACCGGATACAATGAAGCCCAAGAGCTTTCCGGCTGGTACGCCGAAAACACATTTTTCCGGGTTGAGCTTAATGTCATATGCTCGGAGGTTGTCGAATGACACCCTCAAGTCGTCTACTAGAGTTTCGACGTGTTTGGTCTTGAGGACCACATCGTCTACGTATGCCTCGACTGTTTTGCCTATCTGGCTGGCCAGACATGTCTGAATCATGCGCTGATATGTTGCGCCGGCATTTTTGAGTCCGAAGGGCATTGTGTTGAAGCAGAATGGTCCATATGGAGTAATAAATGCCGTTGCAGCCTGGTCTTTTTCCGCCATCTTGATTTGATGGTATCCGGAGTATGCGTCGAGGAAGCACAATGAATCATGCCCTGCGGTAGCATCGATGATTTGGTCGATCCTAGGGAGAGGGAAGGGGTCCTTTGGACAGGCCTTGTTAAGGTCTTTGAAATCGACACAAAGGCGCCAGGATTTGTCCTTTTTTGGTACCATTACCAGGTTGGCTAGCCAGTCCGGATGTTTGATATCTCTGATGAATCCGGCTTCTAAGAGTTTGGCTAGCTCCTCTCCCATTGCCTGTCTTTTGGGTTCGGAAAATCGCCGAAGAGCCTGTTTGACTGGCTTGAATCCTTTTAGGATATTTAGGCTGTGCTCTGCCAGCCTGCGTGGGATTCCTGGCATGTCTGAAGGGTGCCAGGCGAAAATGTCCCAATTTTCCCGAAGGAATTCTCGTAGTGCGGCTTCTACATCAGGATTTAATTGTGCCCCAATGGAGGCCGTCTTTGTGGGGTCCGTTGGATGGACCTGGAATTTGACTATTTCGTCTGCTGGTTTAAAAGAGGTGGACTTGGACCTCTTATCGAGTATCACATCGTCCCTATCCACCGTGGAGCGCAGCGCAGTTAGTTCCTCTGCCGCTAGGGCTTCGGATAATGCCTCTAGGGCCAGTGCGGCTGTCTTATTTTCAGCGCGGAGTGCTGTATCTGGATCACTGGCAGAGTGATTATTCCATTGGGTCCGGGCATTTTGAGCTTCATGTACCCGTAATGGGGTATAGCTTGGAAGATTGTGAATGCCTCTCGCCCTAACAAGGCGTGATATCCGCTGCCGAATGGGGCCACTTGGAATGTGACCTCTTCGGACCTGTAATTGTCCGGCGAGCCGAACACTACATCTAGCGTGATTTTTCCTGTGCAGCGTACTTCTCGACTAGGGATTATTCCCCTGAAGGTTGTGCTGCTTCGCTCAATGCGGCTCCAGTCAATTTCCATTTTTTGAAGGGTTTCTTCGTAGATGAGGTTTAATCCGCTGCCGCCATCCATGAGTACCTTGGTAAGACGAAAGCCGTCCACTATCGGACTGAGGACCAATGCGGCTGGTGCTCTAGCTGTTCGGAATTTAGGTTCGTCGCTGGCATTGAAGGTGATAGCCGTGTCGCTCCATGGATTTGCTGTTGCTACTTGGTAGACTTCGGCGAGGCTGCGGATTGTTCGTTTCCGCATGTTATTTGATGCGAAAGTCTCGAAGACTGTTAATACCGTACTGGTACTGCTGGGCTGGTTGCCCGGGGCTAAAAAGCCTTCGCCACTTTTGGCAACCTGCCATAGTATCCAACATGCTCGAAGGCTATGTGTTGGAGTGGCTCCCTCCGTACTGTGGATTTTGCAGGGTCCATTGAGCCATCCCTCCAGTACGGTTCCGTACCCTTTAGGGGTTTTTTGCTTTTTGGTTTTTAACCCAGGTGCTTGAGTATGACGCACTCTTTTATTTCGACTGGGGTTGTATTCAGGGCCGGATTGTCCCAAAACCTAGTTTCGGTTTTCCAGGCACTCTCCATCGCACAGTATTTTTGTACAATGGTCGCTAGGTCGGCGAAGCGTGTAACTTCGCGACGACTGATGGCGTTTATGATTCCCTTGTCCGTGCAATTGTTGCAGAAAATTGAAATCGCGCTTTCTTCACGGCAGTCCTTTATCCTGTTCATAACCAGGAGGAATCTGGCCCAGTAATGATGTACTGTTTCATCGGGCTCTTGCCGTATTTGAGATAGATCGCTTATGTTTGGGTGGGCGGGTGGAATTAAGTTCGGACCCCGCCCGGTCTGAGGCTCAAAGGCCAAGAAGCTTCTGGATTTGGAAGCTTGGTTTGTTGGATGCTTTCCAACGAATCTGGTCCGATGCCTGACTTTAGGTTCAGTATTTGATTGGCGTCCGTCCCTCCGCGGGAATCCGGCATGGAAGGATCGGGAATCCGGACATAGTTGGTTTTCAACATAGAAGAAGAGTCGCCGCATTGTTCCTCTACCACAACAACGTGGTGGGTAGCCTGGGGAGAGTTAATTTCTCTCAGATCGGTTTTAAGCCCAATCTGATCGTAGTCTGTAGCGACTCCCAGGGCGGCGATGCGATCCAAGAGCTCGTTTACGGAGGAGAGCTCCATCGGATCTAGCTGCTCGGCGAATTCCGAGCTGACGTGAAGATCGCTTTTGATGACCTGAGAGGTCACCGTCGGAGCGGTGGCCGAACAGGCGGTCATAAGAAAACCACCTAGCCGGATAGTTTGGCCGGCAGCCAAAGCTCCCTTGACGACGGCGCCGTCTTTGAAGACGGGAAAAGGCATCCTTCCTGATTGTGACGGCATAGAGGAACTCTCAATGAAAGCACCAACGTCGGTGTCAAAACCGGCGGATCTCGGGTAGGGGGTCCCGAACTGTGCGTCTAGGCGGATGGTAACAGGAGACAAGGGACACGATGTTTTACCCAGGTTCGGGCCCTCTTGATGGAGGTAAAACCCTACGTCCTGCTTGATTAGTATTGATGATGTGTGTTACAAGAGTAGATCTACCACGAGATCAAGGAGGCTAAACCCTAGAAGCTAGCTTATGGTATGATTGTTGTTCGTCCTACGGACTAAAGCCATCCAGTTTATATAGACACTGGAGAGGGCTAGGGCTACACAGAGTCGGTTACAATGTAGGAGATCTACATATCCGTATCGCCAAGCTTGCCTTCCATGCCAAGGAAAGTCCCCTCCGGACACGGGACGAAGTCTTCAATCTTGTATCTTCATAGTCTTGGAGTCCGGCCGATGATGATAGTTCGGCTATCCGGACACCCCCTAGTCCGGGACTCCCTCAGCTGGATTCGGAGAAACTCTCCGAGACGACACCTCGGGGTCGCCCGCCTCGCAAGACGGCACAGCTGGGGGAGGCATTCTTCTCTCCATCATCTTCGGATGAAGATCCCCTGAAGATGAGCTCTGCTGAGAAGGGTTGAGATCCGAACTGCAAGGTAAAAATTTCGGTTATCTTCCTTAGAAATAAAACAGGGATGTCACTCATTTTGGAACCCCTCTCTTTACTTACGGCTCGGTGGAGTGCTGATCCCCTCGAGGGCGCAATGCGACTGGGGCATTCTCCGGCGCCGGACCCTCTGGCAAAGATTTCTTCCCCCGTTTTGAGGCCATTGCCTCTGGGTCTTCAGAGGCGGTCCTTTTCTTTCCCTCATTGGGGGAATTCTCGATTCCTCCCTTCCTGACAGCCTCCTTCGCGGAGGCGGTAGCTCCTTGGCTTCCCTCTTCGCCTTCTTCCAAAGGCGCAATCTCCAGCATCCTGGTCAACACGGGATCCGGCGTGGTCTCGGGGAGAGGGGCCGGACACCTGATAAGCTTTGCTTTCACTATCCACTCCTGTTTGAAGGACAGTTCTTTTAAGGGTAGTGTTATGATAAATGTATGGATAGCGTGTCCGGGTACATGGCTACTTACTTGAGTGTTCGGGCGATTGCAGCTCAGACCTGCGTCCTCGGACAAGTCTGGACACCTTGCTTGTGATCCGAAGAACAATTTGTACATCTCCACGGGCGTCGTACCCATGAAATGTTGGAGGACTCGCGGTCCCTCCGGATTAAATTCCCACAGGTGGAGAGGGCGACGTTTGCAGGGCAGTATGCGGCGAATCAGCATAACCTGCGCCACTACGGCCAAGTTGATATCTCTTTCTAGGAGATCTCGAATGCGGCCCTGCAGCAAGGGCATGTCCTTGGACGGCCCCCAGTTAAGCCCTTCATTGACCCATGACGCTAGTCGTGGTGGGGGACCCGAGCGGAAAGCAGGTGGCGCCACCCATGTGGTGCCCCTAGGGGCTGTGATGTAAAACCACTCCTGTTGCCATAAGCCGAACTCCTTTTGGAATGAACCCTCGGGACATGGAGCGTCGACGATCTTGCTTATAATAGCCCCTCCGCACTCAGCGTGCTGCCCCTCGATCATCTTTGGTTCTACCTTGAAGGTTTTAAGGCACAGTCCGAAGTGAGGAGTAATATGGAGGAAGGCCTCACACACGACAATGAACGATGAGATTTGGAGGATGGACTCCGGAGCTAAGTCGTGAAATTCTAGCCCGTAATAAAACATGAGCCCCCTCACGAAGGGATCTATCGGGAAGCCTAGCCCCCGAAGGAAGTGAGATGTGAACACCACGCGCTCACCAGGCTGGGGAGTGGGAATAGCCTGCCCTTGAGCAGGCATCCTATGCGAGATTTCGCCGGTTAGGTACCTGGCATCTCTCAGCTTTCGCACGTCTTCTTACGTAATGGAGGAAGGCACCACCGGCCTTGGGGTCGGAGCTGGACATCATCGAAGGTCCGAAGCGCCTGAATCTGGAGCTTTGGGTGTTGGAACTCGAGGCAAGGGCGGATTTGATTGGATTGAAAGAAAGGAGTCGAGCCTTGGTCTCTTTATAAAGAGGTTGAATTCCAAGAGCCCTCCCTGTGACCGTTTGGGACTCACTTTCGATTAAAAGACATACCAATGGCACGGCTGGGTTACCCATGCCCGTATTAATGAGAATCCTGGAATAAGGGGACACGATCTCTACTTTGACAAGACGTCACTAGTAGAAAAGGGGGCAATGGTCTAGGCCGGGTCAGCCCATTAGTCCAGGTTCAATCCAGAACCGGGACCAATGAGGGCATTGGACCCGGTTCGTGAGCCCCGGGGGCCGGCCGGGCCACGGGGGCCATTGGTCCCGGTTCGGCTGGACCCATTGGTTCCGGTTGGTGGGACGAACCGGGACCAATGCGCCTCACTCCTGGCCCATAACCATTGGTCCCGGTTGGTGGAGTGAACCGGGACCAAAGGCTGCCCTTTAGTCCCGGTTCGTGGCACGAACCGGGACCAATTAGTTGCCTATATCTACCCCTCGCCCGCGAGCAGAGCACTCCCAGTGCTCTGTTCTTCGTGGCCGGCGAGGGGAGAGCTTTGTGGTGCTCTATCTCACCTCCTATACACACGAGGTGTTCGATGGAATGCCCGAGCCACACTACTTAAGCTTTCTCCTCTCCAAGCTCGACCTCCAAGCTCCATTTTCCCCAATATTTGTCTAGGTTTAGCGGTCCGTCACGTCCCTTCCCCGTCTTCACCGCCGTCGATCGCCCGCGCCGATCTCGTCGCCCGCACCATCGTGGTGAGCCTCTTGTTCTTATCTTCTTTCTGAAAGGAAAAAAATCTTACTTGTATATTTATATAGATACTTGTATAATTTTCTTACTTTTATTATTGCATCTTATATAGTGCGATGGTTTTGGTATCCGCCCCCGTCGGCCCTCGTCCTGTCTATGATTCAGATGTGGTATATATTATCTTTTCATAACTATTGGTTCATTTATTGTTTATGACAATTATGCCGACCAACGTGACATAGATTTTATTTATCTAGGAGGTTGTTGAACCGGAAATTTCAATGGACCCTATTGTCGAGAGGCTAAATTTGGTTGAAGAAGAAAACAATTTGTTGAAGGAAAAAATTAGAAAAATTGAGGAGGAGAAGATGATATTGGAGTTGCATGTTGCGGATGTCGTCGATGATCACAAGATCAAGATGGATGCAATGCGCTTGAAGATTGGAAAGATTAGAAAATATGCCATTCATACCGAGGCTTGGTATCATTATGCTGTTGGATCAGTTGTTACATTGGTTGCGATTATGATCGCATTTGTTTTCGCATTGAAATGTTTTACATAGTTTCAGTGTATGGTTGAATTAATTTAGATGCTCTGCAGAGCTTTATGTTGTTAGATGAGAACTATGTATGTACTTTGGTTTTAATGTGATGATGAACTTCTATTAATTTGATCACTTAATTATCTATTCATGATGTTCTGTAATGATTTTTGACACACTTAATTATATATAATGCACACAGATGAACCGACAATGGATGTACGGTTCAAGACACACCTCCGAGTACATTAAGGGCGTGCATGATTTTCTCGAAGTGGCTGGGGCAAACAAGCAGAATGGTTTTATGTGTTGTCCATGCCCTATAGGTGGGAATACGAAGTCTTACTCTGACCGGAAAATCCTCCACGCCCACCTGCTTTACAAGGGTTTCATGCCACACTATAATGTTTGGACGAGGCACGGAGAAATAGGGGTTATGATGGAAGACGGCAAAGAAGAAGAGTATGATGACAACTATGTGCCCCCTGAATATGGTGATGCTACTGAAGATCAAGAGGAACCAGACGATGTGCACGATGATGCTGCAACGGGCAAAGCTGCTGAAGATCAAGAGGAACCAGACGATGTGCCCGATGATGATGATCTCCGCCGGGTCATTATCGATGCAAGGACGCAATGCGAAAGTCAAAAGGAGAAGCTGAAGTTCGATCGCATGTTAGAGGACCACAAAAAAGGGTTGTACCCCAATTGCGAAGATGGCAACACAAAGCTCGGTACCGTACTAGAATTGCTGCAGTGGAAGGCAGAGAATGTTGTGCCTGACAAAGGATTTGAGAAGCTACTGAAAATATTGAAGAAGAAGCTTCCAAAGGATAATGAATTGCCCGACAGTACATAGGCAGCAAAGAAGGTCGTATGCCCTCTAGGATTGGAGGTGAAGAAGATACATGCATGCCCTAATGACTGCACCCTCTTCCGTGGTGCATACAAGGATCTGAACGCATGCCCGGTATACGGTGCATTACGGTATAAGATCAGATGAGATGACCCTGGTGATGTTGACGGCGAGCCCCCCAGGAAGAGGGTTCCTGTGAAGGTGATGTGGTATGCTCCTATAATACCACGGTTGAAACGTCTGTTCAGAAACAGAGAGCATGCCAAGTTGATGCGATGGCACAGTGAGGACCGTAAGAAAGACGGGAAGTTGAGAGCACCCGCTGACGGGTCGCAGTGGAGAAAAATTGAGAGAAACTACTGGGATGAGTTTGCAAGTGAGCCAAGGAACGTATGGTTTGCTTTAAGCCCGGATGGCATTAATCCTTTCGGGGAGCAGAGCAGCAATCACAGCACCTGGCCTGTGACTCTATGTATGTATAACCTTCCTCGTTGGATGTGCATGAAGCGGAAGTTCATTATGATGCCAGTTCTCATCCAAGGCCCTAAGCAACCCAGCAACGACATTGATGTGTACCTAAGGCCATTAGTTGAAGAACTTTTACAGCTGTGGAATGGAAACGGTGTACGTACGTGGGATGAGCACAAATAGGTGGAATTTAACCTAAAGGCGTTCATGTTCGTGAACATCAACGATTGGCCCGCTCTCAGTAACCTTTCAGGACAGACAAACAAGGGATACCACGCATGCAGACACTATTTACTTGACACCGATAGTATATAGCTAGCAAGCTGCAGGAAGAATGTGTACCTGGGCCATCGTCGATTTCTTTCGACCAACCATCAATGTCGAAAGAAAGGCAAGCATTTCAAAGGCGAGGCAGATCACCGGAAGAAACCCGCCATGCGTACCAGTGATCACGTACTTGCTAAGGTCAATGATTTACACGTAATCTTTGGAAAGGGTCCCGGCGCACTAGCTGTTCCGAGTGACGCTGGGGGACACGCACCCATGTGGAAGAAGAAATCTATATTTTGGGACCTACCCTACTGGAAATACCTAGAGGTCCGCTCTTCGATCGACGTGATGCACGTGACAAAGAACCTTTGCGTCAATCTGCTAGGCTTCTTGGGCGTGTATGGGAAGACAAAAGATACAGCTGAGGCACGGGAGGACCTACAACGTTTGCACGAAAAAGACGGCATGCCTCCAAAGCAGTATGAAGGTCCTGCCAGCTATGCTCTTACCAAAGAAGAGAAGGAAATCTTCTTTGAATTCCTGCTTAGTATGAAGGTCCCAACTGGCTACTCGTCTAATATAAAAGGAATAATAAATATGGCAGAGAAAAAGTTTCAGAACCTAAAGTCTCATGACTGCCACGTGATTATGATGCAACTGCTTCCGGTTGCATTGACGGGGCTTCTACCGGAAAACGTCCGATTAGCCATTGTGAAGCTATGTGCATTCCTCAATGCAATCTCTCAGAAGGTGATCGATCCAGAAATCATACTAAGGCTAAGGAGAGATGTGGTGCAATGTCTTGTCAGTTTCGAGCTGGTGTTCCCACCATCCTTCTTCAATATCATGACGCACGTCCTAGTTCATCTAGTTGACGAGATTGTCATTCTGGGCCCCGTATTTCTACACAATATGTACCCCTTTGAGAGGTTCATGGGAGTCCTAAAGAAATATGTCCGTTACCGCGCTAGGCCAGAAGGAAGCATCTCCATGGGCCATCAAACAGAGGATGTCATCGGGTTTTGTGTTGACTTCATTCCGGGCCTTAAGAAGATAGGTCTCCCTAAATCGCGGTATGAGGGGAGACTGACTGGAAAAGGCATGCTTGGAAGGGACTCAATAATATGCAGGGACAGATATTCTTGGTCTCAAGCACACTACACAGTTCTACAGAACTCTACCTTGGTGACTTCGTATGTCGATGAACACAAGAACAGTGTGCGCTCCAAACACCCGGAGCAGTGCGACGACTGGATTACATGTGAACACATCAGGACTTTCAGCAGTTGGTTGGAAGCACGTATCAGAGGTGACAACACTGTTTGTGATGAGCTGTACTTGTTGTCCAGGGGACCATCTTTGACTGTATTAATTTGGAAAGGATACGAGATAAACGGGAATACAGTTTACACGATTGACCAAGATCAAAAGAGCACCAACCAAAACAGCGGTGTCCGCTTTGATGCAACAACCGAGAGGGGAAAGGACACATATTATGGTTACATAGTGGACATATGGGAACTTGACTACAGACATGATTTTAAGGTCCCTTTGTTTAAGTGCAAATGGGTCAATCTCTCAGGAGGCGGGGTACAGGTAGACCCACAGTACGGAATGACAACAGTGGATCTGAAAAATCTTGGGTACACTGACGAACCGTTCGTCCTAGCCAATGATGTGGCACAGGTTATCTATGTGAAGGACATGTCTACCAGACCGAGAAAGAGAAAAGATAAGGAAGCGAATACATCATACGATGAGCCAAAGCGCCACATAGTTCTTTCAGGAAAAATGGACATCGTGGGAGTGGAGGACAAGACAAACATGTCTGAAGATTATGAAAAGTTTCATGAAATTCCTCCCTTCAAAGTCAAGGCTGACCCCAGCATCCTGATAAACGATGAAGATTATCCATGGTTACGGTGCAATAAGCAAATGACACAAGCGAAGAAAAAGTGAAGACTTTCTCCCGCAACTATTATGATGATACCATGCCAACTTTGTAACTGACGAGTATGATACCATTGTCCGTTTTGTACATACACATGCTATGTGGGTCAATTTATGATACCATGCCAACTTTCAACTTTTTCAGAGTTCATTTGAAATGCATTAATGTCTTATGGTTCGGCCCTCGTAATAATTAAAAATAGCAACAATAAGTATTTTGTTGTAAGTAGAAACAAAATAAAATAAATAAAGCAAGAAAGAAAACAAAAAAACAAAAAAAGTGTTTTCAAATTTGAAAACTAATGGCACTAACAGAAAGTTTATAATTTTCCTAAAACTAAAAGCAAAAACAATTAAAAAATAAAG